>NC_071088.1:9956666-10270833 GCF_027358695.1 Spea bombifrons
CAGTTCGCTTCCTGGCTAGTGTCATGCCTCGAATGTCCCTGATGGTGAGGGTAGTTTCTCCCCCCTGGTTGCACTTGCTGCGGTGTGGCAACGCCTGCTACCTCCGCCGGTGTAGCCAGCTTACGCTAGGGCCTTGTGTCTGAGTTCTGGAAGTCCGCTCCCAAACGCCAAGGACTGACAGTTTTTGGATGCTTTGCCCTGGGGTGAAACAGGTGAGCGGGTCGTCAATTGCCCACTCATTCGCCTTTCCCAATTCTGCTGCTGCTGGTGGTGGTGCCAGTGTCTCTCTTCAATGCCAGTTCGCTTCCTGGCTAGTGTCATGCCTCGAATGTCCCTGATGGTGAGGGTAGTTTCTCCCCCCTGGTTGCACTTGCTGCGGTGTGGCAACGCCTGCTACCTCCGCCGGTGTAGCCAGCTTACGCTAGGGCCTTGTGTCTGAGTTCTGGAAGTCCGCTCCCAAACGCCAAGGACTGACAGTTTTTGGATGCTTTGCCCTGGGGTGAAACAGGTGAGCGGGTCGTCAATTGCCCACTCATTCGCCTTTCCCAATTCTGCTGCTGCTGGTGGTGGTGCCAGTGTCTCTCTTCAATGCCAGTTCGCTTCCTGGCTAGTGTCATGCCTCGAATGTCCCTGATGGTGAGGGTAGTTTCTCCCCCCTGGTTGCACTTGCTGCGGTGTGGCAACGCCTGCTACCTCCGCCGGTGTAGCCAGCTTACGCTAGGGCCTTGTGTCTGAGTTCTGGAAGTCCGCTCCCAAATGCCAAGGACTGACAGTTTTTGGATGCTTTGCCCTGGGGTGAAACAGGTGAGCGGGTCGTCAATTGCCCACTCATTCGCCTTTCCCAATTCTGCTGCTGCTGGTGGTGGTGCCAGTGTCTCTCTTCAATGCCAGTTCGCTTCCTGGCTAGTGTCATGCCTCGAATGTCCCTGATGGTGAGGGTAGTTTCTCCCCCCTGGTTGCACTTGCTGCGGTGTGGCAACGCCTGCTACCTCCGCCGGTGTAGCCAGCTTACGCTAGGGCCTTGTGTCTGAGTTCTGGAAGTCCGCTCCCAAACGCCAAGGACTGACAGTTTTTGGATGCTTTGCCCTGGGGTGAAACAGGTGAGCGGGTCGTCAATTGCCCACTCATTCGCCTTTCCCAATTCTGCTGCTGCTGGTGGTGGTGCCAGTGTCTCTCTTCAATGCCAGTTCGCTTCCTGGCTAGTGTCATGCCTCGAATGTCCCTGATGGTGAGGGTAGTTTCTCCCCCCTGGTTGCACTTGCTGCGGTGTGGCAACGCCTGCTACCTCCGCCAATGTAGCCAGCTTACGCTAGGGCCTTGTGTCTGAGCTCTGGAAGTCCGCTCCCAAACGCCAAGGACTGACAGTGTTTGGATGCTTTGCCCTGGGGTGAAACAGGTGAGCGGGTCGTCAATTGCCCACTCATTTGCCTTTTCCAATGCTGCTGCTGCTGCTGCTGCTGCTGCTGCTGCTGCTGCTGGTGGTGCCAGCATCTCTTCTCTGCCAGTTCGCTTCCTGGCTAGTGTCATGCCTTAATTGTCCCTTATGGTAAGGGCAGTTTCTCCCCCCTGGTTGCACTTGCTGCGGTGTGGCAACGCCTGCTACCTCCGCCAATGTAGCCAGCTTACGCTAGGGCCTTGTGTCTGAGCTCTGGAAGTCCGCTCCCAAACGCCAAGGACTGACAGTGTTTGGATGCTTTGCCCTGGGGTGAAACAGGTGAGTGGGTCGCCAATTGCCCACTCATTCGCCTTTTCAATGCTGCTGCTGGTGGTGGTGCCAGCATCTCTTCTCTGCCAGTTCGCTTCCTGGCTAGAGTCATGCCCAAAATGTCCCTAATTGTAAGGGCAGTTTCTCCCCCCTGGCTGCCTCTGTCTGCGGTGTGGCAACGCCTGCTACCTCCGCCGGAGTGGCCAGCTTACGCTAGGGCCTTGTGTCTGAGCTCTGGAAGTCTGCTGCCAAACGTCTAAGACTGACAGTGTTTGGGTGCTTTGCCCTGGGGTGAAACAGGTGAGTGGGTCGCCAATTGCCCACTCATTCGCCTTTCCCATTTTTCAATGCTGCTGCTGGTGGTGGTGGTGGTGCCAGCATCTCTTCTCTGCCAGTTCGCTTCCTGGCTAGAGTCATGCCCAAAATGTCCCTAGTGGTAAGGGCAGTTTCTCCCCTCTGGCTGCGTCTGTTTGCGGTGTGGCAACGCCTGCTACCTCCGCCGGAGTGGCCAGCTTACGCTAGGGCCTTGTGTCTGAGCTCTGGAAGTCTGCTGCCAAACGTTTAAGACTGACAGTGTTTGGGTGCTTTGCCCTGGGGTGAAACAGGTGAGTGGGTCGCCAATTGCCCACTCATTCGCCTTTCCCAATTCTGCTGCTGCTGCTGCTGCTGGTGGTGCCAGTGTCTCTTCGATGCCAGTTCGCTTCCTGGCTAGTGTCATGAATCAAATGTCCCTAATGGTAAGGGCAGTTTCTCCCCCCTGGCTGCCTCTGTCTGCGGTGTGGCAACGCCTGCTACCTCCGCCGGAGTGGCCAGCTTACGCTAGGGCCTAGTGTCTGAGCTCTGGAAGTCTGCTGCCAAACGTCTAAGACTGACAGTGTTTGGGTGCTTTGCCCTGGGGTGAAACAGGTGAGTGGGTCGCCAATTGCCCACTCATTCGCCTTTCCAATTTTTCAATGCTGCTGGTGGTGGTGGTGGTGGTGGTGGTGGTGCCAGCATCTCTTCTCTGCCAGTTCGCTTCCTGGCTAGAGTCATGCCCAAAATGTCCCTAATTGTAAGGGCAGTTTCTCCCCCCTGGCTGCCTCTGTCTGCGGTGTGGCAACGCCTGCTACCTCCGCCGGAGTGGCCAGCTTACGCTAGGGCCTTGTGTCTGAGCTCTGGAAGTCTGCTGCCAAACGTCTAAGACTGACAGTGTTTGGGTGCTTTGCCCTGGGGTGAAACAGGTGAGTGGGTCGCCAATTGCCCACTCATTCGCCTTTCCCAATTCTGCTGCTGGTGGTGGTGCCAGTGTCTCTTCGATGCCAGTTCGCTTCCTGGCTAGTGTCATGAATCAAATGTCCCTAATGGTAAGGGCAGTTTCTCCCCCCTGGCTGCCTCTGTCTGCGGTGTGGCAACGCCTGCTACCTCCGCCGGAGTGGCCAGCTTACGCTAGGGCCTTGTGTCTGAGCTCTGGAAGTCTGCTGCCAAACGTCTAAGACTGACAGTGTTTGGGTGCTTTGCCCTGGGGTGAAACAGGTGAGTGGGTCGCCAATTGCCCACTCATTCGCCTTTCCCAATTCTGCTGCTGCTGCTGCTGCTGGTGGTGCCAGTGTCTCTTCGATGCCAGTTCGCTTCCTGGCTAGTGTCATGAATCAAATGTCCCTAATGGTAAGGGCAGTTTCTCCCCCCTGGCTGCCTCTGTCTGCGGTGTGGCAACGCCTGCTACCTCCGCCGGAGTGGCCAGCTTACGCTAGGGCCTTGTGTCTGAGCTCTGGAAGTCTGCTGCCAAACGTTTAAGACTGACAGTGTTTGGGTGCTTTGCCCTGGGGTGAAACAGGTGAGTGGGTCGCCAATTGCCCACTCATTCGCCTTTCCCAATTCTGCTGCTGCTGCTGCTGCTGGTGGTGCCAGTGTCTCTTCGATGCCAGTTCGCTTCCTGGCTAGTGTCATGAATCAAATGTCCCTAATGGTAAGGGCAGTTTCTCCCCCCTGGCTGCCTCTGTCTGCGGTGTGGCAACGCCTGCTACCTCCGCCGGAGTGGCCAGCTTACGCTAGGGCCTTGTGTCTGAGCTCTGGAAGTCTGCTGCCAAACGTCTAAGACTGACAGTGTTTGGGTGCTTTGCCCTGGGGTGAAACAGGTGAGTGGGTCGCCAATTGCCCACTCATTCGCCTTTCCCAATTCTGCTGCTGGTGGTGGTGCCAGTGTCTCTTCGATGCCAGTTCGCTTCCTGGCTAGTGTCATGAATCAAATGTCCCTAATGGTAAGGGCAGTTTCTCCCCCCTGGCTGCCTCTGTCTGCGGTGTGGCAACGCCTGCTACCTCCGCCGGAGTGGCCAGCTTACGCTAGGGCCTTGTGTCTGAGCTCTGGAAGTCTGCTGCCAAACGTCTAAGACTGACAGTGTTTGGGTGCTTTGCCCTGGGGTGAAACAGGTGAGTGGGTCGCCAATTGCCCACTCATTCGCCTTTTCAATGCTGCTGCTGGTGGTGGTGCCAGCATCTCTTCTCTGCCAGTTCGCTTCCTGGCTAGAGTCATGCCCAAAATGTCCCTAATGGTAAGGGCAGTTTCTCCCCCCTGGCTGCCTCTGTTTGCGGTGTGGCAACGCCTGCTACCTCCGCCGGAGTGGCCAGCTTACGCTAGGGCCTTGTGTCTGAGCTCTGGAAGTCTGCTGCCAAACGTCTAAGACTGACAGTGTTTGGGTGCTTTGCCCTGGGGTGAAACAGGTGAGCGGGTCGCCAATTGCCCACTCATTTGCCTTTCCCATTTCCTTTTCCATTTCATTATTTTCCTTCTGATACACAACCAACCAAACATAACACACACAATAACACATATAACACACAGTGACATCACACATAACACACATACACACACACTTACAATGCACAAAACACAAGGACCTTTTCCTTGTTATTTGCCCTGGCCTTCACTCACTAATAGCATTACATTAACACTATAACTCACACTTCACCCTATAACATTTTTCCATCCACATACCTGCCAACAGACCCAACTTTTTCAGGGACAGTCCTGCTTTTTTCCAGTCCTGTCCCATCTAATTTAGCTAAACTAGGTATGCAAAATGCAAATACACATAGGTAGGTATAGCTCGGTAGGTAACGCTACTATAAACATTTAATAAATATAATCAAGTACTAAATAATAAATCTAACTTTAAAATACATTTAAATAAACCCCTATTTTTTTTAAAAAAAAAACATTAAAATTAAATTATTATTATTTAGACATAATCCATCTTTAACCAAACCAGTGCACTGCTACTAATCTTAAACATAACCGTACATTAACCCTAAGCTATTTTTTAGTTCTTGTCCAACATTTTTCCATCAGCATACCTGCCAACACACCCAAGATTTTGGTGGACAGTCCTGCTATTTTCCAGTCCTGTCCAATAAGTAAGTTGGGTTGTTGCAAAGTATGCCATTGTAAATAGGTAGCAAATGTTAGGCATGTAAAGTGGTCCAAAATCAATTTAAAAATGTAAAATATTCCCTATTCTTTTATTAAACATCTATGGACAGTACACCTCGGTATGTGTGTGCAACTCTATTGGTCGTTTCGGCAGGGGGCTCGCCTGCCATCAACGAATGAAGTGCATTCTGCAGTTCTGCAATTCACTCGTTGATGCCAGACCAGCCCCCTGCCGAAACGACCAATAGAGCTGCACACACGTACCTTCACGGCAGCTGCTGCTGCTGTGATGTGTTATTAACCCCGTATTAACCCCTGCTAGGCAGCCAG
Organism: Spea bombifrons; assembly: GCF_027358695.1. Lineage (NCBI taxonomy): Eukaryota > Metazoa > Chordata > Amphibia > Anura > Pelobatidae > Spea > Spea bombifrons. The sequence continues at coordinate 9,962,108 of NC_071088.1, forward strand.
GAGGAAAACGAAGATTAAACGAGCACGAAGAATGTCCGCGAATATTCGCCCGAAGAGAAGACAGGAACGGGCGAATATTCGCGGAATACGAAGATTTTTTTTCCCCCGAAGACGAGCACGAAGACGAACACGAAGAGCCCCCTGGTGCCCAAGTCTACTGGTGATATCTGACTGCCGCATCCACCTCTACATTCAGGGATTCTATCACTTGTGGATATTTTGTTTGGAGGTGTGCTGAATTGGAGGTATAATTCATTCATCTGAAAGCAGTAAACACTTTTACGTATTGTTTTAGTTTTTCTGTGCAGCGATTCCAAATAATTCTAAAATGTATCATTGTAAACAAGTATCGGAAGTTACCGTAACACCAAAATCTATGTTAATCTTTTTTTTGTGTTTTTATAAAATTAATAGAGAAGCGGTAAAAAAAAAATAATAATCAATAAGATATTTTATTCTCCCATTTTTATGGGATCCACTTAACAAACAAAATCAGGAAATTTGTTTTTATTTCTGTATTTTTTTATTTCTTCAAAGTTTCTTTTTTTTCCAATAAAAATAATAACAGAAGTAATAATGGGTTTTACTACTTTAAATGGCATTAACGATAAACGATAAAGAGACAACCATTACAGAGAGAAAGCAGGACACAGCAACATCTTAACAACTCTTGTTGAAAACCATTCACAAATCAATACCCGAGGGCTGACTATTAGTCCTTAGGGGCAAGAGAAAGGTGGGGGGGATTGGGTGAGGTGTGAAAATTTACACCGGCAGCTCTGCGGCAATCAGAAAATAAATGGACCACTTTATGACTAATTAGGATTCAGTGGTTGTCAGGCAATTAAATTGGAGGTTTTATAATAGTATATTTTTGGCTGCAGGTTTAATATCTATTATAAAATGGATATTAACTCCAAGCCCGTGAAGTGTAATTCCAATCCCTAATGGAAGCCATTATATTATTAAATTGAATGTGTTTGTACATTCTAATCAGGAGTATATTCTGTAATCTCTATGCCTTCTAATATTGATATGTCAAATAGTATGAGATACCTAAATACACCTCAGGGGTCTGTCCTGGGTCCTCTTCTTTTTAATATGTTTATTGGTGACCTTCTGTGTTGGATTGAGAGCTATGTCTCGGTGTTAGGTAGGATAATACATTGATGACAGATTGGGGGGACTGGGCAGGCAAGTGAAGTTCAATACAGATAAATGTAAAGTTATGCATTATGGGAACAATGCAAGTTTACTTTAAATAGTATCTTCCTGGGGAAAAAACTACTAATAAAAAGGATTTAGGAATAATTATAGACGAGAGACTTAGCTACTGTGCTCAATGCTAGTCAACAGCTGCAAAGGCCAATAAGAAATCGGCATGTATAAAACGAGGTATTGATTCACCGGAGGAGAATATCATTCTGCCTCTTTAAAGACAATAGTGAGACCTCACTTGAATACATGGGGCAATTCTGGGATTAAGTCCTTAATAAGGACATTATCAAAGTAGAAAAAGTGTAAAGGAGGCCTACAAAATGAATAAGGAAGATCTAGAAAAACCAGTATGTTATTATAACGCTGTATAAATATGTACAAGGCAGATATAAAGTGCTCTCCAGTGACCTGTTCAGTAACAGAAATGTCAGAAGAATACGAGGTCATCCTCTGATACTGGAAGACCGAAGATGTCACACACAACAAAGGAAGGGATTCTTTACAGGAAGGAAAATAAAAGTATGAAATTCACTGCTGAGAGAGGGGGTTCTATCGAGTACAATAACTGCCCCCAAAAACGGTCTGGATATGTTTTATTAGAACATGTCCATGTTCTACCACCCAAAATGTCTCTCAAGGCAAAGAACCACATTTCCTCCAACTATGTATCATTAAATGCCCGCTTCAAAAGGATCAAGAGGAAACAGTTTTTATAGTGAATTAGTCATCACAATACATGAACAACTTTATAACTCATCAGAATTCCACGGGTGTTGGGAAATTAAAATGTCATTATAGTTTTGTACATGGTTTTTATTTTCTGTTACAGCCTATTTTTAAAACTATGCGTCGATGGTGTCATTTTGTTGACAGTCCAATAAAACACGCTACGCTACGAAACATTTTATCCCTTTCCTTCTCGTTTTCACACCTTTGCTATAAAAGGATCATTTCGGTAAAACAGAATTCCGTAGACGCATTGCACACCAGGGGATTAAGTGAAATGTTGTTATGAAATGCAAATGAACATTAATGCTCTTAATACATTTGTTTGTGAAATATCCGCGCTACTTGTTTTGGATAATGAGAGCTGTCTTTCATTAGACATGGCTTGATTGCTTTTTTTAACCCCTTAATGACAAAGCACGTACATGTACGGGCTCAAAATGCATTGGTTTCAATGGGTTTAGGGACCGCCCATTGTCCTTAAGGGGTTAAATAATCCTTTCAGTATCAGATGGGAGGTCAACACTCCTGCAGTCTGCATATCTGTGTCTGGAATCAAATCAGTAATAAAAGCATAAGATCAACACAAAGATTACTATTTGTTTGCAATAATACATTTGAATTTATCCAAAAGAAATCATTAATTTCCACTTTTCTGATGTCTGGCCCAACAGAGTTCATACATGTTGTCGCTTGAGGTACACATTGGCTTGTTTGTTCTTATTGAAAATACAGATAATAATTTTATGTTTTGCTTTTTACCTTTATGTTCTAAACACTCGTTAAGTGACAGATTACTTTTTATTAGCTAAGTTTTTTAACGGTTGGTGGACTGAGTCGTCTATTTAACATACAGACTCCATGCACACTTTCTATCTAGCTCGCTTATTGCATAACCACTTGAAGCCGCACGCTCGCTCTTACTCCTACACTTCCTACAAACTCAGATCCAACATCATCTCCTTACTGCTCTCATTGTTTAGGGCAGTATAGTCCACCTCCTGAGTGGCACACACCCGAGGGCGGACTGCTAACCCCGGATGCACCACTGGCACACCCGCCAGCCCTCAGTCCGTGCCGATGGGTTAGCTGCCTGAGCAAAGACCAATCTGTGCCTCTACCTCCTAAATGCCAAAAAAAGTGTTTTGTTATTCTAAGAATAATATGTTTATTAACCCCTTAAGGACAATGGGCGGTCCCTAAACCCATTGAAAACAATGCATTTTGTCATTAAGGGGTTAACGCTCCCTAATGGTGGGAAAGTTAGAGGGGGATTGTGATCTCCCCAACCAGCCCTGCAGGCTGCTGATCGAGTGGCTGTGCGCCCCCTCTCAGCTCACCCTTCCTACAGCCCTGTCTGGCAAGCTTACATTCTAAATTACAATTATAAAATATACAGCTGACAAAGCCTACTCATAATATTGAAACACAAGCAAATCATTATTATTTGATAAGGGGTAACATAGAAGAAACAATGTAAAGAATAAGGAAGACATTAAGAGGACCTGAAACATTAAGCAGGCATGATTAAGCCTGCAAAAGCCAATGATGTAGAAAATAATATTACAATGCACACAATGAAGCACAAAAAGGAGACAGCAAATTTAATGGAGTAATGAAGTGCACAAATGTATGTAGTGGAACAATGAGGTGATGTGGTGCTGATGTGAACAACTGCAATTCATAAAAGGCGCCCTATTCTATCCCAGGTCTAAGGCAGCAGGAAGCTAAATCCAAGGTTTTCCTTATAAGTGACCGAGCTCCACTATAGCAGCTTATGGTGTCATGTCCATTTTAGGCAAAGCTCTGGGATATGATGTTATGTCAAAGAGCTCTGCGTAGAGGATTCTTAGCAAAGTAGGACCTGGGGGTGAATAGAAGCCATGACCGGGGTCAGACTGCCATAAGTTCACTACATGCTAATAGGGAGAAGTAGGAAGGAGAGGAGAACCAGGGATCATTAGCTGGTATCCCTGGCTGTCATGTTGATGTCCTTCTCTGGTCCTCTGGGAAGGATCCTATGAAGCACCCAGGCAGAAGCACTCATTCTTCAGAAGTAGAACAGTCTTCTTAGAGTAGTAGAGAAAGCAATATAGTACTTTGCCAGGACTTAATGTCAACCTTTCCCACCCAATAATATAGACACTAGTAGAGTGTAGCCAAGTAACTACTGCATTATTAGGAAAAGAACGGGGTCCCTAATAAACCGCAGAACAATGGGAATATGATGAAGTCGCCACCGTCTATATGTTATCCTACAGGGAATATGGACCAATCTGAGAACTGCCTGCCCTCTCCCTGATATTCAACACAGCAGCCCAGCTCAACTCTTATCTTACATACATACCCCCATGGCCCAATGCCCAATGTTTGGCTCAGTATATAGTGAACATTAATATAACTGATTAATTATCTGATCAACTTGCAGAAATATATAGGCGTAATGGCATAGGATGTAAAATAAATTTACCCGCAGAATAAACAAAGTGGTTGCTGTGGACTTGTGTTTTGGGGCTTTAGTCATTATAGAGAGCAGTGTTATCTGTGCAGTAAATGGTTTTTTTTAGGGTTATTTTCCCTTTAAATGTGGTTTCCCATTAATTCCTTTTTTAAATGCTCCTGCCATGGCTGATTAAAATGGTCTTCCCAGAGTCTCTGGGACTTAGGGAAATCAAAAGTTCAATGCATGTGCATTCTTATGCAACGTGTGCAAGGAGGTAGTTCTTGTAGGCCAAACCATTAGCCGAGCCAATCTACTGTTCTTCTCCTGTAAGTTTTGGGGTAAACATACATGTTTATAACTCATAACTGGTAATACATTTCTATTGGAGAACACCTGTTCTGTGTCAAAATCTTATACTTTCTTCTTCCTAGTTTTAGTTCTTGTGTTCAGTGGTAAATATATTTACTTTTATATTACTTTAGATTGTTTAATATACTGTACATTTATTAATAACTATATTTGTGTGAGCTTGTGTGAAAACCACAAACTATTTTTTTATTACCACAAATACTGTAAAATTACATATGCTGGAGTGTAACCACAGGGGAGCAGCTTAACCAGGAAGAGATGTGGACTTTTGGTTGCCCAGAGCCCTGGATGGTCCGACCTCATTGAGCATTTTTACTTATTGATAACTATTATATAGTTGAACAAAGTATTTAGATGAAGGATAATGTATTTTATTTACACATTGATACTTTTACTTTATTGTAACACTCACCTAAACAAAACAATCTGAGCTCCTAGAAAAGTGGAACATTGAAAGGAAAGAGGGACTGGTCCTCCTAAAGGGGAACACTTGGGAAATAGAAACCATATGTATCTCATGTGCACCACAAAATGAAATGAAATAGTCCAACTAAACCAGTGTACACATAGATAATAGAACATGGATCTGCGTGTGTGTGTGTGTGTGGGTCTGGTGGGTATATTTTAGATAATAGAACATGAATCTGCGTGTGTGTGTGCGTGTGTGCGTGTGTGTGTGTGTGTATGGGTCTGGTGGGTATATTTTAGATAATAGAACATGAATCTGCGTGTGTGTGTGTGTGGGTCTGGTGGGTATATTTTAGTTAATAGAACATGAATCTGTGTGTGTGTGTGCGTGTGTGTGGGTCTGGTGGGTATATTTTAGATAATAGAACATGGATCTGCGTGTGTGTGTGTGTGTGTGTGCGTGTGTGTGTGTGTATGGGTCTGGTGGGTATATTTTAGATAATAGAACATGGATCTGCGTGTGTGTGTGGGTCTGGTGGGTATATTTTAGATAATAGAACATGGATCTGCGTGTGTGTGTGCGTGTGTGTGTGTGTGGGTCTGGTGGGTATATTTTACCGCCTCGCTTCCAGCTGCACAGGACACTGCAGAGACCGGGACACCTGGCTGCTTCCGCAGGCTGCCCGTGATACAAGTGACATTGCTCTGATACAAGGAAGGAAGCCTCCAGCACGCAAGTAAATGGAAAAGCAGCTGGGTATGTAGGTAATAGGGCTTAGGGAAAAGGGAAAAAAAAGAAATATACAATAGCTGTTACATTGTGAACAAATCTCCTTTACGGTTATGTGGTCATTCTGGCCATCAAAAGCTGTTATTTCCAGCTCCAGATCATATTGAGAAGCCGAGAGGAAAACTGAGAACCCTCTAATCCTCCTACTTTAATCCATCTATGATTTCAAAGCCATAACATTACTGTAAATGCTGTTTGTCTTGTATACCATTAGAAAATACATGTAACAAATTATATATACACTAGCTGGCCACTTTATTAGGCACAGCTGTTAAATTGCTTGTTAACACAAATAGTCAATGCATTTAGGCATGTAGACGTGGTCAAGTTCAACCCGAGCATCAGAATGGGGAAGAAAGGGGATTTAAGTGACTATGAACGTGGTATGGTGGTTGCTGGCGCCAGACAGGCTGGTCTGAGTATTTCAGAAACTGCTGATCTACTGGGATCTTCACGCACATCCATCTCTAGGGTTCACAGAGAATAGTCCGAAAAATGAAAAAATATCCAGCGTGCGGCAGAGAATGGGCAGACTGGTTCGAGATGACGAAAATGGAACAGTAACTCAAATAACCAGCCGTTACAAGGCATGCAGAATACCATCTCTGAACGCACAACACGTCAAACCTGCAGCAGATGGGCTACAGCGGCAGAAGACCCCACCGGGTGCCGCTCCTGTCAGCTAAGAACACTATCTATATGGTATATGTATGGAACAAGGATGATAAACAAGTCCTTTTAAATGTAAAATCATTTGTGTAAAATAACTTGAACCGAAATGTGTTTTTTTTGTGTTTATTTTTAAGACATAATAGAAATATAATAGAAATTATCAGAAATCAGCTTATCAGTTGTTGGATTAGCTGGTATTATATTGGAAACCCTTCATATGCTTTAGTTTATTACAGAATCCACCTGCTGCAATATTTTCTATTTAGCTTCCGTGATGCAGCGGTTTGACATGATATACGTATTCTAATAGATCCATAACCAGAACACTGTAACTATATTTATAGAACTTTCATTATGTATGAATGTAACTTCTATTCTATTATATTTAACAGAACACAAGGGTACTTATCAAACTAAAAACATCATAGAAACTAGTGTTAAAGAGGTCAAATGCTCTTATGACATCGTAACTGGCATTATACAGACCATCCAGGGCATATTTTTGGAACATCCAATGATTTTCTGCTACTTTTGCGTAGAATGGAAAAAAAAAGACAAAACATGTACTGGCAGTTCATCTGAAAGCATTTATCTACATCAACCCAAAAAGCAAACAATGTACGAAATAGGGTACTTATGTCTTGTTTGAACCCAAAAGCTGGTGTCTTTTGGGTTTGCTGCAATAGCAGGTTTCTCTAAAAGTTGTAGGCCACTACCTGGATGCTTTCCTTCTTATAACAATTCTACATATAGCCACCAGGATGTCTAGCGTAAGGGCGACATGAAGTGGCATACATTCTCTTACTTTACAAGTGTTTAGACAGTGTTACATAATGCACATAGAGCATATTCTTTCCCGAATGAGTCTTGTGCTGCTTTTTTGCTGGTCTAATTGGCTGGACTTGCACCCTGAGCCGAATGTTTCCAGCTCTTCCATGTGTGCACCTCTGACCCTGACTTTCTCCAGTGGTTGACCTTTTGGTAGTTTCTGACTTTTGGTCTGTTCTTGTGTTTGGCCTTGGGTAATTTCTAACACCTCTGTTTGTGATCTGTTCCTGTGTATCGCCACGTCTAGTTCCTTAGCTCACCACAGTGTGCTGCCTTCTTCTCTCTCCTATATCTTTTGTTACCTGATGCCATCTTGGCATGCTACCCTTTGGACTTGGTATTGCTGGTGGATCATCGAAGTCCGTGAGCAGCAAGCAACTGGTCTTCTCTGACTCTTGGGTATAGACCCCAGTTGTAACCTAGGTGCACAGTAATTATTGGCTTACAGACAGTTAGCTTTGAGCATTCATTAAATTGAGATAGAGTTCATCCCAAGGAAACCGGACAGTTAATAAGGAAAGGCCTTTTAACTGCACACATTTTGATTGATAAGCTTTAATGTATACCTTCCCTGGACGATTAAACTGAACATAAGTTACCAGAAAAAAGTTCAAGGTCACCTCAAGGTCAGTTAAAAAGTAATATTGTATCACTAACATCCACTGTCATCTTTCAGTTAATTTCACGCAATAAACTAGTTTCTATTCTTACATGGTTCTATGTTGGTAATTTTTTTTTTTGGGAGAGAAAAGCCAACCTAGTGAAAAATTCCTCTCAACCTTCATTTCATGATCACTATGCTGAAAACTTTGTACATACATAATGGCGACATGCTAATCTGCCATGTGTGCCATTATCAGACAAGACACACTATAAATTCAGTTTTTATTCAAAATTGGGTAAATGAACCATTTGTATTTTTATCCAAAAACCCTTGCACAGATTTTAACATGTATCTATTTAACATGTAAAGGCTAGTATGATGAAAGATAGTGCAGAATCGCTCATTAAAGGAGACACGTCGTCATCATCAGGGCTCAGAACAAAATACATTTTTTAAACCACCCTATAGCTTGAGCTGTTTATTCGACAATCAGTGTAATTGTTTCGAAAATATCCGGTTTAACCCTTCCAGTGACATCCTTATATGTGGTACGTGGTTGGCAAAGTGGACCCAAAAATGCCAACCATGTATCTCATATGTGATGGTTTTTGGATCCCTTGTCCGTGTTCATTAAATGGGCTCTCAAAAACTTTTTGCATTATAATGGAGCAGTTGATTGTGATCGGCTCCTGAGTGTGATGTCATATCCCAGCTCACAATCTGAGAAGTAGCCTGAAGGAAAAGTAGCACACAATGATGTCCTGATAGGTACAAGGTACAAAGAGGCAAAACTCTGTATCCACGAACAAGCCAGATGTCACGGTCACAAGCAACGTTAGCACAGTTTAGAAAAACAAGCCAAGGTTAGGTAATGCTAGAGATCTGATCCAAAAATACTGCATGCCTCTAAGCCAAAACCACGAAAACAGCTGAGCACCATCCAGTCCAAGCCACGGGTTTTTATTATGGAATTAGTGCCAATAATTCAAGACACTGCAAACAGCTTCTGGTGCATCAGGATGCATTGAAGCAATTCCTGCGTGACTGAGTATGTGCTTGTGAGAAAGGTGCATGGATGTACAAGGTGCGCATGCACATCACAGCTCATGGAATACAACGTGAGCATCAAAGAATGAAGTGCAGCCCAAAACAATAAAAAAAACAAAAAAAAAAACTTACTAAACTTTTATGTTAAACAGAGGCCAGATTTTCTTCATTTATCTTATTGTTCTCTTCTTTTGTTCTTTTTTCTTCTTTGGTTACTATATTCTAGGAGCTTATAAATCACATTCTAGTACATGCATAAGTACCGCCACTGCATAGGGCACTGGGTTATCATCTGATCCTGTTATATATCTTTTCCGTGTTTGAATGTACCTCTGCGCCCCAGCTTCCAAACCTCAAGCCTCGCGGTACCGTCATATAAAGGAACTTTCATAATGCATTTCGCTGGACTAAAGCTTTCATCAGAGCGGACGTTTCCTTTTCAGGTGGAGATTTCTTTCTTACGGCATAACATTCATTCAAGTAAATATTAATAACTAGTGAAATCTTAATTCGCAAGGGGAGCATAGACTTCTACTAAGACACTTAAAATTGATGCATTTGCAGCAAGTAGTTCAATTAAATAACATTGATGTGGTTATTTCAATTGAACAGTGACACTTACCTTGCAGAAATGTATTAAAACGCTAATAGTTAACCATATCACGGGACAAAATATAATTGTTGATATAATATGTTTTAAAACTTAATTCTTTCAATGCTGGGCTATACGGTCTTTAAGATCCTCTACACATATGTGTTTGTTTTACCTTCCTACAATGTGCTGAATTTGTTTCTACATATGTAAGTAAAGCGCTACGTAAATTGTTGGCGCTATATAAATAAAATATAATAATAATAATAATAATAATAAAGGAAAGTGCTTTTCTGACACTCATTTGCTGCTCCAAGTAGCCAATCAGTGCCTAGAATCGCCAGGCCAAGTACTCATAAAGTACTTTCATTTGCATTATTGTTTTACTTACTGCTAAAAACATTAAACTGTCCCTTTAATAAATGGAAAGAAGGTGTGTGTCCCACTAACTCAATGGACAGTGTAGTCTGGAATCCAAATAGTGACATCATTATTCATATGAAACGTAGCACCATATTCACGGAACCTCGACTGTTTAGATAATGCGGCGTGATCATGAATATTTTATTGCTATAATACATTTTGCTTCAGTGTGACATGTATGCAAATGAACCCACCTTGCCTAATGATATAATCAAATGTCATGCATTGAATGATGACACTGCAGATGATTGTACAGATGTGTAAATACTGGCTAATTACATGGGCACATGCGATTCATCAAAATAGAAGTCACGTTAATTACCCACGGGGAGCTATATTAAAGCATGATAAATTAGAAGCTTTTCACAACTAAAAGAGAACGCCCATGTTTTCTGCAAGGCTTTCGCTTCCAAATGCTACGATCATGCTGTAGAAGTATATTTGTTCATATGCTGATGTCGATAGGGTTAAAGCTCTTTTAAGATCGACCTTCTTTACTTGCAGAATCTCCGTTTTATTTTAAAATTGTAACAATTGCTTTATTATATTTTTTGTAATATATATATATATATATATATATATTATTATTTGAGATGTTTGTACTTCTGTAAAGTGCGGATATTTATCAGGCTAATGCAAAGCTGAGGGATGACTCTTTTTAGGGATATATTTGCTAGAATCAGCTGATGACCTCACTTTCTTTTCTCCACTGTGCCTGCCCTTGGCTTGTATGACATCACGGTAAGAGGGGTCAGAGGGCCACGCAGCACATAATAACAGCTCGGACTGGGATTTGGTCTATTTTCTTGAAGCTATTCACAACTGATTCTCCTAAACTGACTTCTGTGGCGTCTTTGGCAAGTTTTGACCCCCCCCCCCTTTAAATTGGTGTCTGAACCTCTAGCTTCCATAAAAAGGGGCCAAATTAATCCATTATATACAACTTTTGAAACAAAAAAAACTATTTGAGAGATTCCAAAGTAAAAGGGCATGAAAATTTATAATAGCAGTAAGAAGGTGGGTTCACAGAGGACTTCCTACCTTAGATGTCCTACTTACATATTCGCTCTGCCAAACTATACCCGCCACATATCAACTCGGCCGTGTGAGTTTAAAACTTCCATGGGGGGGGTGAATTTAATTATTTAATCCCTCCTTCCCAGAAAAAAAGGGAGTGAAGGGCTTTGTGCCACTAAAAACAAATACAATTCAGCTTAAACACATGTGAGCTGGAGTTTTCATATAGCTGCCAACTAGCTGGTTGGTGTAACTTGTGCTATTGATCTTCTCTTGAATCAGGAAGATTACAGCGAGTGACTGCGGGGCACAGAGAATAGGTCAGGTTCATGCGGTAAGTGGCCTTAAAGCCACGACTAAAGTCAGCAATGTAGCATTTCAGGTGGAAATGGAGATGTCCCACTGGTGAACATGTTTGGTTCAGCTATAAAACTTCACCTGGTGCACCTAATAGGTACTCCGGTGATCAGTTGCCTGTACATTTTGCCCGTGTTTAGACTATATATATACTTAGTTTCCTTTTAGGAGGATTGCTAACTATCTCACCACTTCTCCATCTGGTTCAGATAAAGAATATTCATTATAATGTATATAATTTAGTTATTATTTCTAACGTCACCCATGTGTTTTAGGACGCATTCTCATGTCTTGGAGGTTCTACCACCAACTGAATACGGCAAGGGCCCTGGAGAAGGTGTACAACATATCTCAAAAAACCATATATAAAGTCTTTACTAACATATTTCTTTCCTGCCCTGTGCAATTTAAAAATATATATCTTTCTAGATACTAATTCACACATCTGGCACCTTTTGACATGACCACCGCCTGCAGTGATTTATCGCGTGGGATTTTTATATAGCTGCCCTCTTGCTTTTCATTATCCACCTCCGATGTCTCTTATCTGACTTTGAATTCTTAGTATTTGCTTTGTGGGTCCTACCTCTGACAGCATTACAGAGCCATAGACGGATATTTACTGCACAACTGTGTGTAATATAATGATTTAAATAATATGTATCATGAGCACTCCGTAGTAATTGAAGTACATAAATCATACTTTTTTTTTGGTTTTTCTCTGGCGCCATCAATCAAACTTGGAAAGCTTTCAATATTTTTATATTTCATGATAGCATTGAGACAGGGATGAACTTTTCAAAAAAAAGTTTGCTGAAAAAAAAAATGTCATTTCCATTAATTTATGACCTTTTCAGAGTTTTCTCCAAAAATGTCACCGAGTAACTTTATTCATTTATTTTCTTGGAGGACCATGGAAAGTTTTGGGGGGAAAAAGGCTGAAATTAATACTTTCAAAATATTTAATGTATTTATTTTAAACAAACGTTTCATTCATTAAGAACTAGAGAGTTTGTATTATGCATTTTTATAAACAGCTTATGAAGTTTAACCCCTTAATGACAAAGCTCAAGGGGTTTAGGGACCACCCATTTTTAAAGATTTTTTTTTTTTTACTTTCTCTTGTGCTTATGGCGCCTTACCTTTTTTGCTGTTATTTTAGAAAAAAAAGGTACCTTGTAATAATTTTAATAATAAATACTCTGTGTATTAATAACAATAACACACACATCATAATAACAATACAAATATACTTGTGCATAACACTCACGTTTAAGTTAATCTGACCCACATTACTTTAACAATAGATGTCTCTTTAGAGCAATAAAAAGAATGGAAAATGTTCACTCTGATCAAACCTACAGTATTTTCGGTAAGGGCAGAATATTAATATAAAAATAAAAAGTGAAACGAAAGGAATGCGAAATGTAATTGTTATATTTATTATCTTTAAAATGTGCCATTAGAAAGAATTTTACTGATTTGAATACCTATTCAGAATGAATATATCGTATATTTGTGGTTAATGTTTATCGGTATATTCCATATAACAACCTTGACAGCGCTCCTAAAAGGCTCATTATTACCTTTAAACCTGTAATATTAAATAAATAAATGATGGGACCATTCATTCAGTATTCATTTTTCTATAATTAACTGTGAAAAGAAGTATAAGATATGAAATAAATGTATATAAAGACATGGTCGCGGTAACCAAAACATATTGGCTTAGATTCTTGGTCATCTGCTCAGGAATTGGAAAATCACTCAATATGTCTATCTCACAATATGTAGAGGAACAGGTTTGGATTATTTTGGGTTATGTTAATTGTATTTCTCAATATATGAGGTGCTAATATTTTTGAAATCTTTATTGTTTTGTGTTATTGGAAATTCCAATTCTGACCACTATGGGGAGGCAATAGGCATAACTGGGAACTTTTTAAATGACCTGGCCCTAAGACTCTTGAAATATTAATCCTTTAATAGTCCATTGAGAAGATTCTATGTAGTAACCTGCCTAATGTGTTAATCAAATGGCTCTAATGACGGTCCTCAGGGAAACCTTGACTCGTCATTAAAGATAAGCTTAATTGAGTCACTTGCATTCAAGTAGGAATATGGACTATCACATACCGGAAGCAAAAGTGCCAACTGGGAATCTTGGTATGTCGGTGGCTGCCTATCTTCTCGTGCACTATGAGAAAATAGATTGTACCATATCCTATTCTAATGATATGGAACAAATTTGTAGCTGGGACTCTTTGGCTCATGGTATTCCAAAACATGTGGTGTGGTCAAATAAGGTATCCCATACAACTGCTAGAAATTAGGGCTATAACTAAAATAACATTAATATTTTAGAGCGTCTTGATCCAAGGAGAAATCCGATTGCCTCTTGGAGTCAAGAAGGATTTTCTTTCCCCTGATGGCAGAACTCGAAGCAGCTTAATTAGGGTTTTTTTTGCCTTCTTTTGGATCAAGAATAGGAAGGTTAGGTAGAAGGGTTGAACTTGATGGACGTAGGTCTTTTTTCAACCTTGTGAACTGTGTAACTATGTAACTGTGGCTACCCAACAATGGTTGGGTGTTTTTTCACACAAGAACTGAATTTTCAAGATCTGTTAATGATGATGGAACGAGGCAGAACACGGTAAGTCATTTGGCCCAAAGTGCCAGCAAGCCATAAGTTAGTTAGCCCAAGGAGAATCGTTTCTGTCCAAAGTTTAAAACCTCTCAGAAACCAACAAGCCGTGTTACCTTGGCAGTACGATGCATTATCTGTGCTCCTTTTACAAGGATGTCAAGAAAACACGTTTATGCATGGTGGTTAGAGTAGAGTAGAGGTTCTTCTACTTCCTTGTCTCTTTGTTTCTCCTTTCGCATGACCACTATGGTTAACTGAGACTGTAACGGCTTCAGCATCAAAACAGCATGCTAGATTATGACATAGAAAGGATTTTGTTATAATTATTGAAACAAAAGACATTTTTGTAATTCCAGATAGAGAAACGAAAAACTTTATTTCTACAATGTAACAATATGGACTTGGCTATGTATCCGAGTCCTCTGTTTAAACATGCATGGATTGTACACCCCGCTTTGCTTTTGTTATGGAAATGTCACTTTCTGCAGGAAATGCTGCTTTTTGGAGTTAATTTATGATTTCACATTTTCAAAGAAGGATGAACTCCCGGCATGTGAAAGAATCATGATTGTCATTGAGAATGCTGCTAACAACAGAGCAGAACAAGTTAAGGTAATTATGAGTGAGTCTAAAAGTTAACGGTAATTGTAATTTCCAGAAGAGGCGACAGACTGAGGAATGCATTAGCTATTATAATGTGATTGTGAGGAGACAGTGGCAGCAGGATCTACTTATTGTTAGAAACACTTTCAAATCTGTACGGAAATATGATGGGAGTCTTCTATAATGGCGTGTCAACCGGCATCTGGTTTAGTAGCTCCCAGTGAAAGACATTTAACATGGCCGTCCATGTAACCAACAGCAATCATGGCTAAGCACACGGATACATACTAATTCACGTTTTTATTAAATTTTATCAAATATAGTTAAGTTTAAGGACACTTTTGTATAGGTCAGATTTGCTGCTCATAAATATGGCCCATGGCATCTCCTGCCATCAACCTCGTGTGTGTAGTTCTATTTCTCATCTTTATTAACACTTAAGCCCAAATGTTTCATGTCCCTCCCTAATAATTTTGTAAGCAGTGGGAAGAATAGAAAGTAATGAGTGAGGTAATGTTCTACTTAATCTTTTTTGAGGTTTATGGAAGCAAACGTGTAACATAACGTAAAATTCTAATTTGAGATCCATGTCATATACAGGGGCGTAACTAGAAACTACGGGACCCTGGTGCAAAAAATTGCTCCGGGCCCTCAACTTCAACAGCAGGTCTGTGTCATCACTGCCCCCACACAACTGGTCTGTGTCTACTTTGCCCCTTGCCCCCCTTCCAACATACAACATATGTAAACAAATTTACATAAATGACACGCAAATGTTAGTGAGTACTCATACTCACTAACACACACTTCATCTTGCCTCACTTACACAACTACACATGCATGCTCACGCACACACATACACATTTACACATCCATGCTCGTACACACATACACAATTACACATCCATACTCTTACACACACACACAATTACACATTCCATGCTCATACAAACATACACATGCATGCTCACACATACATACACAATTACACACACATGCTCACACACTCATACTCTGCGACCCCTGTACTTCTGCCAGCGGTCATATACCTAGGTATCATGCTAACCACTGGATGAATCTGATCATGGTATTTCTTTTTTTTAATATTTTTTGTAGATAAACAGCAGTTAGAAGATAAATTGGGAAAGGCTTTAAGGCTTTCATCCCTCTGGCTTTAAAGCATGCCTCATTGTCTGCCACCGTGTGTGTCTGCAGATTCCACTGCTTTTCATAATGTAGTTTTGTCGATCCTTTAAATCACAAAACTGAAAAGTTGACAAAACCGATGTTAATAGAGTATGAGGACATTTAAACTTTGTAACAAAAGTTTTACCGGGGGGGGGTATTTTTTTCATAGCCCTGGCAGTTGGTTTGAACAGGTTACAACACATTATAAGAATTCTGAGTGATTTCACGGCAGATAAGCACGTGGGAAGGTTTGCACAGATTTATGATGGAATATTTCAGGAAATTGGTATTACTAGAGGTGCCTGAGCAGTACCCCCCATAAGATTTACAAAAGATTAAATTCACTAACAAGAACTGGGATTACTGGAGATTTGCTTTCAACACCATGGCACCACTTGAACTTCTTATGATTGTTAACGAAATTAGAGCATTTAAGGATATTTTACAAAGGCAATTAAAAAAAACATTGTAACATGTTTTCAACTCGTCTAATCTTACATTGTTTGTAATTGTCTTAATCTAATCTAATCTAATGGAAGTCTATGGAGGGAAGGATTTGATTGGATAAGCAGGACTTCATTACCATTGTCATACATACTTAGCTCATTGTGATGTTTGGTTTGGGAAAGTCACCCAAAATATCATGACTGACAAGAACAGCCCCGTCTAGGTCTGCAGATAAAGAACATTTATTGTAGCTAAAATGAAGTAAACCCTGCTTTTCTTCAAAACTCAATACGAAAAACTCAAATCGCAGGTGATTGGTAACAATTTTACCATCTGCACAGTCCTCTTACTGACCCAATCTTTTTTTCCTGGGGGGGGCGGCATTTATATTCCCAATACTCAATCCTTAAATTTAAGATCAATTAGTTATAGTCTGCAACCCATGTATGTCCTTTTTTTTATTTTGTTACAAAAAAGGATCTTTAGAAAGGCCAAGGAAGGATTCTACCGTAATGCGCTTGCAAAGCTATTGCCGAATGAGTACGGCATACGAAGATCCGAGAATTTTGTTTGGATTACACCACATCGGAATCCGTTTCCGAGAGCGTTTGAATTAAACATTGCAGACTCTCAAATAAATTAGTGTACAGTAGGTGACAGCTTGGTTTTATACCCCACTGGATAATTAATTTTGATTAAAATGAAACAGGGGGGTGTCACAGCCAACCGTGTTGAAGGTCAAAGCCATTAAATGTGTGTTTTATTAACAGCATTCCTTCTGTTAGGGACTAGGAATAGCTGATAAGCAGAACACTGGCAAAAGGACATTATTTCCATTCAAATATACTCAGCCCTCAAAAGGACTTATGAGCCATTTGGGAGAAGCTTCTGGCAAATAATATAACCAAAAACAAATCATCAAACCATTGGAAAGCTTCCATCGGAACAGGAGACCTCTAGGTCCAGTAGGCATATGGAACTTTGCATCTTTTTTCTATGTTGGCCCAAAAACCGGTGTCAACGTCGACTAAAGACACAATTTCTGCTAATACTGCAATTTTTTTCTTCTTATTAAATATTCTAGGAACGTGTAAATAAGGACACACAGTATGTTATTTTTGATCGCTAACCCATTTTTACATTTGAATATGCCTGGAGCACAGCACTGGTGGAAACGGCATGGCCCAGAAAGCTATGTGGGAATATATGAAGACAATGGATGTTTCAAGCCAAGGTTCTTTATGAGTATTTAGAAACAGAAATCGCTACAGATAGAAAAGGTTTGTTAAAAAGAGACCCCACGTAAGTAATAAAGATGAGTTTCATACGTGGTTGATGTTTGACAATAACAATAATGTTATCGTCTAATGATATAAAGAATAGAACATAGAACAGCCTTGATTGTCGGAATATTGAATATACCGGACTCATTTACAGCAATCGGGTCAATTGAGTATTGGATAAAGTTTCAAAAAGAAATCTAGGGCATTTTAAACTCTGCCATGAGGAAACTTATTTAATTTGGAACCTGTTGGACTTGCTGTATGATTAATCTGGTGCAAGTCATCACCTTTCAGCATCAACCTAATGCGCATCGAGATTATTAATTTCACAGAATTAAAATTCTTCTATTGTAATAGAACCATCCGCTAGTGAGCACATGTAACGATAGCAGCCGGCAACTTCATTTATTTTAGTCATACATTATAATGACACTTCTGCTTACATTCCTTAACCATTTAGACACATAAAGTATTTAAGAGAGTGCTCACTCCCAGAAAATCCTCTTTTTTTCTTAAAAAAAAATATCTAATTTTGGCGCTACCTGGTAAAGAGAGGAGATCACTTGATTTGCGTCTGGTGTTAGCTTAGATCTACATGTATCTACAGCCTCTATCTATCTTTTAGTCAGATAGCTACAGAAAACCGGCGTATCTTAAGACATAAGCTCAGCATGTTTGTTAATGTTTCCAAAAACCAGTGAAAAATAACGTTTGCATCTATCTTTAGTTAACGTTAGTTAAAACTACTTATAATCTGTGCTTTATGTTTTTCAGTATTTACCTCAAGGAAGCAAAAATATGTGGCTTAAAAGAGAAAATAATCTAACCAATTGTCTCTCCTGACGGTGTCTCCCTTCCCGCCCCCCCCCACCATTACAAAGGTTATTTGAACCAATCAACTACAATCAGCAACTTAATTATCAAAGAGAGATGAATTAATGGAGTGGAAAACAACAATCCATCACAATTGGACCCTTGGACTATGGGTTTTCAATCCCATTCTCTTTCCACTGAGCCTCTGGTGTTGCCACCAGTCCGGGAACACGCTATGCGGAAATGTAAATGGCGATCCTACTACACGTCAAATAGGAGGCCAAAGGCTGAGGGCAGACGGCAGCCTGATGCTAATGCCCTGGTGCAGGGAAATTAGCGGAAAGTGTGACCAAGATCGTGCTGAAGCAACGCAAAGTGTGGGACCGGACCTGACAACCCCCCCTCCAGAACAGAGACGGTCCCACACTTCGAGGTAAGACCCTGAAATGCAGAACCCAAGATATTTAGATGTAACACACAAAGTTGCTTCTAATACATATTTTAATGTATAAAAGTCATCGTATAGGTTTATTGAGCATACAACTGCAACATCTAGACTCTAGGGAAGTGACATGGGTAACGCTAACCGAACAACCAGATCCAGTAGCTAAAAATACCTGTTTTTTTGACACAGATTTAATTTCTTACCAGGACACAAATCACCGTGAAATACACTTCTAAACAACAAAACCCACTTTTATTCATGACAGTCCTAATCTTTTTAATCTCTCCTTTTTAATAAGGCATTAAAATAGCTTTTTGACCTTCTGTGCAACTCCTACCTTTTCTTCCATTTTAGACAGTTTGTTTACATACTCGTAAAGCTGTCTTTATCCAACACATAGGAATTGTAGCTAATTAGCAACGGACCAAAATAGCCTTTATTAATAATTAACACTTTAGCTTGCCAAGAAATTCAGCATGTCGCGGGAACATGCGCATGCAAACATATAGTGTGGTTTTTATTTAGCCAGTTTTTGTCTATAAATTTTTATTTTTTTTATTAAAGTTTTTTTGTTGGCAGTTTCTTGTATTGGCTGCGTCCACCTCCTCTCCGTTCCGAATGTATTTTTCTTTTGTAATCAAACAGCTGTTATAAACGTATGACACACAAAATAAGTAGAAATATATAAATATATGAAAAAACTAAAAAAAAAATCAAAACATAGAATTTGATGGGGGATAAAAACCATCCGGCCCACCTTGTCTGCCTGTTTTTCCTAATGTAAAGACTAAAACCTTAATCGGTTCTTGTCTTTGATTCAGTATAGTGTTATGCCTCATTCCTGTTTACATTTCCTCACTGTATTAGCCTCTACCACTTCTTCTGGGATGCTGTTCCATTTATCTACCACCCTCTCAGTAAAGTAAAATTTCCTTCTTTTACATCTGAACCTCTGACCCTCTAGTTTTAGATTATGACTTTTTCTTCTTTCCCCTTTCAGAACAAACTTTATCCCTTAATCTCTCTTTTTTTTCCCTCTCCTCATGTTAATAAACTCAAAACGCCATCTCTTAGGCCGTTCATTTAGAAAGAAACAAACATATACAGGAAAAAAGATTGCGACGGGCAGAAGTTTAAAATATGGATGAACGTCACAATATCCTACCTTGAGGTTGTTTGGCAAGTTTATTTACAGTGAATGGCGCAGGGCTGCAGATGTCGGCAATCTGGGAGAAAAGCTTTGGGCGCTTCTGCAAACGATTCTGAAAAGCTAAAATTTTATATTTCTAAAGGCTTAGAAACAAAATCCATAAATTTCAGCACAATAGTGAATCCTGCGATTATGCATAATATTTTGTTTTGATACAGAATGTAATATAAATCAAGTCTCTAAAAGCAAACAAAAAAAATGTATACTGGATAACATTTATAAAACAGTGATTAAAAAAAATAAAATAAAAAAAGTCTACAAAGAACGCCACAAATACGCGGCTTCTATGGAGTTTTTGTTCTGCTAAGAGTCAGGTTAACCCTGAGGTTCACTCATTCTGCTCTCATAAAACAATGCAGCTAATTAAATGCTTTGCAAAACCTCCAGAACTTATGTATCTCATCATTAAAAGCAGGAAGGTTGTATATTGTATGTTTATCGATATTGTTAAGTATCTTTGACAGTTCTACTATAGAAGAAAGCACACTCAAGTACTCTGAGCGTAGCCTCAACCCTTTGTGAGTACTTTAATATGCGTTCTTCAGAAACTGATGATTCTTGCTTCTGATTGGCTGCCTCAAGCAGCCAATCAGTAACAAGAAACACTTCTATGGATTTAAAAAAAAAAATGAAATGAAAATTGAATATGACTTACTGATGTAAAATTTTGCTTCATTCCTAAATTTTCTGGGAAGGCTTAACCCCTTCACGACAAAGCCCGTACATGTACGGGCTCACAATGCGTTGTCATTAATGGGTTTAAGGACAACCTGTTGTCCTTAAGGGGTTTTAGAGGGGGAAGTCCCATAGAATTTTTACAGCCATTTATAGAAATGTAGGTTAGAATTGACGAAAAACCTGTGGCCGGCCATTGTTGTCAGTCATGTGATATTTTTGGTTACTTTCCCAGCTCAAAGACCACACTAAGCTGATTCTTTATGGCAATGCTAATAAAATCCTTTCCTCCTTAGACTTTCATTAATCACTCAGCTGTCATACTGGTGATTATGATCAAATCATTCCACAGACAGTATGATGAGGAGTCAAACTTTTAAAAAAGAAAACACAATATAATAAGTAATAAGAAACTTATTGGGAGTTCCCATTTAATTGACACAAATGCAGACACTGATGGGTCGTTGCCATAGCATGTGTTTTTTTATGTGATTAAACCTGGAGAAGAATTATTATTATTTTTATTTTTTTTGGTCCATTTGTTTTCAGACAAATTTAGTTTCCTGCCTTTTCCGTTCTGACAAAATTCGGATGGAAAAAGGCCTCTTGGAGTATTTTCACAAAAGGACGGTGCAATAGAGCCCCCCATAGGGATAGCCCCTCATCCATTTCTCCAGCTGGGGGAGAGGGTGTATGTGCGGAGGCTTTGCCTTTTTGCGGAAGTTAACTGGGCGGATATCGGGGAGAAGCGGACAAAGAGGCAAGACAATGGGGGGAAACAGCTTATTGATCCAAGGAGAAATCTGACTGCGATTTTGGGGTCAAGAACGAATTTTTTTCCCTGGTTAGTGCAAAATTGGAAAGAGTGAAGCCGGGGTTTTTTGCCTTCTTTTGGATCAAACAGCAATAAATGAACAGATATAGGAAAGGCTGAACTTGATGGACGCAGGTCTTTTTTCAGCCTATGTAACTATGTAACTATGTAAGACAAGAAGTGGAGCTGCTAATTGGAGTAAATAGTATGATCCGTATTCAACATGTGCTTCCTAAGTTTATTCCTTTATTTACAAGACTATATTATCAATTATGTTATGACCCCTGGACCCCGCATAAATTTTGCCCCTCTTCTGGCTCATAATGTGTTTTTGTTTCCTTAGTGTGGCCATTAAGTGAACTGTGGCACTTGAAAGAATTGATAAGTAATACCAAGGACTCGTCATTGCTCTTACAGGGTATTTAATGAGCACAATTCACAAGATCTTCTAAGAAACATTGAACAATACTCATCTAATCACCTGTTTAAATACAATGCAGATCTGTCTTGGTTGAAACATTGTATTTTTAACCCCTTAAGGACAATGATCGGTCCCTAAACCCATTGAAAACAATGCATTTTGAGCCCGTACATGTACAGGCTTTGTCATTAAGGGGGTTAATAAATCACGTAGAGACTGAGAGAGGCATTCTGTGTTCATTTAAAACCTATTTTGCCCTTGCAGAATTTGGAAAGATTATATATATATATATATATATATATATATATATAAATAATTTTCACCCCAAAGGTACTCCTACTGATCTTTATAAATGTGCAGTTTCATTTCTCTTCTTCTGTTGAAATGCCAAGAATCATCATCTCGTAATTTAATTCACTTAATGTGACTATTTTTCCACAAAAGAGTGGGAGCAGAAATCGCCCTACCTTGTTCTCATCTAATTTCCACACAGTCCTTGCATAGATACCATACTTTAATCACCCCAAGCACCAAGTACAAGCCAACAGATTGTAAGCTCACAAGAACAGGGCCCTCTTTTGCCTCTTTGCCAGGGATGTTATTGTCATGTTAAATTATGTTTGTTAAATATTTCACTGTCCTGTCTTGTAAACAGCGCTACGGAATAGGCTGGTGCTATATGAATAAACATAATGTACTGTTCTTCTATTACATAGTTACATAATACATCTTAAAAAGCGATAACCAATTTGCAAATTTCACCCAGTAGTATAAATAGGAATAATGAACATGTTTAGAAATGCTTAATATATACAGAATGATAATATTTCTATGCCATGATAAAGACGGTACTTGAGTATACATGTAATTAACTAGACAAGGTCAATTTTTTATATTGGAAAAAAATGCATTTATGGAAGCAATAAGGCAGCAAATTATAGAAAATTATGTAATAACGCGTATTTAATGTTCTAATTTACAAAATGAATATTATGTAGAGTGTTTTATTATATGTGCAGTGAACAGCTATAAATTATCGCTGCTATTTAGCAATGATTAATAAACATGTTATGTCAATCAGCCAGAGTCTGTACCTTTATTATAAAGATAAAAATAGTCTATTAGCTTTACAGGCTTTTGTAGTCCATCCTAAATATCTCAATAGTTTATCTTCTTAGAATGACTTTATGAAGGGCCGGTATGGTGTTGGTACCTTGTGTTAAATATGAACAGGATTGGACTGGGGATGAAAACTGGACCTGGCCAAACTTGCGTATGGAAGCCTACTGGAGACACGTGGTGCAAGTGGCTATAGAAAGCTGCTATTGTGCCCTGGCCCACGAGGCATTTGCCCGGTGTGTCCTATAGCCAGTCCAGGTTTTTATATTAATGTAACACATTTTGGTGTTTTGCTTGACCCACCCTCCCCATTTGGGCCTCCAGTTGCACATGTCACCAACATTAAAAACGTTCAATTAAAACAGGAAGGCAGATTGGATACTGAAATGGCCAGCAGAATTTATTTACTAGATGCTTTAACATTTTATTTAATAATTTAAATGCATCCGCACATCATCATGCATAAACCTATATTGTCAACCATTAATAATCTATCTCCATCAATATATATCCTGGCCAGCAACTTAACTAAGTACTGTCTGTCACGCCCGCCGTCACCGAATGAGCCCTGACCGTGGACGTTCTTCAGCCCTGAGTACCCTAACAAGGAGGTGAGCACCAAGCTAAGCAGACATGGATGGTCCCAACAGTGAAGAGGCTCAGGTATAGGCAGGTACGTTTTGGTAGCGTAATAGGCAAACCACGGATGGATCCAGATACCTGTATAGGTAAACAACTGTTTTCCCCTGTCGGAAGGAAGGCGTGGACTATGGGAATCGCCCCACCGGCCGCAGCCTGGTAAGTACAAGCTGCTCAGGAGCTCCGTGGGGCCTTGCAGCAGCCTGTCTGCTGGCAGCGGGTTCCGGCAACGTAATACTATCAACATAGTTTAGGCACTACAGCTTTTATTACCGTCTTGACACAGGCTTGGCAACTACTTTTTGGGCATGGCTGCATCTCCGTATTCTAGGTCAGTCTGCCTTTTCCTGCATACCGGACTCCATCACAGCATGCTTCACCAAGCCAGAGCTGGTGCGGGCTGACGGTGAGTATGCTCAGAGAGATGAGTTAATATATACAGAATATGTACTCCACGTACTGTATTTGAAGTCTTAAAAGGTATTATTTCCATGCCATGATAAAGAAAGTACTTAATATCCTGTATTATATAAGAAATTGAATAGGTACTAAAGTTTGATATTAATTTAAAGAACATTACTAGAAAACTAAAACAGTATTTTCCATCTCACTCACACTCTCACTCTCACTCACACAATGTTTCCCCATCTTATCCGCTGTCTTCTGCTCGTCCCCATGTGTTCAGTCTTGACTCTCATTATGCTCCGGGCATACACATCTACCTAAGAACCCTGTATATTACAGACAGATTTGTAGAGAATGAGAGGTGCAGAAACATGTCTCTTTCACGACGAACCCGTCTGCAATATTGGAGAGTTTTAAGGTATTTCACGGGGACAGCCTCCCCCATTTTGCTCCAATTAGAGTGAATGTGTCTGGAAGCTCCACCATGTTGCGGGAGTGCACCAAGAGTCCAGACTGAAGCCACGGGGACAAGTGGAAGACAGAAGAACAAGAAGATCCAAGAGAAGAGCCATGTGAAAGGAGACAGAGGCATGGAAGCAGTAGGCGGGAAAGGTAGGGGGCATTGAAAACATCTAAACCCCGATTATAGGCCGTATTCCTAATTAGATTCTAATTAGGGGAAAAGAGTGCAGCTAATAACTGGGGCAACATGGTACATAAAGGAATTCAACAAAGTACAGGAGGAAAGTTTATTTCAAAGGAGAGGAAATGTTAGAGCAAGAGGCCATAATCTAGAACAAGAGCGTCAAAGCTTTACAAGTAATGTTAGGTACTTTACTGAAAGGTTGGTAGTAAACGAGAAGTAGTAAAGGATAATACAACGAGATGAATGAAAATATGAATGGAATAGGCATAACAGACTAGACGGGCTAAACGGTTCTCATGTTCCTACAGATTCTACGTCCCACCGCATAAAAATGTAAAGAGTCCGACTGGAGAAAAGCACATTGTGTAAAGAAAAAAATTGAATGAAATCTCCTTGGACACAAAGCTCCTAGAGAACATAAAAGAGGATGTTTCCATGTAAAATGCATCAATATAAGTCTGCGTTTATCATTTTTATAGTTGACCATTATCAGAGAAAGCAGAAATTATTCAGAGTTTAAAGTTGCAAAAATGGAAATTTAATTCTTTGCAGCTGCGTAAAAATCTACATATATTTTAAGAAACGGATATTTATGTCTCCAGATGTAGGAGAGAGATTTCAAAATCTCATTGCATTCCTCATTTCCCGCATAATAGTATTATTCTACTGTAGGTATTATTTTAATGTATTCTTAAAAACACTAAAATTGACTGACAGATGCATTCCACAATTAGGCACACATTTCGCAGTTATTAAAGATATTAAACAAAATTAAAATCAAGCAGTAATACTAGAAACAGACATAAAAAAAGAAAAAGGAAAATAGATTATAATCCAGTTTTTGGCGCACACACAGCGAGGTTAAAAACACCAGAGTCAGGTAGAACCCAAGGGTAGCAGTAACAGTGTCAAACAAGCCGAGGTCAGGACACAGGAACAAGAAATAACAAGCCGTGGTCAGGATATCAGAGAACCAACATAAACAAGGAAACTGCCAAGGCTACACCACATAGGGCAACAATCATAGGGAACTGCAGGGTTTAAATAGGAACAGGAAGGAAAGGGGCATGGAATTCAGTTTGGCGCCAAAATTAGTCAAACATCACTTCCTGTATCAGGATCTGCTGCCATCTTGTGTGTGGCGTAATCTCCCATTATAAAGTCAGGTAGTTCCGGAGGGGACCACTAGATGGCGGGAACTGACATTATCCCCTGACGCCCCTGACTGTGGCAAGGAGGGAGGCCTCCCGGGGGAGGCGGCTGAGAGATGGAGGGTCTCCCTCTTCTCCGTACTGGCTGCTGATGGAGCGGTTGCGAGGTGGAGGAAGGTCTCCCTCTTCTCAGTTTTATTGGATAAATGTGTTTTCATTTTAAAGTTAGAAATTCTTACAGGATTTCATGAAACTTTTAAGATGTTTGAGATAAGTCGGAAGAGAACAATATTATCTGTGATAAATATTATGCGTTGTTTTATTAAAGTCTGCATCACATTTAAAATGAGGATTTAGAGAACATTCTAAAATAACCCTAAAATGCCTGATTCAGCCAAAATATAAGGTAATGTTACTGTTAGGAACTAAATTGAACAAATTATTGGTGTGGGGAAAATAATGTAAATTTTTGGAGACTATGAAATTAAGGTCAGAGGCTTGGATGTAATGTAAGGAAGTTTTACTTTATTGCGAAGGTAGTAGATAAGTGGAACAGACTCCCAGCAGATATAGTAGATGAATTTAAACGCGTATGTGATAAACACATGGTTATCCTTAATCTAAAACAATGAGATTGTGGTTGAGTCTTTACATCATGAACGGATTAAATAGGCCAAACGGTTCTTATCTGTTACATGTTTCTATGTTCTAAATAAATCAATATAAACATGGATTTTACGCATTTTAAAAGAGAGAAATATTTTCAATGCGCTAGAAATTGCCAAGGAAATACAAGGGTATACCCGGCACTTTGGTTTATTTATTACAAGTTACGAGTAGATGTTGAATGGAACATGATGTGACTCTTTAACCGAGCAGACGATGTCTTGTTTTTACGCACTATTGTTAGTTCAACATATCATTAATACATTCATCACCCAACTGACATTCTGGTTAATTAGAGCTAATTAAAACAAGTTTCTTGTAATAATTGTTTACTGCTGTAAATAATTATGGAGGCGGGCGACATGTCTGGAGAGATTTTGGGTTTTTTCCTATGGCAATTTCTGGATATTCATAACATGGGCTGCATCTGGCATATTATTAATGATTCAGGCCCCTAAACAACTTCATTCTGAGACCCCCCCTGAGAGCGGGTTTTGTTTATAAAGTTGGGAGAAAAACGACGTTTTTTACTTTTCTTCAATTATAATGTGATCCGTAATTTTATTCCCATTTTTAACCTTATTTGGCAGGATTTACCTGAGCGTATCCTATAAGTACCTTAAGAAAAAGTTTTGTTTATTCGTATTGAATAATAAAATAAAGAATTGAGAACTGTTTATAAAACCTGTATGTTTATTAAATATAGAAATATATATAACTTAAACAATAATTACATTTAATTTTACAGAATCCCCCCATGCATCTGCAAAAGAGACACAACAGAAATTAAAAGGGACCTCTTAGCTCTCAACATATGATGGCTGGAGCGTCCCTTTAAGTTATACTTTGAATAGCAAAAGTACAATTTTATTGAATTAATTGAATAATGCTAAAAATCAGAAAGTGACAATATAAATATTATATTTATTTAAAAAAATAATTCGGTTGGCTGGGCATCATGGGGTTTCCTTGGCATAACATGGCCAGAGGTTCTTGTTCTGAAAACGGATTCTTATCATTATTATGCCTGCTACTAAGTTAAAAGAAACATGTACATTGTAGGTTAATACTAAAACTCTTTTCATTTATCTGAGAGAAAATCAATCGATACAACGCTATAGAGTCTCACCAAGAAAGCCATTTAAAGATTTGTTCACAGTTGCAGAACTAAGCAGCATCTGGCTGCTTCAAAGGACCAATAATGCATTGCCGTGGCTTTTAGTTTTTTTATTAAAGATGTCTAGCTAAACCTGCATGGTTCTGTTTAAGAAATCACATTTAATATACTGTTTATGTAAGAACCAACAGAATAACGAAAATCTAAGTTAATAGAACATTTGTTTATCTAAGAAAATTTAGTAGCCATGTTGGTCCAGGAGAAGATGGAGTCTTTGGTGAAAGGCGATGCCTTTTATTAGGTCAACATACAAGAAGAAGAAGAGTCACAGAAGAGTTCTCATCTTCAGATGGAACTAACAAGACTTCATTCATTTCATCTAAAGAAGAGACATCTGAAATCCTCACTAAACGGGAGAGCTACATAGGAACATGTAATTTGACGGCAGAAAAGATCCAGCCTATTTAATCTATTCTGCCCATTTTTCCTAACGTGGAGGCGCAGACGTTAATAAGTCCCTTACTGTACTAACCTCCACCATGGGCAGCTTTTGAATTTATCTACCCCCCCTCTCCTGTACTTTGTTAATTACATTTTTCTATTACATTGCCTCTCTCCTGTCTTTCCTCCTTGATATTTTTTATCCTGAGAACCAATCTCCGTTTTATTGGCCCTCCTCTGAACTCTCTCCGATGTTAGGGTCTCTAGACCTGTACACAATACTCTAGGTGAGGTTTGACCAGAGATCTGTAAAGTGGCAGAACCACCTCCATCTTCTTCCTACTAATGCCTCTCGCTATGGAACCCAGCACCCTGCTTGCCCTTTCCAACACTTTATTGTATCGTCTGAGGTACCCCACTAGTTACATGACCTTCCATTAACTACAACCTTCTGTCTCCTGTCACTCAAACATTGCCTTCTCCATTCAACTATTTTAACATCAAAACCCAAAGCCCCCAATTAATTTGAGTCTTCTTTGAGGGGCACTGTGAAATGCCGTACTAAAATCTATATGGGTTATATCAACTGCTTCTTCCTGATCTATTATTTTAGTTACCCAGTCAAAAAAATCAATGGTTTGACAAGATCTTTGCCTTTAGCATGGTTAGTTGATAGGAGAGCTTGCAGGAGAGTTGTGTGGTTTCACCTTCCTCAATGCACAATTCGTTATGAAGGGACAACACCAGCAGGAAGGGCTGAGCTGGCCCTGTATAATGCATATATCAATGGGCAAGGAGGAAAGAAATCTCACTGATAAAACTATACATTATACAGAGCCAGTTAAGCTGTTCCTGCAGTAGAAGCTCACTGGCATTGGACTTTCATAATGAATAGTAAAGTGGGGACGTTGGAACCACAACTCTCCTGTTAACTCTTCCTTTAGTGAATAAACCACTTTTTTTCTATGTAGACCCAATAAAACATGTCACCATTAAATAAAGTAGTATAAATTTGACATTTAAATGGCTTTGTGGTCAAGCTCAGATGTTCCAGAACAAGGCTGTACGTATTACCTATGACATAAACTCTATAACTATTAAACGCTAAGTATAAAATAATTGTGTGTCTATGGGAAAGAGAGACAGATGCACATGCGCATGCTCAAGAGAATTAATGGGTATTGTGTATTCCTTACTGGATGTGTGTGAACCACAAATAACCCTACCTCACCACTCAAACGTTACACTTTATGAGTGTCTGGAAACCTTATTCTATAAAACCTTCAGTTTTATGAAGGTGCTGTGGAGATCTTGCTGACATATCTACAACAGAATGTATCTGCTACTAAAATAAAGAATAAAATATGATTAGGAGACATCTAAAGAATTTTGCATTAAATTAAAAACTATACATCCAGGCTTTTTCTAAACCATTACTAGCTGTTCCTTCAATTAACATAATCAATGCAACCCAAACCTATTGCTGATAATGTGCAGCCAAGACATATATTTAAAGACCCTACATGATATATAACACCGTATACTAATATAAATCAATTCTTTTTTTCTAGATCATTACCTTATATGGAAAACACTCAGATTATGTTATAGGTAATTATCTCCAGCCACCCTTTCTGTACCAGGATGGATGCAGTTATCCTGCAGATTATTATTTTTTTGAAATCGAGTGTAATCACTGCATTATTTGACAAGTAGAGTGTATATAAAATCTAGATAATAATGGACTATACGCAATGTGTTATTTTTTTTTGTACATATACAATATTCTAAAATGCTACCAGTACAAAACAATAATAGCCCAAGTTTAGGGGAGATGCCTATAGATGAATACTGTATGTATCTCATCAGATGTGCTACCATTATAATTGTATACAAAACCATAATCTACTGTTAACCATTAAACCCCTTTGGCTCTGTAATACACGCCTTACCTCTTTTGGTACTGAAAATGTTTGCATGTGTAAAGGTTGGGTGCCATGGTGTTACCCTGCAGCTGTCCTTTAAAGGGTTAAGTGTAGTGTGTGACCCCCCCTCCTCTGTCTAGCTGCTCATTAGTTTTATATAGGGATACATTAACCCATAAGGTGTAAGAGGCAGCATCCTCTTAGAAAGGATCAATATATTACCGTACATATGGAGCTGTTGATACATTTGGTGAAACTTTTTGCTCAGTCTCATCACCTGTTTCCAGCATTCAACAAGCAGGTCGCTGTCTGTAGTGCTGATCGCTCCGCTGATCGCAGGTGAGACGTTGTTCTAATAGCAGCATAAATTACAATCATTACAGAGGAGGAGGTGTGAAGCCATCTCTGGCATGGATGGTTCAGACTGATTAGTTCGAGGGGTGGTCCCTAAAATGCTCATTTAATAAGAACAAGAGGCAGATCTGGATTGTGGATGGGAGGTGAGGGCACTTCCATGCTGATTGCAGACTTAATCATCCAGATACAGAGCTTCCAACAAAACATGAAGATTAGAATTGCTTTTATCATTAGATTCCAAGCGAAGATCCAATCATCTCTGGAGAGGGGAGAAGCCTAAAGTACTTGCAGAGGAGTAAATGTGGATCAGATGGGAGGTTAATCTGCTGGAACTCACAGACACTGGAGGCTCAGTCTCTCACTTGGCTGCTGGAGAAGACTACTGGCTGGAAGGTCCTCTGAGAAAGCATCTTTGGACCTTGTCTGGTGGTGGTGGTGGTGCACATCATTAAGACAAAGCCAGACTTTTGCTATTATTTGGATGGTTCTGGACAGAAGACTAAGTGATGTAGTGATGGGCTAAAGAGATCTGGGAAGCAGCACCAGCAGGGAAGGGAGACAAGTGGATGAAACAGAGAATGAGGTGGAAATTTAACCCAAACCGCCAGCATCTGCTCCTCACTCCCAAGGAATCAGAAGAGCTCCTTAGCAGCATGAAGTGAATGCAGGGAGAGGAGAGCCGCTTCAGCAGCAGTGACGCCTCCGTGTTTAGGATGGATCCCTGTGCCAGCTCTGCACTCTTACTCCCCTTTCTTTGCATTTTTACCACCTTCTCCCAGACGTCCCAACAAGTCCTGCGGATCGGTGAGTACCTTTCCCGTTGTCTGGGCAGCCGGCTGAATGCACACTTCACTCAAACTCCACAGCTGATCATTGATTGCTGTGCATTTAGCAAGAAGTCTCTTGTTTAACATTCAGCAATAATATGCTATAATATATATATATATATATATAGTCCTTTTGATGACTCATTTTGTCTATATGCCATATGTGTGTGTGAATGTATATATGTGTGTGTGAATGTATATATATGTGTGTGTGAATGTATATATATATGTGTGTGTGAATGTATATATATATGTGTGTGTGAATGTATATATATGTGTGTGTGAATGTATATATATGTGCGTGCGCACTGGTTACTTGGGTCCTATAGTCCTAGTTCCAGCCGATGTCATGCGATTCCCCCGTTAGCAGTAACTCACCTTTTGCCCGAAGCCTCTGGGTAGGGATGACCTGCTGTGGCCCCTATGGATTGTCCCCTAGACTGTTCTAAGCTCCTGGGTCCCAGCACCATCATGGCTGCATTACATCCAACAAAGAGTACCCCTGGAAACTGTCTGGATACACCAGACACTGCTGGCTTCCACACTGCAGACTCTACCAATTCAATCCCCAAGGGTATGGTTTACTAGTTAGGGCTTTCAGGTTCTCCAAATCTAGAACTAGTAAACCTGTCATATGAAAACTATGGTTAACTAGAGACAAGCAAACCCCAGGGCTGCCAGTGGCTACGGAGTCATGAAGCCCCTTCTCCACAACTAGTTATGGGTTAGTGAAGGACATTAAACTCAATCCCTCCAGTCCCCAAGACATCCCTACACACATAGCCCCATGCTGATGTTCCACCTACCCATGCTCAAACCCAAACAATAAAGGCTGAGCAGTTATATCACACACAGCACCATAAAGAGTTAAAGAGGTTGCATTTCCAATTCTTGCAATTCTACATAAGAGACAGATGTATTATCCCCATACAGAGCTGAAAGAAGACTAAATTAAGGCTTTTTCTAAATGAAAACCATGAATGGATATACAACAGGTTATTTGCCTATATTTACTATATAAAGGGAATTGGGAGGCATGGGCTGACCTTTCTAGGTAAATTCAGAATCTATATCTCAGGAATTAGATGGGTTTTCTCCATTTGGAGAGTTAAGCATACCCTATTATGCATACATGTGTTTATTTGATATTAATGAAAGATTTGCTGAGAGGTAAAAGTAAAATGGATTTTCACTGTGACCAAGTGTCTCCACTGTTGGTAGAACAGAGGAGCCTACAGGTAATTTATGGTCCTCCTTTATTATTACTTTTAACATAAACCGGCTTAGCATCATATATATATCTTAGCCTGACAGCTATCTATAGGCTACAAGTTAGCCTAAATTATATGGAATTTCTATGGAATAATTTACAAGGCGTTAAGGTTTCTCTCATGATTTCTAATCACTTAGTCCTTCTGCCCCACTTCTACTTCTACGCCATCCAAGCACCCCAATGGGGAACTTAGTGACGTTTAGCGTTAAGTAAAGTAAGAGACATTGGGGTGACTCTCGTGTATTTTATTCTTGTAGATATGATTTTATAACATTGTTTTTATTAAAATGCATGTATAATAGGCATTTCTAGATTAAGACCCAGATGTGTTACCCCTAAATTATATGCAGGGATCAATATTCCCGAAATATTTGCAGTTGCTCCATGTTTTTAGGTTGGCCATGCATGTAAGTAAGTGCAGGCAGCTAAATTATTTTTGGGGGAATTTACTAGTCTTTACCTAATAACAATGAAAATGGTAATATGTCTATATATTGGAGATATCCGCGTAGGAATGGTAACTGAGCACTAGCGCTAATTACTATATGTTAACTTTTCTCTAATGTTTAAATAGTCCCTACGGGTAAATGAATCAGGTAGAGCGGGAGTGTTAATGGCCAGACAGAGAAAGCTCTTGGGAGCAGAGACTATATTAATGTAAAATACCTTACTTTCAGTCACTATGTGCTAACATTTTGCAATTTTTCAGCTTCTATAAGACTTTAATACAGAGATAATAACTGTTATTTTATTTCCCTGTGTTGACGGGTACTAATCAGAAATTTGATGACATACTCCTACTTTCATTGTTACAAATAGATATATATCAGTTATACAAATGCAACTGTTTAGAAATGATGAAGAATTCACTTTTCAAGTTGGGTTCACTTTAGGAAATCCCAAAGGAAAAGAAAATTCCACTTATTTCCTTCGATTCCAGAGAGTGTTGCTTGGCCCATCCTTTGCTTCTCTGTTCCATGTGAAAAAACAATTATACATCACAGCAGTGGAGCGAAACGTCCACAGAATGAAAAGAGACAAGAACGTAGCAGAAGATAAAAGAAAAATAAAGATTGGAGGAAAAAATGTAACTAATATAATACACAAACAGCCCAAAAAAGGGAAAGGTAGTTGCTTTTGTCAAGCTGTGTGGCTCTCCAAGTTTCACGTTATCTAATAAGAATTCCCAGGCATTTCAATGACTGTGGGCTATAGTTTTATCAAACGTATTCCCGTTTTAGGGTTGTGAGGTCAAGCCCTTTAAACTGGACATGTTTGCATTCTTCACGCTGGAGGGGAGTCTACAGAACCTAATTAAAAAAAGGGCATTTTCTGTGTTTTAATGACCTTTATAATACAGAATTCAAAGATGTTCACTGTAAATTAGCCAGTCCGGCAACTATACTTCATCTCCCAAAGTATGTGGGTCTCTGCTCATCTAACATCTCAGTTGAAAACCATGGGGAGCAATATGGTGTTGACCCCCTTCAGGCTCTCAAACTCTCCACTCAATGTTTGCTGCAGGCTTTTGCTCCTTTTTTAGCCACAAGAACGGCAGCAAAGGTGTGCGCTGATGTGATGTAGGTCTCTGAGGTTGCGGTCGAGGGTCTGTGAAGGCCACTCAGGTTCTGACATAGAAATAAAAATGAGGAGAGCATGTGCGTTTGGGCATGCAGCATGTGTTCACTGAATTAGGAAGGCTGCGCTTTCACCTGGGTTTAAACATCGACATCCTGAAATCCTCGTCTGTCTGTGACTTGTGTGCCTAGTTATAAACTTGGTTCTGTGTAGTAAATTACTTTAAAACTCAATCTCTCCAAAACTGCACTCCAATACTAACATTCCCTCATCAGCTTCCATTAATGTTAATGGTTCTATGATCTCTGAATCCTTGGAGTCTGTCTCAAAAAAACTGCCGTATCCATCTTAAATATATTGTCCACGTTCATCCCTTCCTGTCCATGCTGTCATCTCCCAACTTGACTATTGTAACTATGTCTTGTTTGGTCTCCCTCATATCTGTCTTTGCCCTTCTACAATCCACCATGATTGCTGCTGGCAGACTTATCTTCCTCTCTCATGACTTTACTAACGTCTCTCCTCTCTGTCAGTCTCTGCACCGGCTGCCTGTGCGCTTCAGGATTCATTTCAAAATCCTGACTCTTACTTTCAAAGCGGTTCCCCTACTCAAATCTCATCACTCATCTCTAAATACACTCCTAACCGCTCTCTCCACTCATCCGATGATCTCCTTCTATCCTCTCCTCTGACTTCTAGCTCTCCTGCACACTTACAAGATTTCTCAAGGGCTGCCCGTATCCTCTGGAATCCCCTCCCCCGGCCGATCCGTCTTTCCCCCTGCCTTTGGTCCTTCAAAAAAAGCCCCAAGACACACTTTTTAAGGACACCTACAAACTTACACATTAACGTTCTTCCTCCTATCTTCCTTTAGCTCCACTTTTCTAGTTCCTCTCCTGCAATACTTATACTAGCATGACTGCTCCATCCCCTAACAACGGCACTTTTACACCCTAACCCCCTCTAGATTGTAAGCTCCTGTGAGTTCTGTAAATCAGATTAAACAATACTTGTTTTGTCATGCCTACCCATTGTACAGAGCTATAAAATATGATATAAAACAATAAATAGCAAATACAATTTTTATTTTTTACTACTCTTTTCTAGTGTTTTTAATACAACGTTTGACATTCCCTTTTATAAGATATGAAGAAATAAAATGTCAGAGGGTCTGATGCTGCTACCAGAATCTGTTATTAATACAGATGTGGCTGCTTTGATAATGATCATCATAATCAATAGAAAGAAAAAAAATCCCTAAAATGTTGGCCAGCAAACTATTACCACATTTGAACACTAGGTGGCAACACTTCAAGTACTTCTTTATTGAATGAAATTCCTCTTAAGTTTTGTTAAAAAAAAAAAAAAATAAAATCATAGAACTTTCAACAGTTTTTTCCAAAGACAAAATGTTCGCTTCTCTGGCTTTGATTCTAATTAGGGCCTGTATTAAAAATAGTAAGCTTAATTTGGCATAACCTCTGATCTTATTAGCAGCTAACGTCGATTGCATTTTAGCAGCTGAAGTCATGCTGAATGTTTGGATGTCTTGAAAGGTCTTGAACTGGAATAATTTAGCAGTCAGCAAACTTAAACTATGCTGATCGGTTCCTCTGTATAATATGAATAAATCAGACACAATCATGTACATTATATTATACATTCCTCTTATACACTAAGTCTAATATACCCTTCATGCATTAACACACATATGAAAGATCATACATGCATTTTATTATTGTGTATCAACAGATTCCAGATTTGTGTGTGTATATGTATGTGTGTGTGTGTGTGTGTGTGTGTTTGTGTGTATATATATATATATATAATGTGTGTGTGTTTGCATCTACTATTGAGAAGATCTGACTGCATTGGTATTAAAATGTTTGGGGTTTATTCACTATACAGGGAGTTTCATTAAGAGGAAAACATAACATAATTGTATATAAGTGTATATATATATATATATGTGTGTGTAAATATACATTATGAAAATGCATCTATATATATCTTCTTCTACAGTAAGGGTCCGTCTTGATGAACCTTGCTAATACCGAGTTAAAATAAGAAGCAACACACATTTAGTTATATAGGTTAATATATTATATATTAACCTTTCTTGAAATACATTTACTCGGGTTGGCCCTTTATGATATATAGTGATGCAAATATTTAAACTCTGTCCAACCCACCTACAGATTAATGATTTTGGGAATAGAATCCACCGTTGAGTGAATAAAAAGTCTTCGGTCTCATTAAGCTGAGAAAGTCGTAATAATTGCACATCCCGAGCGGATGTGAAAACCATTAACCCTAGAAAAATTCCTGAAAGAATCGTTTGAGATTAATACTATCATCGTAAAGTCTGAAAAAATGTACAAAACTAGGTCAACAATAATCCTGTTTAATCTCCTACATTCAGAAGAGAGACAAACAACCAAACTAAATATCTATCTATCTATCTATCTATCCATCTATCTATCTATCTATCTATCTATCTATCCATCTATCTATCTATCTATCTATCTATCTCTACAGTATCTATCTATCTATCTATCTATTCATCTATCTATCTATCTATCTATCTATCTATCTATCTATCTATCTATCTATCTATCTATCTCTACAGTATCTATCTATCTATCTATCTATCTATCTATCTATCTATCTATCTATCATTTTAATGGTTAACCACTATGATCTGGGGCTAGATCCTAATCTAAAATGTAACACAAAATACAGTCTACAAGCGTAGAGTTGCTGGAAACAAATTACAAATGCAAGTCAAATTAATTTATATCATTTCAGGAATCTATGACTGGGCTATATATGACTATATATATATATAATGTGGGCTATATATGACTGGGCTATGAAGTTGGGATAAAAAACATATTGTACTTCTACTCCCTCGGCTCCACCTTGACTCTCCATTTGTCACAGGGCCAGTTTTAGGATTCTTTGATCCCTAATCAAACATCTCTAATCTCCGCTGCCTTCTGACCGCACAGCGATTAGGGAGAAGGGCTCCGCAGCGCTACATTTCTGATCATGCTGTTTTTCTAAATGATATTAAGAGGATAATCGGTACTGTCCCCGGCAATTATATTTAGGGGGCACATGGCGGGACAGGGACAAAAGTAAAGGGCAATTCTAAAACCCAATTTCTTATTGGGTTCCATGATTTATCGTTACAGAAGAAGTAAGTAATGTGTTCCTTGGTCTTGTATTAAATGAAGGATAGCTTTATGTCAGCCCCATTCATGTTTGAAGTTTGTCACTCTATTAGCCTCTACTATTTTTGCCCCCAAAAAACCTTTCCACAACAAAAATCAAACCTGGGCTCCTAGTAAACTAGTAAACCATATAGGAAGGCATGTTTTTAATCCAAAGTATTTTTAAATCCAAATGCCTGTTTGTCTTGCGTTACATTTTGCTTTTCTTTTCTTTTGACAGAATTCAGGAAAGTACGGTAGTTAAATGGTTTCCGTGTGGGTTTTGAAGTGCAGATGATCTGAAATTAGGTTAGCAGAAAACAATCTCCTCCCAGAAGGTCTCCGAGTAATGCCGGTGATCTCTGAATCTTTTTAACCATGCATTTACCGCTGATTAAGAAGTCCAAGGGTCCTCTTCACCCATAATGAGTAACACTGTGTGATGCAGCCGGAGTACGATATTTAGAAGGTAACCAACCATTTGCAGATGTTGAGGAGCATAGCCAGCCATCAATGAAGGACATATCATGGACTGTGAGGCTTTAAAAAAAACTTCCGATGGGTCTTAGACTATCGTAGGGGAGAACAGGTTTGCCCTGTGTAAAGTTCCCAGTAGTCTTTCAAGTTTCAGCCATTGTAGATGAAAAAATGTCCATCGGCCAAATAGACCAATCCTACCTTAGAGTAGACCCGACTCTAAATGCACCAACAACTCTTCTGCATGAGAGAACCCAGCAATACCAAACATACATCCCAGATCTCATCACTGAGGTTGAGTCATTCATATTTTGTTGGACATCTTTATCATAACATTAATTATTAAAATATTTTTTCAAGTCAATTCAATATGAGAGAAAAGCCATGCACCGATGAATAGCTGGTGAATAGCTGCCTCTTACATTAGACAATGCCAAATGATTTTATTGGTCATCTAAAAGCCTAGAGCAGGGGCGCCCAACCTGCGGCCCTCCAGCTGCTGCAGGACTACATCTCCCATAATGCTCTTTCAGCTAAGGACCTAGCAGAAGAGTATGGGAGATGTAGTCCTGCAGCAGCTGGATGGCCGCAGGTTGGACGCCCCTGACCTAGAGCAATCCTTGGCGTTTCAACTTCTCATCTTGATTTTGGACCAAGCCAGTGAGTTTCTGCATAAATGAACACTCAAGCCATCATGTTCACTTCCATGCATATGATAGATGATTGATCCCTTTAAGTTGTGTAGTCTCTCTTGCAAAAACATAGTGGGATTCTGACGATTCATTTAGATGGAAGAGTTGTGCTGTAACTCTGGAGCTGCAGCTTTCCTTGAAGTTAAATGCATATATATTTGTAGCTTTAATTGAGTCTAAGGTGCAGTGTTGTTAAATATACAGTTTTATGTCACGGAAGCTGCCTGGGACACTGGAGTGGCCCTTTAATGCGTATTTAAAATACAGGGATTTCATGGAAGTGAGTCCATCATTTAACAATGAATAATGTATGGCCGGCTTATCCCTTCTTGCGGGAAATATTAACCAGGCTTAGATGTGATATGGGGAGAAGGAAGAACAATTTGCAAATATTTGTAATCATATCTGAAAATGATTACCTTGCTTAAGATTTTGAAATATATCTGTAAGCAAAATATGGTCGTTCTAGTTCGAGCTTTCCAAATACAAGGTTCAATGTGCGATACACACGCACATATATATATATATATATATATATATATATATATATATATATATATATATATATAAGTCCTGCTGAGTCCGCACCTACCTAACCTATACACCGTATAAAATTAGACGAGACTTGCCAAAAATTTGGGTACTTTGACATGGAATGAGCCATGGAATGAGCCAAGCAATATATGGCCGTATAATGTGATGGAGTCCCGAATATTTATGCCTCAGGTGCTTTTAAATAGGGGTGCTTGGTGACTGCTGATTCCTTGATTTGTTGCATGTACGTATCTGTATATATATATATACTGTGTGTATGTATATATATCGTGTCCATCCTGTAGCAATAAATAATTTAGAACCTTACTTTTTAAAATTGCTACAAAAAAAGTATGAAGTTTATAGCCAGATGTAAAGTTCATGGATAAAAGTAATGGGATGAGGTGAGAAAACGTGCATTTCTTTAACCCGGTCTGTGCTAATAGAACTTTATGAGAAATCTGGTGGCTCTAATCCCCCCGGGGATCACATCTTCTACGCTCCATGGTAACGAGACTCACGTTTACACAAACGCTGTCTTCCCACACTGGGCTTCTTGTGTCAGTCAAGCAAGCGAGTCGGTGAATACAAAGTATGGTGGGATGTAAAAGCTGACAAAAAAAGGGGAAGGGAACGCTTTGGATCCTCGTCGGGCTGGAGATCAGAATGACAGCTCGGTGCGAGTCAGCTCTTCCCATAGAGGAGACTGGTTTTAACTTAAGAAAGCAAATATTAATCTTAAAATACATTTTTTAAATGTATAAATCAAGTAAATGTAATCAAATTTTATAGAAGAAAGCACGTGGCTGTGTTACCTTTCGTATAGTTGACTAACTATACGCTTAGTCTCCGGCTAGATGTTAATGCGTATGCTGTCAATCACACTGATTGCGCCAATTCTCTTTTTAATAATATCACACACCGGGTGTTATGTATTAAAAAAAAAAAAATTTAAACTGGAGGTTTATTTCCATTAAAAAAAAAAAACAAGTGGCCCAATTAAGTGGAACATTCCACAGGTTACTATGGTAACAAGACCACTTTATTCTATCCATCAGAATTATTGTTTCTCAGAAATGTCATTTGTTTCGCACTTGATAGACAAAATTAGTTAAGTTTACTTATTAGCCTGACTTTCATCATCAGGTTTTCTGCCAAGGATAACCGTACCTGGGACCTTGATAGACTTCACCCATAGTCTCCACGTCACACACCGCTCTATGTTAGTATATTGATCGCTTCTCAGGGGAGCAGTGTTTGGGCCAGTCCACCCAACGCCCCTCCAAAATCTTATTAGCCCTACTTTTTTGATCATAGCCACTGCTTACGTCCTGAAAAGTTGCATGTTCAAGTGGATGCAACAAGATGCAATTTGCCATGGAAACTCTGGGCAGAAACCGTTGCCTTTTCCAGAAAGGAGCATTTTCTGCCATTTTTATAATACG
Source organism: Spea bombifrons (assembly GCF_027358695.1). NCBI lineage: Eukaryota > Metazoa > Chordata > Amphibia > Anura > Pelobatidae > Spea > Spea bombifrons. Next base: position 10,002,655 of record NC_071088.1, read on the forward strand.
GGTGAAATCTTTACCCAGTTCTTCTATTCTCCGCGATTCATTCAGTAACTGATGGGCCGATGGTTGTCTGTTACCGCCGCTATAAAACAACGATGACAATAATGTCTTGGCCAGGCTAGTGATTCCTCCATAGAATCCTTCCTAATATCTTATGCTTCTTGAAAGAGGTGAAGAACTGGAAACATTATATCGCATATCATATATTTTTTGGTAGTTATAGTCTATATAGATATTTTTTCATTTAGTGAAAACACCATAAACATTATACAGTATTTTATTCCATAAAAACATTAGACACTGTGTGGAGCCTTGGGGTGATCGATCAGGGTATACAAAGTATTTAAAGCTAGCTAATTAAAGAGTTCTGGAGAGTTTTGTGGCTCAGTTTCTAATAAACACTGCTTATCTTTGCCTTAAATGTGCTGAAACTTGTTAATGAGGTGTAAAGTTTGTATTAGATAAGGATTTACATGGTTCAATGACTGTACTTTGGCTAATGAATCTTATCCCTGGCTAGTTATTGTGAACGATACCTGTGGGCTATTCATTGTTAAATCTTGACTAATAAATTTTATAGCTTATCCGCTTATTTATATCTCATCCGAGGCGTGTAGAATAAAAATATGTATTAATGAGTAAATATGAAAAGTGATCTTTGACGTCTTGAAAGCATATATATCGTATTCTATGGTCATTCGTCCATAAAGCTTTAGTCTTAAAAGTATAGCAATATCTAATAATAATAATAATAATTAGTATCGCATTTGGCAGTTGTGTTCTAATGCTGTTTAAATATTTTGTCTCAGAGATAAGTGTTGCTGTCTACGGATATTCAAAGCTGACTACATTCCATTTTTTTAAAAAATTCCGAAGCACTTTTTTTAATGTGTGTTGTAAATAGGGGTATATATTTAATGGAGGGGGCATGTCAGTCACACTGACGGACAGTTTAACAGATTGCTGCACCGTCTCGTCCACGTTATTCAACTGGCCGCCTATAAAGCAGCTCTTTCCTGCTGAGGCTTCTACTAAATGAATGTCTGTGCGTGCGTTTCGGGACTATCCCGGGGAATCTGATATACGCAATCTATACGGTTATAGAAAGCTATGAATAGATACCCTGAACCCTTATTGGAAGTTTAATTTATATGTAAAACACGCTGTCTGTTTTGATGCATGTTGGATTATATTCCTATATGTTATGTTCAGTGATAAACCCCCCACTCTCTTGACTCTTGGTGGTGGTTACTATTTTATGGACAATATCATGGTGAAAAAAGACAATGACTTTAATATCCTGTGTACTGGCAGATGTTTAACATAATACTCTTTAATTGGTTAATACAACAGGATGGGCTTGATTGACTTGTGTCAAGCTAAATTACGTTGTTATTAATATGTCATCTGCTAACTTTAATCCACTTTTCCCTTTTTCTGTTTTGGTTACTTGCATCCGGAGGCTTTTGATGTTTCTGCTAGTTATTTTGGATTTTACCCTTGGTGTGGACTTTGACTCTGAAGTAGCTTTGTCCCTTTGTCCTGTGTTCCATTTTGATCATCTGGATTTTGACCTATTTGGTGTGAACCCCTGGTACCGTGCTACAGACCCCCACTTGCAGTCTGCACATATCTGCCTGCTTTGCATTTACACACTCACATTTACACAAATATACACATACATTCATGCTTGCGCATACAGCAACAAACACTACACGCTCTCATGCTAACATATACACTCTCTTACACATACACATTCATGCTCACACACAAACACTTAAAGATACACTTTCACTCTAACATACATACATACATACATACATACTCCCATCCGGATATTTCTACAGCATTTTTTTATTATTTTTTTGGCTGCAAACTCCCACCAAATTTTACTAAACCAATTTCTCAACTGAGGGGAAGCTCACAGGAGAGCTGTGTTCCAGCTTGAATTCACTATATATGAAGGTTCGATCCCGGTGAGCTTCTGCTGCAGGAAGAGTTTGGCTACCCCTGTATAACGTATAGTTAAATCAGTGAGATTTCTTCGTCCATTGAATTATGCATTATAGAAATCCACCTTAGCCTTCTTGCTGGAGAAGCCTGCTAGTGATAGCCTCTTCCAAACCAAAGTACTTAAACTTAAAGTGGGGGCTTAAAGTACTGTTCTTATCATGGATCAGCAATCCCTTCCTTTTACAGTTTTGTAAACTAAGGCCCACAAGAAATCAATAGATGGATAAATACCAGCGAAGCATTATTTTATTCTTTCTACATGATATCACAATTTTCTTTTTTAATCAGGAGGGCAATTCGCCAACAGAAAGGAGATCATGTTACTTGGGGGTGGGGGACATCACAAAATTCACGTTCCTAAGAGAGACACCGCTTAGGAGCGGTAGATATTTTAATTGATGCATATTTAGCAGTCAGCACTTGGTAATTGTTTATGTTGCTTAAAATAAAATCGATTCTTGAAACCGCAACAAAGATGGTGAAAAAATGCTGACAATACAGAAAAGACGATCCAAAAAATGCATCAAGAATACCAGATTTAATTCCTTCCATGCCAAAGACATTTACATTCCAACACTTTTTAACACTTTGCTTTGGCTTGTGTTAATTTTTGTCGGGTTACTTTTATGTGTTTTGTCTTAATTAAATATTAGGAGTTGAGTAACTATGGGGGGGAGGGGGGATGTAAAACAGAATATAACATTGGTAATTGTGGAAATGTCTATGTAGTAGCCTCTGGCAAAAATTTCTTGAACCATATGAAATCTCTGTCTTAAAGATTTCCTATATGTTACAACATACAATATCATTTCAAGGGGAGAGCAGGGACAAATCAGAGGGACAAATTAATCTTAGTAACCTAGAAATTGGGTTATCAGTATCCCTCGAAATGTCCTTGGATTCAGAGATGTTCCAGAATTGGACTTTTGCAGTCTTCAGGGACCACCCAGTACAATAAATCGATCGAAAATGATTTGTTTCTGTTTGATTAATCTGTTCACAAGAACAGATACTGTATTTTGCAAAGCTGTATGTTTCATGGGCCAGAAATCTTTAGTCTAGACCATTTTTTAATGCTGTTTATCAAGTGCTTTCCAATGGTATCGTTTGACAAAGACACAGATGGTGCTTCACTTTGCACCGGTGTAACTGAAAGAAAGAATAACCCATGGATTAATGGGACTAAATCTTTAAAATTTGCTCAAGTTTGGATACCTGAGCAATGAACTAGACCTACTGGCCAGAACAAGTTGTCTTGAGATTGTAGCATGTCTACATTTTCCCAACAATGATCTATTTTGTGAGATCGTTCTTCTTTTCTCAAAGCTAATCACAATCACATAGACCTTCAAATGAAAGAGTTAAACAGTGCAAAATTCTACACCTTCTAAAGAGCATCATTTACTTAAATCATCTGCTTTGTGTGTCTCCCTTTTCTTTGTTTCCTTGCTTGTCTTTTATGCATTTCTCCCCTGTTGGGGGCTGTGTGTCTGCTCTCTGTCTCTGCTTTCATATGAATTAATGCTTTCCTCCTTCTGCCATGCCTTTTGTACGCACTGATGTTTTATCATAGGGAACACAAACTCAGAATGGAATAATGGAGCAAACGCCTAAGGGACAAGACATGACAACGTAGACAAAACCGTGCCAAAATAGCTACAAGGAGGGTTGGGGGAATCATCGCACAAATAGTGCTGGGCTAATACAGCGTAGGGCAGAGAATCGATGCGAAGGAGATATCTGAGATCCCGAAAGCTTATGTAACTTTACCTTTTACTGAAAGATGTATCAACTTTGACTACAGACCCTCCATTTTCTCTTTGGGCTAAAATGGCTCTATCCATTTTAATTAAGTAGCATAAATACATGAATTAATACCAGGTTTCTCAGCACCTCCAGGTGAGACGTTAATCTCGGAAACGTTTAGCGGCGTTTGGTCTTGCCCATTCGCCGCTCATGTTTTGCTCGGTCACTGCTCACTTCAAAGTGTAACTGGGGCTAGCTGCACCTCTTATAAGGAGCATTAGAGGGGCAGCTCCAGGAAACCAGGCCTAAAAAATATATATAGTTGTATAGATAAATACAAAAAGAATATATCATACTTGGCAACACTGTGCTGTTGAGACACAAGGCAGGACTTACCTAAGAAACTCAGCCAGAAGGATGCATTGTCATGAGATTCAAGCGAGTGCATGAAAGACGGACATCAGAGCCATACCTTAGGGAGCTAAAAACCTTATATGTTGAGATAGAATGTTGAGCAATCATCATCGCGATGACAAGTTACGCTCCACTCTCTTTAGAGGGTGACGGGTTGATGTCAAATACTTTCCATGCTATGGGTATAGTGTATACATGGCTGCAAACCGCTGGGGTGGTGGTCATAACAGCCAGCAGACATGAGTCCCCCCGCTGGGACTGTCCTGATGAAACCGGGACAATTGGCAACTTTAAATACAGATAGATACGTGGTGGTTACAGAATTATTTATAAGATTTCCTTTTGAATCCAGTGTTTTTGGAGTATTTGATTGATTTGAAGTCTTATTTTTATTGTCATTTTATAAGAATAAGTGATATTGGCGAATAGTTGGCAAGAACGACACAACGTCCTTGGTGTTCCTCTCCGCACTAACCAGATGTTCCCAAATTTGCAGGCAGGGAAAAAAAATGTACAGCTACTGAAGTAATGGATTTTGAGATCATTCGCCTCATCAGCGAACTCTGTAAATACTAAACTACCCCATATGTCCTTTTTCCCCAATTAACGTCTTTCATTTATTTCTGTGGGTACAGCATCTCAGTTGTATTTTTTTCATTACTGCCGTTCGTGTATCTCCTGGTAAGTAATACGGCTTAAATCTTCTCCCGATGGCGTGTATTTTAGACTGCTGTCAATAAGCTTCTTTTCTCGGAATTGCTTGATTTAACTAACCAGACCAAAAGATTGTACGACTTGAAACATCCTGTGCGACCCCGTGATTAGTTTTCCCTCTTCAGCTTTCGAACTGTGACCCTCGAGCTTATGCCGCCCTATTTAACCGCCGTGGTCGGGATTAACCCTTCCCGCCAACAGTCGTGCAAACACATTGCTTTACTGAGATACACGAGTGTTAGTGTGATTGTCTGTATTCAAAATTAGACAAGCTGTTGCAGAATCGGGAAATATTTTTCACACAGGGGATGGGTAGGCAGTTTGCATTCTCGAGAAATCTGACCCCCATTTGTACCACTGGTCAATGGGTTAGTTATAAGGTACAGAGAGCCAGGATATATAGCCTGGAACTCCGCAGTGAGGACAGCGGCTGTAGAGAGGTTGCCGGAGAGCTGCCCTGGGTCAGGCCTAGGGTAACTCCTGAGGTAAATACACCACTGCCTGCCTTTAACAAGCAGAGCCAAGTCCCTCGGAGAAGAATGAGAGGAAGGACCGGAGAGACACCATAAGGGCAATGTGCAGGAAGGGAAGCGGCACTCACTACCAGCTCGCTCTAAGGTACTCCTTGATCTCCTCAAGAAAAACCTCCTAAACCCAAACGCGCACATTCCATAAATTATATAAATACGTTCTATTTTATCTTTTATACTCTCCTTCTGGAAGGTATAATATGAGCTTTGCTTTAATGTCTAGAAGATGTCACTGTGTTGGGTACTAGAAGCAAAGAATACCACCTCCACCCCCCATATCCAACATACGTAGATAACTAGCACTTTCCAACTTGTGGAAACCCCAAAAATAACATTTCCGTAGTCATTTGTGCATGCGCACACAGCGCTTTTAAAGAAAACAAAAGAATGAAGAATCTTAACGGATTTCTAGTACTGCACTAGAAGACCAGCAGTGAAGAGAGGTCTGTGGAGGTTCTAACCTGGGTTACAAACCCTATGCCCCAAAACGTCTTTAAAGGTTATAAAGCTTTACCGTCTAGAGTTCAGCTGACTGAGACTCCCGCTCTGTAGTTCTTTGCTTTCTATGCAGAATTATTGTGTCCCCTTCTTTTTTGCGACTACGTCAGGAAGATCTCACTCAGGTAATAGTATGTCCCACTGTGCCCAATTAGTCTACTGAAGGTCATTAGTGCAGAGGTGTAGTGGTGTCATAAATATTTAGGGCTGTCTTAAGGTCATATGTTATAGGGGATGAGGTGTGATGTCATCATTCATTCGTGTTACTGTTTTTTCCAGATTTATAGCTCCGCAGAATGTGGCATGACACAATACAAATAGGGTGACACTAATACAATAAGCAATGGACACCAATAAACATGGATATGTAATTGCTGAATACACCCAGATCTTTTTAAATTAATTTCTCTCATCTGAAAAAAAAAAAACCTACAAAAGTTTCCTCTTGTAAATACAACAGATTGCAAGCAGGTTGTCTTTGAGAGGAGAGGACGATTATCTCCGTATTGAACATCTGCTTTACCTATGTTGAGTTAAACAAACAAATCCTCTATGGTTTTTTTTTATTATTTTAAGTACTTTGGATAGATTTTCACTTGGTGAAGGTGGAAGGCTTTGCATTCTATAAACATTATTTACTGGAAGCAATAATAATTAGTACTTTACAACCACTACCCTTACCAAAACTCCGATGTCTCTCCAAGGAGAAGGAATTTAAGAGCATGGGGTCATAATCTAAAGCTATTGGGTCAGAGGTTTAGATGTAATGTAAGGAAGCTATACTTTACGGAAAGGGTGGTAGATAAGTGGAACTGCTTCCCAGCAAAGGTGCTAGAGGCTAATACCGTGAGGGAATGTAAACCTGCATGGGACCGAAATAACGTTATCCTGAATCTAAGATGAGACGGAGGACTGATTAAGGTCTGAGTCTCTACATCACAGAAAATGGGCAGACCAGACGGGCTGAATGGTTCTAATCTGTCGAGGCATTTTTGTGTCTTTCAGTTAATATCTTGCTTTTCACAGCAGTGTTTTGCTCATAAACTCACACTTGTTATTTACCATCTCTCTACATATTCTTGGACCCTAATCTCATGCTTATCATTGCGCTCGGCAGATTACAGTCATCTTTCCGGGCAGATAGAAAGTCTCTGAGACGAAAGAATGAGAATCGGAAGAGCTGATTAATGAAGAAAGCCGTGTTTGTTCAGCGGTCACCGCAAAGCGCAGAATTCCTAAGAAGCTATTACCAGGGATAACAAAAAGTCTGGTAGCGCTAGAAGGAAAATCTCTTATGTTGCTCGGTTCCACTTATATAGTGGAAAGGTCCACTATATAATATGTAAAGCTTATCAAATTAATTGTCAGTTGGGAAAGATGCTGAGCATGTGTGCACGTCCTTCATTCTGTACAATGCATTTTCATGAATGTCTCAATAATCCCCCCACTCACACTGTAATGAAAAGTAATGAAAGTCTGTGGAGGAACGGACTTTATTAGCACTGCCATAAAGAATCAGCTCGGTGTGGTGTCTGAGCAGGAAAGGTCACCTAAAATATCACATGACCGACAGCAATGGCCGCCTTCAGGTCTGCAGATAAAGGAAGTTTATTGGAACAAAATTAAGTAAAACCAGGTTTTCTTCAATAATAGTTAACTGTTTTTCCATATAGTTGATAGTACCACAGATATCCCTTTGCATGTTTTATACATTTAATACCATCCATGCGTGAAGCCAAACAAGATGTTTTTGAAAAAAAATGGTTGAACCAAGACCAATAATAAATTCAATTTAGTTTGAGTTTCACCCCCCCCCTCGAGTCTTTGGGTTACTATCTTCAGTCTCCGGACACAGAAGCGGCATTTGGTCACGCCCCTTCCCACCTCTTTCTCCGCCTACTTCCTGTCTCTTTAAAGGCTAGCCTTCCACCCTGCTTGCAGCCACACCACCAGGAGTGGGGGCGCTCTCGGCAGCCAACACTGGGAAGGGTCCTAGCAGGGGGCTTTCATTCTGTCATATAAGAACAATAAATACAACAGTAGCACATACAAAGCAGAACATGTACCATTGGGAGAACGTTGCCCGACCCAAAGAGCTGTAAATCTAGACATTGTGGGTGAAAAAGTATTAATTTAAGAAATAATCAGCACATTTGAGTCAATTTAAGCATGAGTAATGGGAAAAAAGAACATCCAGCCAGAGGTAAATTTTCAGCTTGAATTGGAAAGTAGGCAGAGATGATTGAAATGGTTTCCTTCCGAAACATACTGTAGAGGTAAGAGGTGAATGATGGATTGCACCCGAGAGACGAATAAAAGTATGAGAAGGAATCAAGAGGGACATGTATAAAAATGTAAAGGATTTGGAGCTCTAATGAAAAGAATAGCGTGATTTTGTAGTTTATGCAGAGATTAATAAGAGAGTAGTGGGGGAGTTCAGGAGGTCAGAAAGCGGTATGAGTGTTGATGAGCAGGAGATAATAAACCTAGCAAATGTTTTGATTTTGAGAATGGTTGGATTTCATAGAAATAAGAATTCCGCTGTAGTTGATGCAGAAGGTAATTATATTTTCTAATAATATTTAAGTTGTCGAGGGACAATAGAACTTTACTCAAGTCAATGCTGAGATGACAGAGATTGTTATATATTGTTGATGGAATAATGGGTTTATGCTTTTTTTTTTTTTTTTTACGTTTGCTATTGATCTTGACAAAATGCTGGCAATTCTGGTCTAAAACCAAAATTATTTGTGTGGAATGAACAATGTATATTCCCTAATGGCTCTCTTTAAGGATAAAAAGTGGAGAAATGCTTTTATGTTGGAATTATATTCTGCATTACAAATAACGTGATTGAAGGAGTTAGTAACACTATTAGACTGGGGATGACTAAGTGGCCCTGGCACCAAATGATGTTCATATGGCCACACGTTACATTTTTGTACTCTTGCAGTGCGATGACACAATATCCAAATGGCGGCCACAAACTGCAGAACATAGTCTGCCACTAGAGCGGCAGTATTACATATTTAGAAGCAGATAACACCCACAATTCATGTGGTGCCTTCCTGAAATGTACCAAGTATTAGCTCATCAGGGAGTGCCCTGAAATTCGGAATGGCTTCAGGGGCTGTCCTTTGATCTCAAGGCAGGGAGTAGGGGTTTTGATCCAATTTCTTTCAGGGCCCTTCCATCTCCCATATAGCCAGGGAGACCTATGGGCCTGTATATCTTATTTTCCAGGTACAGGTATTACGCAACCCCCAACTCACTGCATGGATACACCGTTCCGTGAAAAGGACATATTATGTTACAACATGATAGGAGTGTATAAGATATTCACAGTGAAGTGTCTTTAAATGAGATTTCATTGTTGTTTGCCTGATTAACATTGATCTAATGTTTTTTTATCCTATCGATTGTTGACTGGTTTTGCTGCTGTTACAACTACAATAATATGTTGACAATTTAAAAAAATATATACAGTATATATATATATATAATTAGTCAGATAATCAACCGAATTATATACTTTTTAAAGTGCTCTCCCCATTTTTACAATTTGTGTACATTTATATACCCTTACCATATGCTTAATTTGTTTGGGATTTTCTAAAAACATGAATTTTATTATTATTATTCATAATCTTTTTATTAAGCACCAACAAATTACTCAGCGCCGTACAGTTTAAGTGGGGTAGTTCACATACGTAAAAAATATATATTAAAATTATACAGGCACATCAGGAGCTGAGAACCCTACATGTAAGCGGCCATCTAGCCTTACGGTACTTTTATACAAAGCTCCAGTCAGGGATGGTGGGCTTTTGAGGGCCCGGCTCGTGAGCTTACAATCTAAAGGAATAATATGGGTAATTGAAAAAAAAGGAGATCAGCAGCCAAATTGTAGGACTGAAAAAGTTAACAGCCGTGGATGGCTAGTATATTACTACTGCAGAGTAAATATATGAAATACATGAAATAACTTGAGAGAGTAATTCGTTTTAATGTTCTTTTGTTATTTGTAATGTTCTTTCTTTATGAGAATTCTAAAATGCATGGCTGAAGTCGCTATGGAAACTTCAAGTTCATTAAAAAAGTATTAAAATGTGTACTGTCGAAGAAACTCATATAAATGATCTGCTCTTCGATAATACACCTAAAACAGATACTTGGTCAAAATATTTCAAATATTAGTATTAAGTTTCTTACGTGATGAACCAGCCCAAGATTGTTCACCTATTCTGCAGTTTACAAAATACTTAAGAAGATGGATCAGCTAAAACTTCATCAAAGTTGTATCGAGCCGATCTTCAGCATATAAATCCACTTTTCCTAGTGATTCATAATTCTTAACTTCGGTCAAACCTAGGTCATTGTAATTGCTATAAACATTATTGTAACTTTAAGGCTGTAGAACACTGGTAAGTTCATACCCACCAAACATTCTAGGCTTCTAGGTAAGAGGGACATCAGAGGTTGCCACTAAACATTTGCATTCCATTATACGATTTTGGATTATTTATGATTTATGAATATTAATGATTTATGTACGACTATATTCTCATTTCAATCCGGTAACACAACTTGTCATAACCATATTGTGTTGCTGTGAATAATTAATGCCACGGGCCTCTAAATAACATCCTTGTTATCCCAGGTGTTGAGAGAGAATTCTGGCCATACTATTGTCCACGAGCCATAACCATTAACCATCAACATCGACGCGAATGACTATCTTTCTCTCTGCCTTACCACTGCTCCGATTTACTCAAGCATTCAGCAATAATAACACCAGGTTTAATGTGTGTTGTTTCAAAACAGCATTAATTTTGATAAATATCCCCGTGTTTTCAACAGCTGCCATCTCCTCGAGAACCATATTGACTTTCTTTTGTGTGTGCTTTCGCTAATTAGTCTGACACAGAGACGTGGTGTCTCCAGTAATCTTTCAAGCTTCCCCACAGTTCCTGCACGTCAGCGAAATAACACTGAAAAATGGTTTGATTATGTTTCAACAACTGATACCTTAGCAGTTTTGAGATCAAAATATCATCCACACGTTCCTCGTCGGTTTCAACCCACGCCGGCTCCTTGTAAGATCTGGCTCAACCATTTCCAAGTCAATCTCGAACTTCTTTATATCGAACTTTGTCAGCAGAACTACTGTTAAAGCTTTGAAAAACCAACAGCTCCTCATACGACCAGAGCAGTAAAATGAAGATCGTGAATTGAACTCTCATTGAGAGTGAAATATGAAGATATATTGGGGTGGTAGCAATGGAGAAGGCAACAGAGACACTTGAATTTAGACCCATGCTAATTATTGGGTTTGGCATACCTAAATTTGAGCTTTTTTTAAACAATATTCTATGTTATGTGTCGCTAGTTATGTTACTCTGTAGAAGTTATACAAAGTAAAAAGGAGGGACCATGAAAAGAATATGGAAGGGAACGACCCCCCCTTCCCACCATACAGGATATACTAAGGACTTGTGACAATACCATTTTATTGAGATTCCATTAAGTGACGTTGGAACCAACTCTACCGGCTTGCATTTCCAATGTGTCTATAAAAATGATCTTCCCCTTCTATAGGCTTTGTGTACAGCTCCTGGGTACTAACCTTCTTAAAGAACTATTGGACCACTTGGAGATGTCCTACAATTCTGTAGATATTTCGGCCTACTTCTCCATTTTAAAGGTAATCTTTCTTGTGCAAAGAGGATTGGACAAACATAAACTTACGAACATTCTGTTTTAATAGATAGATAATTGTGCTATAATCTAAGTTTTGATGACAGTTGCCGTTACGGAGTGCTGCGTTTCCTTTGTGCAGAATATCACAGTCCTGATTTATAAATCCAGGTCCTACAGATCTCGTTGGTGCTTTTAACATCTCGGTAAAAAGATTTCTATGAAATGCTTCACACAATCCAGCAAAAGCTGCTGGATTTGCATAATGTTCATAAACAGAATGGTGAAATGTTTTTTCCCCAACTGCACAAACGCAGTAGTGTGTTTGAGAATGAACAATTTTGTAATCAGAACTTAAATCTGCATTGAGTTTTATGAAGGAAAAAAAAAAAATTGCTACAAGAATGTAAGAAATTGGATTCACTGCTTGGGTGCTCTGCTAGAGATCAGATGCTGAAAAAAAGGAGAATCACAATTTATCTGACTGTCAGGATTCCAAGATAAGCCATGTCTTCAACTGTATAAGAAAATAATTTATTTGTTAACTTGTAGGAGCGGCTCCTTCCTGCCGCAACCATTTCAATTAAGAAGCATGAACGTCCCGTATTTTTATTTGCTGATAATTTATTGCACTTATTATTTTGTACATTTTGGGAGCTATTGATCTTATATGTTTAAGTACAAAATGTTACATTATTAAATAAGATAATCATAGAAATGTCCTTTTTTCCCCCTCCTCCTTCTACTTTCTAAATCTTATGCACCGGTAGCTATACCATCAGATAATCACTGATGTATTCACCTTCGGCGCTGACCTGGGCCTAACCTGGGACAGCGCTGCCCGCCACCCCTCCACGCTGCTCTCCTTTAAAAAGGAATTGTAGGGCAGAGTAAAAATATGGAGGATTATGCCAAATCAGCACAGCCCTCCATAGTGCTAAGGAGCCAGTTGGGGTGATCTGTGATATCCCTTGTCATCGACCGATTGAGTAGTGGTATTGCGGGGAACCTGAAGCTCCTTGTAGTGCAGCAGAGGGGCTGCCGCTCGCTCTCCTGCCATAGGGCTAGGACTAGTTGACCTAGGCCAGAATATATCGCTGTCAGTAGCATGTCTATAATTTGAAATACAAGCCTCACATTTGAAATATTTGTCTTACTTTTTTTCCAAAACTTTTTTATTTTGAGACCTTTTTGAACATAAAAGTAAAAGAAGTTTTTCTTTACAAATGTATCCATATTTTAAGATAAGCATGTATTTGGGGGACCAATGTTCAGGCCATTATAATATATTCACATTATATTGTCCATGCATACATACTTATTAAACTTTTCTAAATTGTATTATTGAAGTACCAAACAAATCTGATTCATTAAGTAATTAACTTAATTAATCTTTCTAATAGAAGTCAAAAATATATATATATTTGTTTTCTGTGCTATATTTTTAGAATTGTTCAATTGATAAACTATGTAGACTATTATATTTATTTTAAGTTTGTTTTTCACATTGCATTATACTACATTTATAGAGCTCCTGTAGATTCTGTAGCGCTATTACATTTGGTATGAGTGAAAATCTTAGCATTAAGACAAGCAGGTAAGAAGGCCCTGTTCTTGCAAGCTTTCAGTCTATTATATGAAAAAATAGGAATCAAATTCTCTTATGCGTTCAAAGTGTGTTAGGTTTCTTTGTTTAAAGTAACAGTAGTGCAAATAGTATATATATGTGTGTGTTGTAAGCCCAGCCTAGAGCCACTCACTTATCTTAGCTGTTGCAACGACCATGAGGACCATTGGGCTACCAGCTTTAGGGGCTTCCATTCTTAAGTTCCTCTCTTGCTTACTGGTCTGCCATTTGCATTAAGATTTGGTGCATGCCAAGAACACATGAACCTGTAGATAGAGAGATTCGTGAATGGTAAAGGAACCAATTGAAGTCAGTCATACCTGCCGACTAGAAAATGTATGTTGCAGTTGAGTGCCATTAAGGCCATTTCTGGAAAGTCTACATTGGCCCCCATTCATTCATATGGATTCCTTCTAAATGGTGAAGGCACCACCCCAGAGTTGGTGGAGCTGCCATTCTGTTATATTAATATATATTTATGAAACAGATACATGTAATTGTCTGTCTGTGATTGGAATGAAGGCAAAACATAGAATTTGATGACAGATAAGCATCCTGGCCCTTTTTCCTGATGTAAACAACTGAGTCTTTCGTTTTGTCTTCAGGAGCCATTTGCCTATCCCTTACATGTTTAAGTTCCCTTAACGCATTACCCTCTACCACTTCTGCTGGGACACTGTTCCACTTATGAACCATACTCTCAGTAAAGTACCCTACAGGCTACAACTGACTCTAGTGAGTAGAATTTTTCTCTAGAAGCATTGTGTCCGCTGCATGCTATAGATTTTCAAGACTACGCCATGATTTCACCCATGTATGAAGGAAAATAATCATTTAATAGCTTATAATGTCTGTGCATGGATGATTAGATTTTATTGAGCTTTGAAGAAAAATGAGTGTGGGCTACCACTTGATAGCTAAAGTATGCCATGGGTCAATAAGCTAATGTATGGCTCTTTCATGGGTATAAATAGGTGTAAGTGTTTGATTTTTCAATCAACTCTTTGTTCAGGGAATTCAGAATTAACAGAATAATCTTTTAACTGCATCATAAAGGACTCCATCCCTTCCTGCACTCAAAATCACACAGAGTGGCCATACAAGGACACCAGTGTCCATGGCAAGGCTTGTGAAGGTCCAGAGGACCTCGTTAAATTGTCCACCATAAGCAATGTTGGTGCCTACCCCTGATGTAGAACCTTAAAAAATAAGTGGTCCAAAAGTTGCACTTAAGATGAATTTATAATATACAAAGGGATATTTTATTTCTCTGCCACCTTCAGCTGATCGGTATGATGTGTATGCTGATGGCATATGCCGATCAGCAGGGGGTAAGAACACCGCGAGCCGTGTCTCCGTTTCTCCTGGAACAAGAAATTCTCATTTTCCGATTGGTAGAAGGGGAGAACGGATCTAGTTAAGATCTCGCTACTAATTTAGTGTGAAACAGAGTATCTCACTGCAAGAACAGTGACTGAATGTCATCGACATGCAGACAGCATTCAGATAAGAAAAGGCAGTTTGTCATTGTAGACCTACAGTGCTGCTTTCTCAAAATGTCAGTGCGTCTTAAAAAAATCTTTATCCCCAAGAAGAGCTAAAGTTATTTTTATAGCTTAGGACTCGTTAAGCTCAGATCCAATTCTTACTGATGAATCCCCTTGAACATTGCATTGTGGTACACTGGGCTCAGAAAAAATCCTAATTTGATCTTTTTGTTTCAGAAGCATTACATTATCCATTGTTTTGTTTGCGATTCACTAAGGTTCCAATTATCAGCCAGTTCGCTAGAGGTTGAGTATTTTCTAGTTTGCAGAGACAAAGTACATATTGTAGCTTTTATATTAATTAGTGACAACTCAACTGCACACGACCACAACATACATTGAACCCCTAGGCTATTGTCAAATTGCAATTCACTAGTTAATGTGACTTGGAAAACTGTTTAAGTCACATTAACTTTATTGTCAATGAATATTCAAATTGATTAATTGATATTGGCGTGTGATCGGTGTCAAATGTCATCACTCAAGGAATCCCAGTAATTCGACCGATAGCTTGTTTTTTTTGTTGTGTGAATTAAGACCTGTTAATCTCCTGTTGGCTGGGTCCACGTGCCAAGAAGGGACTGTTAAGCTTTTGTCAAACCTGTCAGTTGGGTTATCATGAGTGTTCGCCAAGACAAGGCAGCCGTCAAGTTCTTTGAGTCTCTCAGCCTTACACTATGTACAGTTGATGACCGCCTTCCCAAATAAAACTAAGCATCCTTTGGATTAGATGTCTAGTGTTACCCACCTTTTGGTTTCATTTTCTAGGCGTTGGGTTTGTTCGTGGACTTTGCTTTTGGACCCCCCCAGGTACTGTTCTGCTTTATACCTGGCAATTACCTGTGCCAGGGACGTTCACCTCAATCCTAACAAGAGACATTATCGAGATGGAGCGTTATGAATAATAAACTTTCTAAAGCCATTTTCAGCGCCCTGGTTTTCTGTCTTATGTTACATAATTGTACAACAAACCCATCCAGTTGACATTTCTAAATGCTAAACGTTTCATCCTATTTTTTTTTTTATTTTTTTTTTACTGAAGATCGTGATGAGATTTTCTGCTTCTTCACTGCTATTCAGTATTTACAACAAAAAACACTGATTCTGAAACCGGCAAAAAATATAATGCATCCATTTTCCAACAGTAAATTTTAATATGCACTTGAAACTGCATCGAGCCCGTATTAGCATCGTTTTCCATTACACGTCTGTGTTCCTGTGAGTTATGGGCTATGAGCAATGTTTTTTTAACCTTGGAACACTGTGCCTGAAAATACGTTTTGGAAATTATTATATTATTGCAGATAAAGGGAAGATCCTGCTGGATATGGTTGATGGGTGACAAATGAGCATAGGGCAGAGTTGGGGATAGGGATAAAGAGCAGGAGAACTCCAGGAATCCAGAAGTGGAAAGTTCCCAGGTATTGTAATAAATGACCACAAAGCCACTGGCGTAACTACAGGGGTCGCAGCTGCCCGTGGCTCTAGGGTGCATCCTTGTACCGAATCAAAATAGTTTAGAAAGGCCCTTCCGACCTTGACTGCACCGTACCAGGTCAGAAGGGGCATTTCTAAACTATTTTAAATCTGCATGGGTAGAGAGGAGCGTAATGGGGTCACGTTGCGTGACGTGACCCTGTGGTGAAACTGAGGCTGCCCGCACAGTAGACAAGCAGCCGGACTGTGAGCTGCGGGGTCGAGAGGTTTGTTTGTATGTACGTATGCATGATTGTAAGCATGGTTGTGTAATTGTGTGTGAGCATGGATGTGTAACTGCGTGTTTGTGTGTGACTGCGAGCATGAATGTGTGTGTTAGAATGAATATGTACATGTGTGTAATGTGTCTATGTTTACATATGTTTGCCAGAGTGTATGTTGGAATGGCATGGGGCAACAAAAGGCACAGACAAGTTGTTTGGGGGCACTGATGGCACAGACCAGCTGTTGGGGGGGGCACGGAAATTTTCGCACCAGAGCTCTGTTTTCTAGTTATGCCCATGCAAACAAATTCTCGTGTAGAGGAGCATGAGAGGATTATTCCATTATTATAGGAGAAACACGCTAGTCTTAGCCCTATATAATGCAATTTGGCATTTAATGTATAAACCTCCAGGGTCAGCTTAAGGCAGGAGCAAGTAGGACTCCCTGAGTCCTGATGTCCTGATGTTTACCGCTCTCTCCAAGTCTCCGGTAATGCCCAAAAATATGATGTCACATGCCAGAGCTCCACTTCACTCAGAGAGGAAGAGACCACAAGTATGAAAGTGCGGGAACTTGCACCCTTCCTAACATCAAAGGGACCCGCAAACCTCAAGAGCAGGCCTGTGAACCCCTATTTACTTTCCTTTGTTTATGGAGCCCCGTCATTTCTTTATTGTGATTTTCCAGGCCAACGCACAAATCGTTTTTTTTTTTTTATTAAATGTATTAGACACAAAATTGGTACAGCCTAACTTCTGCAACCATTATTTTTGATAATATCCCTAAAATAAAAAAAACACCCATTGCCCTTTTCATATTGTTATGTAGAAAAACAAAATTACTATTCTATATTTTGTCCTTACCACCCTTTTCGCGGTTTCGCTTTTTAGTACAAATTATAAATTCTATTTGCAGAATCTATGAATACGAGTAGTTCTCTATTTTAAAGGTTAATGCCATCCTTCAACGAAAATACTAAACTATAGCAAGTACTTTATTTTTTTTTCACAAATGATTCTACCTTGGAGATGGCGGAATCGCACACATTGTAACTAGCTCTGAGGCAGGAAGCCAGCATATCATATTTGTGATCTGACACACAGGACAGATTCCAAATGAGGAAGCTGAAGAAGCGATGTGATTATTTCTAAATTTCCTGTGGGTACACAGAAGAAGATGAGCCGAGAAAAGCCATTTCTGTCTGTATAGATCTAATTAAAGTCTGTACATATTTAATCTCCGTTTCGTAGCATTTACTGTTGATTTTGGACATTGTCACTGTAATGAAGAAAATGTAAAACTTCTGCCCTACTTAGCTATGTTTATTTAGGTTACAAGGAAACATATTTCCCACCCATCATCTCCACTTGTGTTTTCTTGTAATCCTAAGGGTACTACATGCTTGGTAATGTCTGTAAATAAGCCCCGACAGTCAAGAGATGCGTTACAGTTAACAAGACAGGATACACAACACTTTCCGGTTTCCAAAGGGAAATAGTGCCATAAAGTAGGAACAAGTCATCTTCAAGCATTACCCTTGGGATCATAGGTGGCAAATTTTTACTCATCTACGGATAAATATAGCGGTTGTTTTGTATAATAAGGGATTCTGGTGGAATGCGGGAGCTATCTCTTAGGTACTCAGTTTTGGAGCTTTAAGGCGGTAGGGTTGGCATAATAGAGTTGAAAGGAATGGGACCTGGGCAGATAGTAGGCATCACTCCAGTAATACGCTCTGGTGTTTGGAGCCTCTGTTTAAAGTCTGCTTTTCAAAATGGGAACTAAAGGAATTGTTCTGCTAATTGGACTATTCAATTGGTAGTTATGGCACCTTTCAAGCTGTTGGCCAGAATTTTTTTGTATATACATAACCTCCACAGTACAGAACTCTCAAGAGAGGGACCATACTTGGTAACTTTCCAGGTTTGACCTGGTGTCTCAGAATGAGGCATTTGCTTCTCCGAGTCACTTTCCTCTTTCTCTGGATGGGGGAGTCCCATTTGGTCACACCCACTTCCAGTCCACTTTTCCTCCCATTTTCCTGTGAGGCTAGCCTCATTCCCTCAATCCCCAGAAGACTAAATGCTCCAGGTAGCCTTCACAGAGAAGTTCCATGGTATGGCCATGACCCAGGACACGGGAGGAGATCATAAAAATATAACCAGGTTTCATATAGAAATTAAGGGGAACTGTGATGGTTTTGTCTGATAGAATGATATATTGGTTAGTGACATTATTGATAATGAAAATGTTTAAGGATCTGGGATGTCACGTTGTTGGTTTTTGGGGTTTTTTTGTTTACTTTTTTTTTTTTACACACACAAATATCTGGAAACATATTTCAGACTTAGGTCATAATCTACTACTCAGCTCTGTCCGTTCCAAACTGAGTATAGTGGATCTATTAAGATTAGATAAAAATATTCTTTCTGGAACCCATAGCCTTTATTCTGATATGTGGAGCTATGCACTGCACCAAAGTTTTTACAAATGACTATACGTGGGAAATCTCTGTGTTTGACCGGGGGTTTTCTCCCCTACATTCTTCACTTCCAGTTCCATGGGCTTCCAATGATTTTGGGGTAGCTCTGTCTCTATGTATAACTAGCCTTGCATGTGCAGACAGTCCCATCCCTACATAAAGTCGTTGAGCTCCCCCAAACAATTGGGAGTTGTGATGTTCCCAGTTATGCATATAACATTACATCTATATTATTAAACTTCAACTATTGTAACGGATATGGGCACTAGTTAGGAGTAATCTAGCATGGAACAGTGAACATTATAATTGTTATCAAAACTGCCAGTGGAAACAGCTCTTCATGGATAAACGAGAAACAAATAGCCCAACAGCAAATCAATTTTGATATAAACAAACTAATTTAAAAAAAAATATTGCCTTATACACAGAAAAAAAGTCAGATAAATATGCTTTGGTATTTAATATCGGATATTGCTAAATTATGGCTTTCCTCTGAATGATTTTGAATTTCAGGCTGTAAATGCATAGAATATGTTACAAAGCTTGTATGTGAGTGTAATCGTTGCTAATCTAGAAAACCTAAAATAGGGCGAAATACTCTGGAGAAATTATACAACCATTCAAAATGGAAAATTCTGAGCCTTGGAGAAATAAATTATTGCACATTGAACCATTCCGCATTCATAAAGAACCCTTTACAAGCATAAATACTGTATTTAATATTAAAGACCTTCCGCGCTTTGGGTATTGAATCTGCCAGCATAAGTTTGTCGATGTGTTTATCTGTTTAATTTGTTTTACAGCCTTGGTTACGTTGCGGTGCATCATGATTTGAGGAACAGAAATAAATTGTCTTTGCTTTTATCAGATTCTAATCCTTGCGAAAAGATATTGTAGCTAGTTCGTCGAAAGAAAGACACAAGTCAAACATACATCATGTTCTTCCTATTAGATCAAGGGCATCTGTAGATTTTTAAGGGCTCTATGCAAAATTAATTTCGGGGGGCCATCTCCAAATATATGTGTTATATAGAACTCCATATCTTATATTGGTGGCCCAAGGGAGGTTACTGGGGCGTCTAAGGTGCTGATACATTTGGTTACATCATAGCACTGTGTCTTTGTCAGATGTTCTGATCTGTGGCCCATGCAGCCTCATCAATGAAGAATTCATATTAAAGTACTTTGTAAGAAAGTGCTGCCGTTAGCTTTTGGCCTTGGTCCTTGCTAAAGAACCCCAGACTTGTAAAGACTGGAATAAAATTAGCATTTTGGAAAATTGTTATACCATGAAATTATAAAATACCTTTCTACCGAAAATCGTATGTGTCTGTTGTCTCAACTATTGGGTTTTTTGCCTGTTTTATCATTATATGTATAGTGCCCACAGAATTTAAACAATTTCTGATGATGCAATAGAAGACCCTATCCGGAATAACATTAAATAGAATAGATCAACTACATGGAAAGTCTTGGCAGTTGGAATATTAACTTCTTGTCATAAATAACCAACCTAAGGCCGAGCTCTCTTGTGTTCTGCATATCTTGTAAATCTCTTAACCAAAAGATTTTCGCTGCATGCTAATATTAATGCGCAGTCTGGGCATTGTGTCATTGTATCGATTTTACACACACAGGACCAGCTGGATTACATATTAAAAATTGATGTATTTTTGTTTACTTATGAAAATGTTTTCCTCTTCTGTTTGTCATAATCCCATTTTATTTGTTCAAGAAGTGTGTGTGTGTTAAAGTGGTGTCTAAAACTCTCCTTATAGTTTCAACAGCAAGGTTAAAGTGGAATCAAGGTTGAGTTGACTTAAATTCATTTAGAGGGGGGATAAATCAAGTATGCCAGTTGGTATGGTCCATATTGTTGGTTGGAGTCAGGAGCAATTGCTGTTACATATTTCATGTAATTCCGAGATGGCCTTCATATACTGCTGTATATAATGAGGCCTTTAATCAGTCTTTAATCAGACTATAGGAGAAATCAGTGCTTCTCCAGGTAGAGCTGGTCAAAATATTGACAAATGGGTCATGTGAAGTCATGAACAGTCACCTGACATATTCACATACTTGGAAACTGTCTCGATTTAATCTGGAGTCTTTGGGTAAAGTGCTACTTTCCTGGGTTCTCAGGTCACTTTTCTCCTTCTCTTGACAGGGGAGCTGCGTTTGGCTCCTGCCTTCTTCCTCTCCTACTCTCACCTTAATTAAGGCTAATTTGGCTAACTGAGCTGTGGCTATCAAATACCCTACACTTAACCAGCCTTACCTCTCAAAAAGCCATTCCCCAGAAGTGAGGGGTACCCTGTGAAGTTCTCAGGCACCTGTATACATTATAGCACACATAGTGTAGACATAGGAACAAGGTTTTTCTTGCAAGGGTTTCCATAGTTTAAAAAACTGATGCTAACAACTATTTTCGGAAGCAGGAGGAACACAGAAAAGTCGCTCAAAAGCTGTTGATTCTCTTGATGAGTACGTTTTACCTTTTTGAATGTTAAAAAAACCAAAACATTTTCTTTGTTTATACTTTATTAATATACAACCTAAGATCTAGCGGCAGTCTCAGTGCCAGTGTGCACTGTATCAACGGAGTTTAACCCCTTCTCTACAGGAGATACTTTTAAGCTTTATCTGAAGCCAGTGTGTGAGCAGTGAACCTTTTTTCTCTTATCTCATATAGCGCACATCACTCCGCTGTATCTGCTCTGTGTGCTTTTTTTATTATTATCATTCTCTATTTCTCCAGCTTTATCGCTGGAAGATGCTGGCCTGCAGTTCAGAAGACTTAGATTTCTGCCATTTATTTCCAACCATTATCGGACAACGATCGTCTGTTTGCAGAGAATCACCAAAGATATCTAACCTCTCAAAAGTGGCATTGTGTCGAAAAGGCCAAGGACGTTATGTCCCCTCGGAACACCTAGCAAGTTTACAAAGCATTTCATGTTTTATATTGATGGATTAGCTACTGTCAGGTTTCTTTGTGGGAATAACATACCTTATTAGTCAATGACAGGAATGCATCGAGACTGGGAATATTAATTTGACTTGCTTTGCTCATATGGTTCTGTCAACATATTTCAGCATATTTCATGTTATCGTAGACTGACTGGTATGGCATTAAAAGCACATTGATAAATGGATGTATTGGGTTATGTGCTGTGATTTCTGTCTCTTGTGTTTATGATGCCAATGCCATGTGAAAGTAAATCTGTGTTAAGTACGGTAATTTAGAATAAGAATCTATATAATTGACA
The DNA here is from genome assembly GCF_027358695.1 of Spea bombifrons. Taxonomy (NCBI): domain Eukaryota; kingdom Metazoa; phylum Chordata; class Amphibia; order Anura; family Pelobatidae; genus Spea; species Spea bombifrons. The sequence continues at coordinate 10,024,890 of NC_071088.1, forward strand.
GCCAGGTACTTCCTAGACATGCTTTCCATGTGATGGGAGTGGTGGAGCCTGGTTAAGGGAAGCTTCTGACAATAAGGTCAACAAAGGAAGGGTAACCAGAGCCAGTTGAGAGGTCCAAAGATCAAAGGAATCCCATGAAGACACGGCAAACAGTGTGTTCTGGTCTGAAGAGAGGGCTCCATGTGAGTTGAGAGAGGGAGCTGTACTAGATGCACTAGGAGAGGGAAAGAGAGGGCTAGGGTGAGTGTGTGTATATGTATGTGTATGTGTTAGTGTATGAAGTGTCAGAGGTGAGCCTGGAATTAGTGATGCCTGGGGGAGGGGAAGAGATGGAGAAAAAGTATGTGTGTGTGTGTGTATTTGTAATTATATAGTGTTAAAATTAGTTTGTATGTTAGTTTGGGGAGAGGGCCCAAGGAATATTGCACCCACGTGTCGCTAAACCTGTGCTCACCCCTGTTCCTGTTGGTCAGTTGAGTTAACGCGATTATGATTGAACGGGGTCACATGCCGGGGACTTGCCCTACCCTGTGTACAGAGTGCGTAGAATTTGTAGGGGGTTATTTTTTTTAACAAGCTACCCTATGGGGGAAACATCCCATGCTGTGCACAACTTTGAGTTAAGACAAAGTTCCACCAAAATTTGCCTCGCAACCCCAGAGTATTTTACTGCCCTAATGTTACTCAAAAGTTGCTTGGATGGACCTCATCTCCCCCATACTTGGGAGACTTAAAAGATGAGGGGTAGACAGGCTTTTTCATTTTGTTTTATATTTATTAATTTTATCTCAGCACTGTTTCTGTGATTAGCATGTAGATTTGCGGCTTTGGATGTTATGCCGGCGTCCGTGTCTGTTGCTAGCTGGGGATTACTGGAAATTGCTAAATATTTCCTTTGTCAGGCTGGAGGTAGTTCATTACTAACCATCGCCAACAGCAATATGAAGAATGTGTACGGATGATGATCGCTGGTGATTGTACCCTGAATATTCTTAGGAATAAATACCTTTTTGTGAATAACTTGCCCAGCAGCACTTTTGCATAAATGTACAAAAAAGGAATCAAGGGAGCTATTGTGAATATGTGGAAGTTTGCTGTAACAAAAGTATCCATTAAAAACGAAGTAAAAATCTGAATTTAATACTGAATTAACATACGCTTTGCAATAACTGCTTATAAAGGGTAGATGTGCTTCATTGCAAATGTTCCAGCTTCCCCGTTAACACCGTAAACACAGTAATATAATTATAAGTAAAAAAACCATAAATAAAATAGTTGTTTCTTGCTTACTATGTAGATTCACAGCTTTTAAAGCATAAGAACCATTCAACCCACCTAGTGTGTCCATCGTTCCTGCTGCAAAGACTAAAACCTTAATTGGTCCTTGGGCTCACCTTAGATTCAGGATAGCTTTATCACCAACCCATACATGTTTAAATGCCCTCACTGTATTAACATCTACCACTTCTGCTGGGAGGTTGTTCCATTTGTCTCCTCGCATTGGATCTAAGTCGCTGATGAGCTAGTTTGATTATGGCCCAACTTCTTGTATTTAGTTAAATCCTTTTAAGTATTTAATGTTTCTATCACAAGCTATATGTATTTCAGCTGAAAAAGTAACCATTGGACTGTTTTGATGGTTGCTGCACTTGGCACCAGACATGCTAAATTTGTGCAAAAGTAAAAAAAATACCTGTCATTTTAGGCAACCAAATAGACCACAAGGTGTCCATTACAAACGGCAGATGTATCCACCTATATAGAACTTTAAAAGCCGATATAAATCCATAGTTAGGTGTCTTTGGCCATTTGTTCTCAACCGTATGGGATGAAAACATTTTGCCCCATATAATCTTTCCATTCCCAAAGTTGTTGATTTTCTTTTCTGCTAGAAACCATGGGAAAGCGGCCTACATTCCCGAGTTTGGGATTGTCTGGGGCAATTTAGGCAACCAGGCTTATCTTCAGATGTTGGCTGTCCCAGCAGATGTCCTCCTTATTGGGGCTATCTGCAGCTTGGTCCCCATTCAGACACAGAAAGGGTGCAAAAGAGGTGGGGATAAAGGGTGTCCATAGTCAAAACACTATTATTATTATTATTATTATTATTATTATTTATTAAGCACTATCATATTCTGCAGCACTGTACAATTTAAATATGGCGTGGTTAACATTTTTGTATGAACACAACAACAGGTTTTGATGAACCTGCCAGTGATCTTGCTATCTAGCTTTCGTCTGCTCGACTTCTGAGATGGTCATTCATAAGCTTACCATCTAAATTAAATGGGTAATTGAGACACAGGCAGGGGCATTATAATGGCAGCAAACTATGTGTGTGGGGTAGATGACATCATGCTACTTGGTATAGATGGGGCTCCAGGCAGCTTTCACTTAGGTTTGTGTCCCAAGTGACCTTATAAAGTTAGTACGTACGCAACTATGTATCAACCCATACCGATGCTAATCCACCTCATCTAATGGGACGTTCCATGCTTTGGCTGAGACGGCTCATGTGTGCCATCTTAGCTATGTAATAGTGATGCAATGTAGATGCCTTCCTTTCTTTGGTTTGTATTTTCAGTACTTCCTCTAGAACTCTTCAATAAATATCTTGTGATCGCCTTTCGTAAACAACTACTTTCTAAAAGCCAGGGGATTCTGGGATATGAAGCAGCTCTCGAAAGTCTTCTTTCATCTCATTTATTTTCCTTACACCAAGGAGAATGGGATTGAAGGAACGTGATACTGGCTGGGAAACTAAATACATTCAGTCTTGAATATCTCTTGATTACTTTGTATCTCAACGGAGACAAAAAAGACAGTGTGGGTTCAGCTAAAAGACCCCAATTTGTATCTCTCCCACACAAACCTTTGTAGGGTACATGGGTTGGTTACAAGGGAAATCTCAACCAGCTTATGGTTCTGTAGCATGGCCAGGAGCCTGATCACCCAGTAGGCCCGTCTGCCCCTGTTTATGTGGAGAGGGCTGCCTATCTCCCTGGAACGGTCACCCTAAGTCTAGTCCTAGCTTTATGCGAGAATATGCTAATATTTATGTATTTAAAATAAAACCCCTTTTCGATTTTCCTCACGCTCCACATAATTTTACTTTTCAGTGTTTGAGGTCAAACATACACAAGTAGTAATTTAGCAAACAATCAATACAACCGAGTCTGCTGCCTTTGGGCTTTAATACTATTTAATAACAGTAACCGCACTGCTCCTTTTTAATATCGCAGGGGTTTTTTTTTTTTTTGTTTTTTTTTTTAAGAAAATATATTTTGATTGTTTTTACACGAAACAAGTAATTCAGTCAAGGGTCAGCTTAGGTTAGTAGCGCCCTGTTGTAGCACCCCCCCCCGAGTAACTAAAAAAACATGCGCATATTAACTCTTTTGACACCATATTCTTACACTAAAACCTGCATAAGAATTTACACATGCAGCACATACATATATATACACACCCTTTCCCTCTCACCCATCCTCTGTGAAGCTTGCAGAGCTCTCGCCCTCCCTCTTAGCTCACATGGAGCCCTGTTTTCACTGCAGCTTGCACTTTCCGTGCGAGGTGTTGCTGCCCTACTACCATGGGGTTCACGTTAGACGTGACCGCACTGGGCTCCTTGGTTATCGGGCGGCCTGGTGTCGTCCCCTGATTTCAGATCAGTAGGTCGGGAATGGGAATTGAAGACCTTTTTTCCCACTATTCTATTTTGTGTTGATTAGATAACAATCTAAATTTTATTATTCCTAAATTCCAGGGTAACGTTTTCCTAAAGAGGCAGTTGTCCTGCGAGGGCTAGAAGGAGTGTGGAGTATATGGGAGTAAAAGGCTTATATGTGGTATATAGTGGCCCCCGAAAAATGTGTTCGTGGGATCAGGTACTATTATGTGTATATGTAAATATTCTTTTGTTTCGCTCTGTTATTTTCGCCCATTTTACCAGACAAATGCTCTGACTCCTTATACTGCCTGTGCTAAACAATAGAGTAGTTCAGTCTTAATCAACCAGCCAAACACTGTGACTAATGTCTATGGAGGAACAGACTTCATTAGATAAAGAATCCGCTCAGTGCTGTGTCTGAGCAGGGATAGCCCCTCGGAATATCACATGACTGACAATGGCAGCCTCCAGGTCTGCACATAAAGGAATAAGATAAAAACAGGGTTTTGTCAATGCCGACCTATATTTCTGAATATAGCACTTGATTTTATGCTCAAGGAGATTTTTTTTTTAACGCTCCGCACGACTCCATGCCTCTTAGAAATTGGAAAGGCTGAATATATGTAGGTTCTACAACAAAACAAAGGAATATCCCCAGTTATATGTTAAAATTACAAAATCAATGTGCCCTTTTTCCTATTAAAAGTTTTAAAATCATGATTATATAATGAAAATTCAGATTTCCCTGTCAGATTCAATATGACTTATGCTGCTTCGGATTTACAGCCTTTTCCCACCAATACTAATGTGCGCTATTAGTGGAATTTTATTATTAAATAGATATTATCTTTCCTTTGGGACATAAGAGCTGATGTTAGTAATAATTGTCTTGTTCAGTTTTTTCTCCTCTTGTGTATCCACCCTCTCACATTATTAACGTTACAGTGTATGATGTGCAAATCAGGCCTATCTGCGCGGGCAAAGCCGAATGAAAGGTAAATTGATGTACGAGTGAATGAATTATTCATGGCTTGCAATGTATTGTATTGGAGAATATCAGGCAGTACTCTAAGGCATATACTGTCAGCCCACAAAGGCTTCCTACATTCATCTGCCTTGGCTCATTGCTTCCATGCTTGGGTGGCCAAATCAGTCATTTACACTAAATGCTATAGAGTTTCCGAAGAGAGGGGTACAGGCACCGCTGACGATTATGGAAAGCTAAGAGCCTGCAATGCTAGAGAATCAGAGGAATTCCCTACCGAAGATGTGACATTTGATAATGCAGGACAATAATAATCCCATAGTAAGTATAGTTCTGGAGTGACTTTTTGCAGGAGGGCAGGGCAACTTGATTGAAGTCGTGTCTAGCCCAGAATGATGGGGTAGCTAGCCCCGGGTTTTTAAGTAGGTGGGGAGCGTGTGAGGTAAAACACCACTCATAAGGTAAAAATTGATCTGAAGCACCGTAGAAGCAAGGCTTTATCCAGAGACTCCGGGACAAACCTGGAGAGATCCAAGGAATGATCATAAAGCATGCTATAAAGAGTTGACCCAAAAAATGAGACCAATGGAACCTCACCTTACATCAGTGTGCAATAATAATAATGTAATGTAATCATATCACATATGGCATATATTTAAACTGATATTTAAGGTACACAAATTCACTAGTTGACTGATGGGCTAAATCCCTTTATGGCAGGGGCGTCCAATGTGCGGCCCTCCAGCTGCTGCAGGACTACATCTCCCACAATGCTCTTTCAGCTAAGGGGCTGGCTGAGGAGTATGGGAGATTTAGTCCTGCAGCAGCTGGAGGGCCGCACGTTGGACGCCCCTGCTTTATGGTGTTATTTTGTTGAGTTCCTCCATGTCCCTGCAGTGGAAATAGGTTCCCCAAGTTGTAGACGGCTTCTTGAGCCACAAGTGGGGTATTGCAGGTCCTTCTGTAAGTGTTTGTTGTTATCATATCACAGTCTTCTTTTGGCCCAAACTGGCCCACTGGGATAATCTACTCCATGTTATGACCATTTATATAAGTACCATTCTACTAATATTAAAGAAAGGATGCATACTGTAGATGGGGAGGGTGGCTGCTTAACATAGCCTAATGATAGGGTGCATGGCTGGACCTTGGGAGGAGTAAGGTCAAGGACCACACTCCATCATACCGGGTGAGCCATCTTGAGAGCCGCAGTGGAGATCTGTGCTGAAACAGCACAAACTTCCAAAAAATAGCTTCCTCGGCCGGTCAGGGAAGATCAGAGCGTCTCCCCAACAGGACCATGATGCACACAGCCTGCAAATGTATGATATCTGGAGCAGCTATGTAGGACAGTGCCCAGCTATTAAGACTGTCCTACAAAAACTGGAACATTTGGGTGGTATGACACAACTTCTAGGGATTAGTGTCCTGAAATTTCCTGCTACATGCCTATTTAAATAATATGAAATATTTTTCAACAGTCAAAGTGATAAAATCTTTAGAAATGTTTGTTTCTTGTTTTTTTTTCTCCTGTGGAATGAGCGTGTGTAGAAATGTTGCTTTCTAGAATGTAATCTGAAATGTTCAAAGGCAAGAAATCCACACGAACAACTATGTTTAGGTGAGAACAGCTAAAGCTGTAATCAGAGCAGTAAGTGCGCCATTAGGACTGAAATAGCAGGGAAAGGAAAACACTAAGAAATTCCAAAAACTGTTCAGAGATATCATATGCATATGTAATTTAAATAAACAATCATATATTTTTCTCATATGCACCTTGTGTACTGTTGTCTTAAAAAAAAAATAATAAAAAATAAAAAAGAAAAGCCAAATTCCCTTGGTTTTCATACACTTGCAAAACAGCCTTTAGTGGGCAGGAAAGTAACTGGGAGAAGAAGCGAAAATGTGAACATATGTTGGACAGAGAGTTTGTAAAGATCATATATATATATATATATATATGTATATATATATATATATATATATATATATATATATATGTATATATATATGTATATATGTATATATATATATATATATAATGTGTGTGTATAATATTATGTATATATGTGTGTGTGTGTATATATATATATATATATATATATATATATACACACACACATATATACATAATATTATACACACACATTATATATATATATATATATACATATATACATATATATATACATATATATATACATATATATATATATATGTGTATATATATATGTATATATGTATATATATATATATATATAATGTGTGTGTATAATATTATGTATATATGTGTGTGTGTATATATATATATATATATATATATATATATATGTATATATATATATATATATATATATATATATATATATATATATATATATATATATATATATATATATATATATATATATTATAGTAAAGGGGCTTGATTGGATAGTGGCCTGCAGTTCTTGGGTGGGGCATGGACATGACTCTACCCTTCTTACCCCCATAGAGATGAAGTGAAGACACTTATCCGAAGACCCAGGAAAGTAACTTTCACTCGGAGTCTCTGGGTAAATCAAGAAGCACGAGACCATAGTATAAATATGCCCCAGTGTAGTCTGCACAGCGCTCTGGGGTGGTTGGTTCATGAAAAGCGTGGCCTATCCTAGTTCAAGGACAGGACCGCTTTAAACATGGGTGGAAGTCAGCAGAGAGTAGGTGAAAAGTTTTCGTGGCCAAATGACCCTCCCCTGCCCAGAGACAGAAGAAACTGACCCAGAGGAGCAGGGCTTCACCCGGAGGATCCAGGTCAAACCCAGAGCTCAAGTGTGAAGAACGTTTATACTTACAAGGGATACACAGAAGCATCCCAACAATAGTATGTTCCTTTTGTCTAACTGGAAGAACTATGTTCTTAAAGGTTATCTTAATATATATTATAGCTGTAAGAATACATAAATACAAGGTCACCTTTATGTACTTGTGGCTGCGCGCCATCATCATTTCCCCAGGATTTTAAGGGACCATCTTGTTTTAGTGTAGAAAAGAATTTCCTCATATATTGAATCGAACATGCCCTTTGAGCAAATCTTTGTGAGCATAAAAACATATGAAATTGCCTGTCAGGGTAGCATGAAAAAGGTGGCTTTATTAAAGACATTCTAGTTTAATAATAAGTGTTATTACTTTTCCCCTGTAATAACAGTCTCAAGGGGGATAAAAGAAAACTAACCTTGTTCCAAGGTAGTAAACATGGATATGAATCGTGCTTCTGATTTATTAAAATTTCATTTTGCCGGCAACAAGACAGAAATATAGAAATACTGTGGTTTCAGTATTGTATAAATTATACAACCAGCATGTATTCATTTGTAGAACATCACACACGTCATTTTACGACGATAGCGGTGCTAATACTCAGTGCTGTAAAGATGTACGTTTACCGTTGAATGGGTGTAAGCCTAAGGAGGGCCGCCGCCGAGGGTAACTGATGCCAGGGTGCAAGAAATCTTTTTGGCGCCAACATGTAGGTGTTGCTACATTACTATCGCCTCCTGTTAAGCATAATACTTACAACCACACCCATTTTCTATAGCAACCACTCCACCTCCGCCCCGACTTCACCAAGTGACATGACACCCACTTCCCACAGTGCTAGCTTTGCCCTCAAACAGCTTGCCAGTGCCATCTGTATGCCTCAACAGCCTGTCGGTGCCATTTTTTGTGCCATCACCATATACACCATATACTGAGCCAGGCACTGATGGTGATACAGCATGACATCTAAATCATATTCTGAGCCTGACATTGACGTAGTACAGAATAACTCCCATCTCCCAACATCCTTTTCATCAGTTGCTTTTTCATTCTTACTCACTCTTGCGGTAGAAGCTTACTGAGGTCGGCTCTTAATAATGTATTTTATGTAGCTCTCCCACAACTCTCTCACAAACTCTCCTTTTAGTTGATAACCACCGATATGTCCACAGTAATACGGTAGAGAGACTACTACACCTGCTACCGAGTATACGCTGCAGCTCCAGGCTCCTTTTTAAATTGAAATTATTGATGCCTTTTGTGCAACTAAGCTGTTGATTCATTTCGATGATATCATCTTTATCCCCTTTCCACTGCAAAAACTTTTTGCTGTAACATCCCAAATTAATTTCATGGTATCATAACACACTGAAGACAAACTCATCAGAATATCGCCTTTATTACCTATATATATATATATATATATAGATATATATATATATATATATATATATATATATATCTATATATATATCTATATATATATATATATATATATATATACATATACATACATACATACATAAATACATTCTTTGTAGAGAAAATTGTATTTTGTTAAGAACATTAAACAATAATTGTCAAAAAACATTTACCTGCGTGATGACATTTTATTTTAATACTTGATATTTTAATTGGAAAAAAAAAAACTTTGTCACCAACAATTACAATGACTCCAATTAACGAAGTGCATTAATGCGTCTAGCAGATTGCATTTTGCAAAACTTAAAAGAAAAAACAAACTTTGAAATAACATAAAAGTAGCTTTTTTCAACACACTCGTTCATTGATCAGATAACAGAGGAGCTGCAATTAATCTGCCCCAGGATGCCTACAAATTGTGCTGTGTCTATTAGCAACCCGGTAATGACTGTATTCACTAAGCTGTTCAACGTTTACAAACGTTTTACTTTTCCCTGATTTTTTTTATTTTTAGTCTAGGTTTCTAGAGCAGATGGGAGTCTTTTCATCAGAATCTACATAGAAAATATTGGAAGTGTATTTTGTTCTTCATGTTTAACTCGGGGGGGGGATATGAAAACTTTTAGAAAGGAGATACGATATGTCACCTTACTCAAGTTCTCTAAAAACTTTTAATGGTCTCTCTATCTATTCATACACCTTAATTAAAAATCTCAAGGACCTTCATTTCTAACATAGTAGGAGCTCATAGCCAATTAATGCCTCAATTTGGGGTCTATTCACTAAAAGAGAGAGTTGCGGTTTCAATTACCGGACATCACTATAAACTATGAAAATCCAACCCCCAGTGAGCTTCTGGATGAAAAGCTTGACTGGCCCTGTCTAATGTATAGTTAAATCAATGGGAGTTCCTAAAAGTTCTCCAAAGTCTCCTCGCCCGTTCAATTATACCTTAGGCAGGACCTTAACTGAATAAGCCATCATAGTAAGGTCGTCAAGAGAGCTTGGCCCCTATTGGAGTTCATTGGGACTACGGTCGGGTGATTTGGCTGGCAGGGCACCATTGCAGTTGAATTGTTCAAGTTATAGGTCACGTTAAAGGTGGAAAAGGTCCTGACATGATTTACCTGTCTCATTCTTTCACATCACAAGAACCTGGCATTTTAACAGGGGTGTATAGACTTTTTATATCCACTGTATGTATAGTATACATTGTTTATGATGCTTCCAAATGTGGTTTAGGCTACTTGAATACTGGACAACCTTGCTGGGGTTGCCCCACAGGCTGAATGTTGCCCACCCTCTCTTTTTTTTTTTTTTTGCCTTAGCAGAGCATATTTCAATAAGATGGTGGCAAAATGGGGCTGTCTAAATCATGACTCAACATGTCAATTGGCCAACATTACTTGGATTTAAGACTATAAGGCAAAATTCTGTGCCCAATCCGAGCATCACTCAGTGTGTCAGTTCATGGTAACATCCTGAAAATTGTGAAGTATGAGTTTGATGACAGTTCCACTATGATCGCTTCACCAGCTGGAACTTCAACCTGTTGATAAAACATTTGAAAACATTTACCCCGCCATAACAGTCTGTGTGAGCGATCTGCTGCAAATATACGTTCAGAGAACTGCATGTTATATGGACTTATTCAATATCTGTTTTTATCCAACCACTGGGTCTACTTTATAGTCGGAAAAACTATGGTATATAAAACTAAATAGCTCGTGTGAACAAAGTCTAGTGAAGCCCTTCATTCCCTCCATACAAATTATTTGAAACACCCGTTTGTGTTGGGGCGACTTACCTCTCTAAATTGAAGATTTTAGGCCACTGCCAGAAGCTTTGCATTTTGGGCCTTGTGATGTCATTTATCCACCATGGCTTCTACAGTAAATGTATTCAGAATTTCCACCATGACTTGATCCTTTTGGTTCTCTGGGTTCTATGGGGTTCAACCCAGTTACTACCAAATCTACTCTGAACTATGCTATTACCAGGCCATGGATGGACTTGCCCTGTGAGCTAAAAAATTACCCCTACTAAATGCCACCCACTCCTAAAAAGTTTCTACCCAAATACCTAGTCTTTAAGGGGGACCTGATCCTTCACAACGGTGTTTTTATTTAACATAACATAACACCTAGTATTTATATAGCGCCTTTCTCCCAGCATTTTAGGCCATGCTCTTGGAATGACCCAATGAATGGTAGTCATTCATCAACCTCGGAAGGATGAAGGGCTGAGTTGACCTTGTCATGTTCTACTCTAGTGCTCATCATAGATTTCTTTATAAAGCCGCAGACATGTTCTTATCCACCTAGGTCACCCCCAACCCTATATGCAAAGGCAATTCATAAATATTGGTGGAGCCCATAATGGGGTATTCATGTTTCAGCCCAGGATTCCACTATTCCAGGGGTGTCCAACCTGCGGCCCTCTAGCTACTGCAGGACTACATCTCCCATAATGCTCTTTCAGCTAAGGGGGCTGGCTGAGGAGTATGGGAGATGTAGTCCTGCAGCAGCTGGAGGGCCGCAGGTTGGACACCCCTGCACTATTCAATATAGAAATGATGCTGCTGGGGCTGGTGGCCCTACATGGCTGGTCTGGTGGCTGAGAAACTCTCCTGTAGGAGATTCTGTATTCTGTAACAGATTAATGTTTCATTCCATTTTATTAATTTCCACATTAAGCGATTTAATTTTTTTGTAGTAATTTATGAAATCAATTAATTCACTCAGTTGACTAAATATTATAGTCGGACGGTTGGCTGGCTCGGAATACAATTTCCAAACTCTTCCTATAACGACATTACATTATTAATGATGCATAGTTTATAGAATAATCTCGCAATATTTGTTTAATGATAGTTATTTATTGTTTTAATCGAGGAAACCCCATATTTACTGTACGTGGCCATGGATATTTCCAGTTGAAAAGTGCCTGAATTTTTACTGGAGCTGAAAAATGGATCTTCTGGACATTAAGCCAGATGGAATATAAGATTAGTAGAATTTGATTTTCAGATAAACCACATGCCTGACAAAACTAACGCAATTCAAGTTGATTTATCTTTTAATCCTAAGAGGAGAGCATTTCTGAGATATAAACCACTGAATCTTTCCAGAAGAGATCCAAAAGCTTTAAGTCAAATAGTTTTTAGCACTGAATGGCAGTCAAAAATATCTCATTTCAGCTAATGCTTTATGTATCATGTTTGTGTCTCTGAGTGATCCAGAACATTGATTTTTCTAAGGTAATAGTTTTATTTTTGTGATTAATTATATTGATGCTTTGCTAGGAAGACGTAAATGATGCTACATTATTATTTTACGAAATTAACCCTATTTCATTATTATTATTGTCCAGGTACTTCAATTTATTAAAACACATTAAGTACATTTTAAGTGCTTTAAAAAAAAAAAAAAGCATTTTCGTTATGAGGAAGCTGCAGCCCCAGAGCTGCAGGGCACTGCTCTCCCCCTCCCCATCCACTGCCTGAGTGTTGTGTGAAAGATAAACTGCAATCTAATGCACTTTATTAAAGGTTTCTTCTTCTGATGTCAGATAAGACCGATTCGGCCCGTCTAGTTTTTTCCTGCTGTAAAGATTTAGACCTTAATCCGTCGTTGGATTCAGGAGCCATATCCCTGTCCCGTGTATGTTTAACTTCCCTCGCTGTATTAGCCTCTACCACTGCTGCTGGGAGGCTGTTCTACTCACCTACCACCCTCTTGTCCAGCTTCCTTGCATTACGGGTATAGTTCACCTGTGTTCCGGGTGACCTTTAAAAAGCAAATAGTTGACCAGACCCAACTTTTGAAAACTGCCTTGTCTGGTAACGTTTTGATTATCACATAAAGGATTGCAATTTTTCCGAAAATTCTGGATGAACCCACTAAAAGCAGCATGTATTTATTACAGAGTTTATTACGTTTTGAGTAATACACTATTTTTCTGTGTGCTAGGTTACTTGGGTGTAAGGGTGAATGTATGTGTGTGTGTGTGTGGATATTTTTACATAAATATTTAAAATTAAATGCCTTTTATTAACTTTAAAAATGTCCACCATGAACAATACCCTTGCCTATCCCAGATATTATATTTTATACATATTTTTACATGTTAAGCTTTAAAAAGCAGCTTTTTATGCAAAGTACGTTTTTTCAGCCTTAAATAAAGCTGTGGTTATTCCAGTGCAATGAGCAGTAAGATCAGAAATCTTAATAATCATAGCGATTGGAAAATGTTCTTTTCATAACCATTACAAATATATCAAATGTAATGGATTATATTATACATTATAATAACTCTGGCAGTTTATTTTACTTTAGATTACCGTGTTTATACTTTTATGTGTAATAATATTTGTACTTTATGTTTTTAATGTTGAAAAAATCAGTGTTCTTTAAGTAATACAAAGGGTTTAATAGTTTTTTGTTGCATTATTAAATACAAAGTTGTGTTTGGATGCACACGTAAGATCTGTTTTAAAGAAAAGAGGATTTCTCTTTCGTTGAAGAATCCAGCTCGGGCGCAGGATGGCCGTCTTGTAGACGGGGCAATTGCCAGATGATGTTGGGCCACTTGCCTTTGTTGGAGCTCGCAACACCGGCAGGTCCGATGAAGTCGATACACATGGCCGTACCCATCCAGCCTGCGTCTGGGCTTACATCATATAGGGGCTGTTGGCCTTAAAGTGACAGGGACGCTTTTTTAACCTCAGTCTAACCCTGATCCGGCAGCATTCTGTAAGTCCAAATACGTTATGCGATGCACTATTTGTACTTGCCTGTCCATTGTACAGTGCTGCAGTATATGATGGCGCTATATAAATCAAATTAAGTGCCGCCAAATTTTACATTCATGTACATATAAAAGTAATATTGCCTGCTAACTAATCGCTTGGCCTGAGCTGTCTTCATCTAACTTTGCAGTTCAGTTATGACCTCTATTCTTGCAAGTAGAATAAATCATTGAAAGGTTAGCCAAAAGTTTGACTTTTTGTTGTAAATAAACAGGGGCTAGAAGTTGTCTCGTAGGCTTGTTTTACCACTTTTTCTGAATAATTGAGGGTGCTTGCAATCTAGAATAATTGGATGCATTATGATTGCATATATATATATATATATATATATATATATATATATATATATATATATATAACAATAAATAATATATAAATAATATATACATATTTGTTATGATAGACGCTTGAACGGGTAAGAGGTACAAAATAGAGAGTCTTTTAAACCGTCCATTTACAGTGAAATAATAGAAACTAAAATTATAAAAAATATATATTTCATAATTTATAATTTAGGAATATTGTGTGTAATCAAATGTCATTATATAGTGAATGTATCTAAACAGCGGGTTAGAAATTATATGACCAGTTCTTGATCGGTCCTCTTTCGCTCCGTAAGTCAGTTTTATTGTGATAGAGACCTCAGCTGAGAACACTCTGTCTCCGTCCCACGTTCCATAAAGGAAGGTCAGAGTGGGGTTACCTCCATGAGAAGTCCAATTATTTATTATAAAGCGATCTTGTTGTTGCCATTCTTTTAACTGATGTTGCTGTATCCACGCTTGATCTTTACAACCCTCTTTCGGTAAAAAAAATGCAATTATTTCTAGAAAGAGAAAGATGTCCGTAATACAGAGCGCTACAAGCCGTTTTGTTCCCCTTACATCGATTGGTAATCAAAATCACCCGGAGTGATTGTCTTTCGCCGGAACATTTTCTATGGCCCTCCGGCGCGCATGAGGTTACAGGGACTGCTGAGAGCATTATTTGTCTTCGTTTTTACCGTAGTCCATCTATCAAGAGAGATAGATAGTGTTATAGGTCAGAGAGGGAAATGCAGGTTTATCTGATGTCGCGAGCATGTGTTGGTGTAAAAATGCTAAAATTTCTACTGGTTAAAATAATTTAGAATGTTGGAGAGCAGGGACACCGGTATCGGAACGAGTATAAGAGCTTCGTGATCCAAGGAGACATCCGATTGCCTTTTGGAGTCAAGAAAGAATTTCAGCCCCTGATGGCAGAATTCGCTTAATTAGGGTTTTTTTTTTACCTTCTTTTGGATCAAGAGTAGGAAGTTTAGGTAGAAGGGTTGGACTTGATGGATTTAGGTCTTTTTTCAACCTTATGTACTATGTAACTATGTAACAAAGCTGGTTTTAGGGTGTAGTCAATTGAAAACAATGTGTTACATCAAAGACAAAGTAGGTGTTCCAACACGGACGGACCGATCATTGACTTTCAGGCTCACGTTAATAAAGAGCTGTCTTTGCACAAGCGAGAGGCAGAAAGCCGGCCCCGTTGGGGGTACTTGGGGGGGGGCTAATTGGAAACTCTACTTGAGTTCAGCAGCTGCTAGCCATGATTCCCAAAGATGACGGCTGTTAAAATCAGACAGCGCGATATCTTTACTCTTCGGCTTTCTGCTCTGAATGGAGCAAGGAAATCAGCCTTCACAGCACCCGATCTGCCTGCTCTGTGTGACACTAACCAATACAATCCATTCCCCCCGAGTTCTTTAACAGTCAACGAAACTGCCTGCGACGTGACATTTTTTAGTGTTGCAGTCAAGATCAGTTGAGAACATCTCACATGACCTCGAAAAAGAAATTAGGCTTTTAACTTCTAAGATATAAACTGCTTGTGGCTGGAAAACCAGTCTTCAAAATCAGCCTCTTATTTTAGGTTTTATGGTACTTTAAAGGGACCATCTAATGCCCATACGGTCCGATCAATGAAGAACGCACATTCAAGTACTTTGTGACTACTTTAATATGCATTCTTTACCTGTAGGGCACAAAACATCTACCTAAAGAAGCTGCAGCTTCAGAGCTGCAGGATACCAACTATTGGCCTGCCAATCAGTGGCAGGAAAACTCTCCCATTGACATCAATGGGACCACTATCTGTGCAGTGTGAATGTGTGCCAGCCAAATGGTCCAAGTCAGTGATATATTAGTCACAAAAAATACCTGAACCAAGTATGTATTCACTAATGCAAGACAAAAAACAGTACTATATGGGATCACATAATGGTTCCAGTCAAGTAAACACTGCTGAAGGCCTAATGCGCCTTCTAAGCCACATGTTTTAAAAGTTATTCCCATATAGTAACCCAACCATCGGGATGTATTACTTAAATTCATATCTAGAGGCTAGTTAACCTTTCCTTAGACATGTAACCAGTTTAAAAGTCATATTTTCTAGATCCTATGGTTTATAAATGGTACTGGTGGAATTAAGCTGGATTAGAATGTTTACTCTGCGTCAATTAAATCGAATGATTAGAAATGTAACTTTTTACAAACACGATATGCCTTTCTGCGTAAAACTGATCAGTCGGAAGTGGAGGAATACATTATTTTCTGTTTGCTACGAGCCACTACTCCGGTTATTAATTTAATTTGCTCTGACCTTTGCGATGTACATTTAAATGAATAATATGTGAGACGCGTGCACTCGGTGAAGCACATCTCATTCTCTCAAGAGAAATTACGCAATTCCCATTATTTACTCTCTTATATATTTTTATTTTATTAAATATATAAAGCTACAAACAGCTGCAGAACAAAACAAAAAAGTAAAAAGGGGGCAAAATAAACTTGAAGTGCCAACGGCGTTGCTGTGTATTTTTTGTACACCCGCAGAAATAAAGTTGGTGTGATGCTTACGTCACATGACTATAGGCTTGATGCTTACGTCACATGACTATAGGCTTGAAATATGCAGTCCCTGAGAAAACTTTGCTCGATTATATATTTTCTTATTGAGCTTTGCATTGAGACAATGAGGATCGAAAGCTCTGAATATTGAATGTTTCACCCTACATATACAGTACAGCCCCATCATGAATAACCATTTAATGGGTAAATACAAGATATATTTGGGGGGGCTATAGACACCCTCTATTAGTCTTGTTTTTGTAATCTAGTTAAGATATTTCTTGTCTCTTCAGCAGTTATATTGTCGAACAAGTTCCCCGTGATGGAGACGAATAATGATTGATGTCATTTTCCATGCAAATGAGCACTTATCTCCCCAACGTTATAGACTCCCGATGATCTGCAATTATCTCCAATAAGCACTTCTCACCAATCTTATTTTTAGTTGGATGGTGACAGTTTTAGAGAAAGTTACAGAGAAAGTGAAGTTGTGTTTTTTAGTCCAGTTACATTCCAGGAAGCCCTTTCATCCAAGAGAGGAGAAACACGAGGAACAGGAGAGCCAGTGGTCCCTCGGTGTACTACAAATTATACAGGACCAACCATACTCTTCCACGGCAGAAGCTCACTGGGGTTGGCCCTTCATGTGGGCGGAACAATAGCTTTCTTGGCAATAAACACCAGGGTTGGGTTTGGCTCAGACAGAGAGGTCGCCATATGGAGAAGTACCTCATGCCCACAGTTAAAGATGGTGGTGGCTATTTAAAGTTATCAACAGATGTTACGTGAACACTCAGGAAGCTTTATCTTACTGAGATGGTGGTACATAAAGGGAACAACCACCCAACAGAAGGGGTAGAGGCTAATAGAGTGAGGGAATTTAAACATGTATAAGATAGTCACATGGCTCATGAACCTAAGACAAGACTGATTAAGGTTCGACTCTTTAACACCAGGAAAAATAGGCAGACTAGATGGGCCAAACAAGTCTCTCTTGTAATAAACCCACATGTGTGTCTTGGAATCGTTGGAATCCGTCGGTAAGTGTACCTTAGGCCATGGATGGAAATGGTTATTGAGATAGAACATTTGGCGCGTCGGATTGTTTAGTCTGGGTGGGTACGAGATCCATCCATGGAATGGAAAGGTCATCTTTTGCTGCCTGGTTGTAGACTTTGATGAGCAATTATGCAAAGTGCCTTAGAACGGATGAGACCGACATGAACGCTGCGTTCTCAGGTTGGAAATTGACACGTCTGAACCTAGACGCTTTTAACATCCTCGGCAAAACTGTGACTGTATTTGCGCCGCATTTTGCGAGGATTACGTTCATCTGACTGATTCGCCAAATGATTACAAAAACTTTAGGAGTTAAAGGTTTTCCAAATCAAAATTTAAATAACTTTTCTTGAAACAAGAATGTAGATCTTGGTAGTTTGGTCCTGTCTGTTCATGGCTGCTGGAAAAGCTACTTAGGTATGGATATCGAATAACTTATCGAATTCTGAAGAGTGTATTGATTGCTGTGCGTTTACTGCTTCCGCGTTTAATACGGTTAATAATGAATACGAGGTGGAGTATGTGTTGCAGAAGACAGTCCCGTGCCTCATGGTATGTGCCAAAGTACTTAATCTTCTTAAAAGGACATTATCGCTTTATTGCGAGCTATTTGCATAATCTCCAGGACCCAATGCAATCTGTTTTTTTTGCCCCCATCTTTTTAACCGAAAGTGCCTGTATTACATTATTCAATGATCTCTATGCCGTAGGGTTCAAATTATATTTCTGTCTTTGCATCCTTCTCAATCTATCTGCCGCGTTTGATACCCCCGACCACACTCTCCTCTCCTAGGGTCTACATTCTAATGGCATTTACCTTCTAGCTCACATGGTTTCTGTCCTATGCGTGATTTCTGCATCCCCCCCCCCTCTAAGAAGAGAGACAGGGGATGCGATGGAAACGTTTAAATACTTAAAGGGATTTAACAAAGTACAGGAGGGAAGAACAATGCTAAAACAAGAGGTCATGATCAAAAACTTAAAGGCCAGAGGCTTAGATGTAACGTAAGGAAGTTCTATTTTACTGAGATAGTAGTAGATAAATGGAACAGTCTCCCAGCAGCAGTGGTAGACGCTAATACAGTGAGGAAATTTAGACGGGCATGGGATAGACATAAAGCTTTCCTCGCTATAGGACCTGACCAAAGAGTGATAGGGGTTTAAACCTTTGCATCAGGAAAAATGGGCAGACTAGATGGGCCGAATGGTTCTTATCTGCTGTCATCTCACCAGTAAGAGTACATCCAGTGCTCCGTGATATCACAAGTGACCCCATTCTACTCTAACCATTTTTAGATGGAAAAAAATCCTCTACCAACATTGTAGACTACAACTCCCATTACCCTCATTCAGATTTATTTGTTTAACACCAATGTAGAATTTAAGTTCTTCTTGTGTATGCCTTAACTGCATTATATTGTGTACTGCCTGTGTACAACCACATCTACCGTATACATTTATTATTTATATAATGGGGTGGGAACTTTTAAGACGAATCGTTTCTGTTCATCGAGAACCAAAAACTCACAAAAAAATACATCTCTCACCAAATAAATATTAAAAATAAAATTGCCGGTCAGGAAAGAGAGGCGACAGTTTACTTTAGTGAATTTGCGTCTTTTGTCCAATTGCTGTAAATATGGACTTTTTGCCAGCTCACAATCACTCGCAGTTTAGTGAATGGAGAGAAACCAGGAATTTTGTAGACAGCGTTTAGGCAGTAATTCAGAAAAAGCAACAGCTGTAAAGAAGGTCATTGTGAAAAAGAAGCTTTCTTGTGACGTCCCACTTGGACTAGAAAATTATATTCACGGAATCTTGAAGTTCTTGGCCTTGGCGTGATTAGATGGCCTTTCTCTGGCCTGGAGAAAAGATCCAGACTCAGATCCAGAAAGGAACCAGAGGTCACCACCAAGCCTCCAAAATACGTCTTTCAGTCTTCCTGATCATTAGGATGTATTTCGCTTTTTGCATTGGGGTGATGAAAAGCATTGTTACTTCTGGGTTAAAATAGGATTTTCTCTACTATTGAATGAAATAAAGGTGTAGTTTTTGAGAGATGATTCCTGCCAGAATATTACATTCAGGGCCACCCTCACAGAGTCATATTTTAGGAAAGCTCTATAGGCATACCTGGGAAATTCTGGGCTCCGGCTACCCAGAGCCTACCCTTGCGGGACGCGGCCAGGACTACCCTCTGATGTCAGAAGGCGTTCCCACTAACGTTGGGGGTGTTCTCGCTGACGTTGAGGGCGTTCCCGCTGACATTGCAGGAAACACCCCCATTTAAAGGGGAAATTGGGGCACGTCAAGACCCCGTGACCCCAGAGGGTTTGGGTATTAAACCATAGGAGCAGTTCTTGTCCTGGAGTTCTCTGGGTGGGCAAAGATCTTCATCTGATGTTTCATTTCTTTTACTTTCACATATATAGCTCCAAACACCCCACTGCTTCTTTCTGCCCAACCCAACAATTAAATCCTTGATTGCAGTCCAAGATCTATGTATTTTGTATTCTTTTGTTAACTTTGCTGGATTTGCATTGGGTCTTCGTATTGTTCTGGCTACCATCGAGGTAACTCGGAGAATCTTTTCTAAATGTAAACGTTTGTTTTCATTGACAATATAAATGTATGGTATTTGGAACGGCTGCCTTATCAGAATGCATAGAGTGGTAGCAACAGACTCCCTTGTGAAAGAAAAATCAATGCTTTAGAGAGTAGCCCATTTATAAACAAAATAATGCAGGGAGAATTGTGTTTGTTATACACAGAGAACCGAGAATAAGCGAGAGCTGCTCTAAAGAAGTGCTGAAACCAAAATACACAATTATTGGTACGCAGTAAATAAACGCACGCAATGGCTCTGCACACTCTTCAAAAAGTATGCTATTCTACAACTTAATAAATGCAGTTTATTGGTTGGGCTTACTGTAAGGTTGTTCAAAAACAGCAACGCCACCATTTAGACAATCATGCCCACTCGCACTCGCGGAGCCTTTTCCCATAAGCAGAAAACCAGATTGCCCAGGAGAACGGTTGGGCACTCACATGGGGCCCTTGGATGTAGTGGGTAGCACTACCTTGGTGTAACATGTGAAGATAACACTTTTACCTTATGGCCGACGCTGATTATAATTCACCCGAATATCTATTCTCTGAAGAGTGCAGGTTACTCGAGGCTGGGGATGCGGCCTACTCAACAAACACATGTCCCCACCGTGCAGGGAAGCCGGTCTGGAAGATGCAGCCCGCTGTAGGGATCCCTGCAGTGTTTAGGATCTAGCCCCGGAGCCTGACACAGGGTTACTTGTGTAATTGTCGCAGCCAAGATTTTATGAATGTAGTCAGTGGCTGAGCGCTGCCCTAACACTTTCCTTCATGGCCGCTGTCCTCTATGATACTGTATCCCATCCTGCTGAATGCCAGGCACACTCCGTCTAGTAAGTGTGCTATGGAAGTCTGTGCTAGGAACAGTACTCGAGTCTATATTGCATATGGCACAGTCCTCCATAGTACATATGGCGCAGTCCTCCATAGAGCATATGGCGCAGTCCTCCATAGTGTAAATGGCGCAGTCCTCCATAGTGTAAATGGTGCAGTCCTCCATAGTGTAAATGGCACAGTCCTCCATAGTGCATATGGCACAGTCCACCATAGTATAAATGGTCCAGTTGCAAGGGGATCTCTGATTTTCCTAGCTGGCCCATGGATGAATGGTGGGCTGAGAAGCCGGATCACCCAATATGTGGATATGCACCCCTGGGCCAGAATATGCCAGTGAATAGAGTATGAACTCTTACTGCCAAGCAAAACCATTTGGTATCAGTGACATCTCTGATAGCCCCGAATTTTGATTGCGGACTGGGCTTCTTGACAGTAAAAGCCAGTGTTTTCCAGATCAGGCAGGAACATTTCCATTTCCCGGGTCTTTTTATAGTTATATAGTTGGTGCGATCCAGGTCAGAAGGGCCCTTTCTAAACTATTTTATATCTCTATGAGGAGACAGAAACAAGGGTCCCATCGCAGCTGCGACCCCTGTAGTTACGCCGGTGCATATCACACGTAATGTGATATAATATGACAGTATGTCGACCTGGTGTGAACAATGGGGGTTTAATTTAAACCCAGTTTATCTTAGATGGCCTTAAAAACATGCCAGCTATTTTAATGAAGACCGTTATCCTTAGCACTAGACTCTAGCCTAGATTTATGTTATCTGTAAACCTAAAATGAATCCCTCTTTTATCCTCTTCAAGTCCTTGTCCAGAACACTTGCCTGAGAATTTATAGCCTGCGTGAAGTTTCCCTCGCTAGGGAAGTATCTAAAGATGACATCATACACTCATACTTGTCAAGACGACATCATAACTTCTAATAATATGTTTCATCAGATTAGGAGATGACATTGCTAATGTCAAACGATCTGTCCCGTACATGTAAAATTGCAGCAGACGTAAGGTATCATTATACAGATTAACCCTTAGAATGCCAAATAGGAAAGCAGGAGTACAAAGTTAGTGACCAACGGATTAGCTATAAACACAAATGCACTTGTTTATTAAAGTAAGGTTCTCTTTGTAATAGATTTCTAGCAATTAAAGGGATATTTTATATTTTTGCTTATATTTTTCTTTTCCACGGAGTAATATATGCATTAACCTGAAGGCTCCAGTGGAATATTTTCTGGACGTTTTCCGTTGTATCCGCGGGAAAGATCTATTATCTTGCCCTTTACCCTCGCTGGATTCAGGTATATACACCAGGAAATAATTGGATGAACCTGTGATGCACAGCAGACTGTTGTAAATGAATATCTGTCTAAAGCATTGTGAATGTTTATAATAAAGTCCCTCGCAGGTTTTTTTTTCTTCTTCATTACTACATGCGCAGCAACAAAGCAGCTCAAATTTAGGTCACTGGGTCAGCTCTCAAGAGATGGCTCATTTAAAAGCTCACGGTACGAGTCAACCATCTTCTGTAGCAACTTATAAACCCCACTCGAAGAATATAGACCTCTGTTCACGCCGCCGCTGCGGATCGGGGCTCTGTGTGTTGCTCTGCATTCATTATTACAATACTCTCAATCTAGAAACCGATGATAAACAATACAGCGTGCCAGGCGAGAGGGATGAGACTCTATTATCTGTAAGGGTTGCCAGATAGGCTGTTGGTAATTGGGTACCAACGGATTCTAGATGTTGAAGGACCTGCCGTTGAGATCTAAACAATTCATACGTTATTAGTGTATGGATCAGGATCTTATATACTGCCAGGCAGGAGTTCAGCCCTATAGCATGTAGAATTTATAGGTATACATTTTTAAATGGAACCCTAGGAACTGTAATTACACTTTTTGAATGCTCTGTGGAATCCTCGCTTCCAACAGTGGGAAGCCAACAAAGCGTTGTGCCCCCTGCTGGGGTCTGTATTTTTCGATCACCTTTATTGTCCGTAAAGCTGCTTTTCACTTAAAAACTTAAGATCACATCCGTACTAACCTTACTTTTCATATAAGTAAAGTTTACATGAATGTGTTCTTAGGTATCAAAAAACATTTGATATTCTTTTAGAGTCTCTTCATGTCGATGCAGGTAGTTCAGTTGGTGACGCGGCTTTCAGACAGATCCAGCCTGTAAATTTGTAAGGAGATCTAGAAACTCTGAAACAGTAGGATTTGCTGGCCAATTCTGACCGTTCAGCCCGTTATGGTTTCCCGGCAGCAAAATCTGACATTTGTGGCCCCAAAATACTCCTTTTGTATACACTGTCACAACGATGCAGTTTAGGGCTCTTTCTGCAGTAAGACGGCTACTTTGTTATTTTTCTCCCTAAGGTCTTGTTCTAATCTCGAAATTTAACTTCTTTTTTTGTATCATTAAAAGCATAGCCGCTTTACTCTTGAGGATTTTTGCTTTGTCTTGTTTACTTTGCTTCATTCCTGTGCTTTCATCCCAATTAAATTCCATGTTCCAGCGATAAATCTTATGTTTCATTGGTACCAAATCTTCTGGATTTAAAGAGACCTCTTTTTTTGGAACAATTATGTTGGATTTATGTACTGTTCAAGGTGCCATAAAACCTATTTTGCTGCAAATTTAGGAACCAATCATCTACCACAGGGGTCTTGAGCTGGTTGTTTTTATCTATTTATTCTACAATCATTAGGCACGCGTGTTGACATAAACACTTCTGTCTTAATGTTCCAAGCTAGTAATACTTGGGTAAGAGCCTTGTAATTATGTTCATAAATGCTTTGTTTAAGGCAAAGTCCTGATGCCCTCCATAAATGTATTACTTTGCTGTATGCAAATGTATTTTGCTGCAACTTTAGTGTTAAAGTACTAACTGTTTTGTCAGGTGTTGTGTCAGTATTTCTAGAAAATTCTCTTTTGTCATGATGCCATCTATTACTGAAGGTTTTCATCTTGGTGACAACCTGCAAACTCCATTCTGGCTTCTTTATGCTGGTCTTGGAGTAGGGGCTTCTTTTGGGCGTTCCTTTTGGTAGATACTTCAAAAACCCTTCACCAGATCCTTTGTTGTTGCTTTTTGGCATTTAATTATCCCCTCTTTCTAAATGATGATGTGTCTGTATGGTTCCATGCATTTTATACTTGTATTATACAATGGCACCTGCAGTTGCTTTTACATTTCTCCTAAGGAGGAACTGGAGTTGTGGAGGTCCATGATCTTTCTTCTGAGGTCTTGGCTGAGTTGCTTGGGGTTTCCTATGGTACCAAGGGCATAAAGGCCCTGGCTCTCCAAATAAAGCCATACGTTCCAATTAACTCTTAATTGTGACAATTGGCCAACCAGTAGATCCTAAAAAGTCATTACATCAATTTCTGGAATCTTCCAGACTGTTTAAAGGCATAGTCAGCTTGGTGTATTTAAACTTTAGACCTACTGGAATTCTGATATAGTACATTAAAGTTGAGATAATTTTGTCTGTAATCAAATGTTGTAAAATGACCTCTGATTTGAACAGAGGAGATGCCTTTATTGGCTGTCAAAAGAAATGTATGGTAACATTAAAACTTAAGTTTGAATGTCTTTAGCCTAGGTGTATGTAATCTTTTGTCCTCAAATTCTATAGACTATATGACCAAAAGTATGTGGATACCCTGCCCCGAATGCTATTATTGTGAATTGGAACCATAAAGCAGTAGACCTCGCACACTCAGAGTGTGGCAGACAAGTGCCGAAGCGCGTAAAACTCAGCTGTCCTCTGGAGCATCACTCACTACTTCCAAACTGCTTTTGGAAGCAACGTCGGCACAATCACTGTGCATTAGGAGCTTCGTGAAATGAGTGTCCATGGCTAAGCATCAGCGTATAAGCCTCTGTGTACAAAGCAAGGTCCATAAAGACATGGTTTGATGAGTTTGGTGTGGATGAACTTAAGTGGCCTGCACAGAGCCCTGATCAGGGCAAATGTCACAGCTTTATATTGTAATATAAAGGTAAAATAGACTTAATGTCTAGGGCCACAATTAATTGCTCGGGCTCGATTCCTTGAAATCTTTTTGACCCTGACAATAGGTTCCTTGGAAAGTTCACTTCTTAATTTTGGCTGTTGTAATTTCTCCATAACATAATCAGGGACTTGACACGCACCCTACTCCTTCCCTTTTTCGCATGTGTGCACGTGTGTGTGTGTGTGCATGGGAGTGCATGTGTGCAGATTTGTTTACTCATAGTTTAGCTTGTGTAATGTTCTCTAAGACTAATGTTCTCACTGACATTGAGCACAGTTTGTAATTTATGGAGCTTTTTTTTAAAATAAATTGTATATATTTCTCCTTTTCCACCTGCCGATTTACTTTTGAATGGTGTTAAGATGATGCCCCACAAAATAATGATATCAGCTATTCCTGTTTATCTCTCGCCTACAGGAGGAATTTTTGAAATGCTGGAAAATGAGCCAATTAATGTTGAAGAATTAGCTTTCAAGTTTGCAGTCACCAATATAAACAGAAACCGGACATTGATGCCTAACACCACGCTGACCTATGACATCCAGAGAATTAACCTTTTTGATAGTTTTGAAGCTTCTAGAAGAGGTAATTGTTTCTGATTTTATTACTTATGCTTTTAACTACCCAACGGGTAGAGTTCACGGCTTCAATTTGGCTTGTAAGAACCAAGGAAAGAAAATCTATTTTTTTAATCTAAACTTAACTTTCTGGATAGATTTTTATTCCATTATTTCTCATTAAGATAACTGTATGTAACTAAATTATGTTGCATATACTCAACTGTGATATGGGGTTCTCGTTTTAAGGTTTGGTTAGTAGATGGAAGAAAACCATCCGTAGCGGGACAAAAATATAATAATGGATTGACTGATTAAAATAAAACTTGTCTTTCATAGACCTGGAATTAGATGGGCAAAATAGCTTAGTGTTTTGTTATTGACAGTTACGGGATCAGTTAGAAAGCTAATGCTTTTAATGGTGGTTTATAGAGGAAATGTTGCGCAGGACCTTCAACCGTAACATCTAAATTATTTTGGCCTTCATGGCATAAAATGATTCCTTGTGACTTCAAAATTTTTTTTTCTCCGACAGCATAGCTGTGATACATTTACCAAAAATTGTGCCTCTTTGTATTTGTTGCTCTGAATCTCCTTAGATCTTTACCCCTTTCATCATTTCTCTGGGCAGAACCTTTTCTATCCTAAGAACAAATCTTACTTTATCTCAGAGCACAGTCTGTGTACAGCTTTGGGTGTCAAATTCCACAATGTCATCAGGTTATTGGAGGAAAGCTATTGTCTTGACTTATAAGCAATGTATTGTACTTCGGTTTGACATATTGACATCTATGGTACATTTTAAACTCTTTATTTTACATTTTTGAAATTTAAGATGAAGCTTCCCTTTTAACAGTTAAGGATACATGGCATCGCTGTCTAACCTGTAGATACATTTCTAAGGTCAGACAGAAAAGCCATTTTGTTTCCTCGTCCTCTCACACAGCCCTCCAGTAATAACTCGTAATAACCAATGGAAAAGGATGTCAAAGCCATCGATAGTTGGAATCCTAAGGTCATATAAGGGCACTAAGTATATACATGGGTGCTGCTGTGAGCGTGGGTCAAGGTGAAGTGTGCCCACTGGTTCATTCCATCACATTGTTAACTGTAGGAGATTGCTAATAATACATACATACATACACAGTGCTGTGAAAAAGCTCATTTTAAGTTAGACAAAGATAAAATGATCATTTCATTTGTTGGAGTTGAAGAGTTAATCAAAACCTACATCACCCACGTCAAAAACGAATTGCCCCCATAAACCTTAATAACTGGCTGTGATAACCGGCAAGGAGGCCTTTACACCGCTGTGGATGGAATTTTGGCCACTCTTCTGGACAGAATTGTTTGAACTTAGCCACATTGGACGGTTTCCGCACATGAACCGGCTTTTTAAGGTCGTGCCGCAGCATCACAGATTCAAGACAGGACTTTGACTTAGCCTCCAAAACCTCCATTTTGTTTCTTTTGAGCCATACAGAGGTGCACTTGCGTGTGTGCTTCGGGTCATTGTCCTGCTGCATCACCCAACTGCAGCTTTAGGTCACCAGCTGATGGGCGGAAATTCTTCTTCAGGATTTTCTGGTAGAGAGTAGAATTCATGGTTCCATCATTTATGGCAACTTGCCCAGATCCTTAAGCAGCAAAGCAGCCACAGACCATCACACTTCCACTACCGTGTTTGACTGTTGGTATGATGTTCTTCAGATCGCGGCATCATGTGACCTTTTATCCTACTTCACTTTGCAAGGCAGGTTCTACTTAAATGATGTTTAGATTCAGCAGGGCTAATATACCTGAAATCATCCTTTTTAAAACCGCATATGGTGTTTGCTCTGGTTATCTTTGTCTAATATAAAATTACTTTGATCTGAAACAAATGTGTTGACAAATACTTTTTCACAGCACTGGATACACAATGATAAAAAAAAGCACCTTAAGCTTTCCTTTAGAACACTGAATATCTATAAAAATCTCAATGTTACTCTGTGAAGATCTAATCAATCAACACTGTATGTACCCTGCAATTTGTGAGCCTTTGATACAATAAATAGCAAATTACGGTTTCAGAAAACACGATATATCTCTTATGATGCCACCTTGTGATTCAGATGATCTATTTTTTTTTCCCGTAGCTTGCGACCAGCTTGCCCTTGGTGTGGCCGCGTTATTTGGACCATCTCACAGTTCTTCAGTAAGTGCCGTACAATCTATCTGCAACGCTCTGGAGGTTCCTCACATACAGACCCGATGGAAACATCCATCTGTGGACAACAAAGACACCTATTTTATCAACCTCCATCCAGACTATGCGGCGATCAGCCGAGCCGTCCTGGATTTAGTGCTGCATTACAACTGGAAGGCAGTGACTGTTGTGTACGAAGATAGCACAGGTAATCCCAGCGTGGCTAATATGTCATGGAGGTTTTGCAATAATGTTTCGGGTTTTTTTTCTTCTTCCATAGAATGATTGACAAGGCAGAAGAGTTGAGATGTGATCGGCATGGTGCTGCTGTTCATTCTCTCACTTTTACATTGCATGGCTATCTTGGTATAGATAGTAAGGGAATTGGTAAATATAGCGCACATGCATATCCTGAATATAAGACAAGACCAACGACTAATTAAGCTCCTTTAAGTCTTTATAGCCAGAAAAACGGGCAGACTAGGTGGGCCGAATGGCTCTTATCTGCCGTCAAATTCTTTGCCGTCAGAATACTTTATATGGGTCCGATGTGTATATCTGTGTGTTCGGCTCTACTTTATGAAGTGCGTTTATGAGGTTTGCCTGCTGGCAGGAATCCGCTGTAGTTCTGCCTGCTGGTGTAAATCCATTTTAAAGCAGTCATTTGCATGCATACATATGCATTCATCAAGCAGAATGTTAGATGTTTGCAATCAAATCAGAATAGCTTGTATACGTGATCCTCCCTAATTACCCAGCAAAAATGATAAATATCCGTATCCGTACTGCTGCATATGCTAGCTGTTCCGAGAACAGAGGTTCGTTTGCTGCGTTTCTTATGTTCAAAATGTGGACAAGCAGATGAAGTGCTATTTCAACTAAAATAATTACTGTTCTACATTGCGGAATAGGAGCAATATCATTTTAAAAGTCATTTTTGTGAAAATAAACAATAATCGGGATTTTCGAAGGTATTTGCTCTTTTTATTGTTAAATGGGATATGTGTATGTAATATTCACCAAAAAAAGGCAATATTAAAAAGGTGCCTGCGTTACGGTAACAATAATTGTATTTGCACAAATTCGGTCATTTACTATAATGAGAGATTACAAAAAAAATCTTCCATGATTTCCCTCAGCAGAGCAAGAGGTCAGATCGAGAAGCTGTGAGGACCATCAGAATAATTATCCCTGTCCTTCATAATTTAAAACTCTTCAAAATCAAGCATTCATTTAGAATTCTGTATTCCTGCGTTGAGTCTTTAGTCGAAGGTGATAGATAACTACACCAACTGGCCGCTTTATTAGGTACACCTGTTCAATTGCTTGTTAACATAAATAGCTAATCAGCCAATCACATTGCAGCAACTCAATGCATTTGGGCATGTAGGCGTGGTCAAGACAACTTGCTGAAACCGAGCATCAGAATGGGGAAGAAAGGGGATTTGAGTGACTTTGAACGTGACATGGTTGTTGGTGTCAGACGGGCTGGCCTGAGTATTTCAGGAGCCGTCATGTCCATATGGACCAAAATCTCTGAGGAATGTTTTCAGCACCTTGTAGAAAGTACGCCACGAAGAATGAAGGCAGTTCTGAAGGCAAAAGCGGGGCCAACCTGGTACTAGCATGGTGTACCTAATAATAAACTGGCCAGTGAGTGCATTTATTGGGTCAACACACAAAACATTGAAACGTTACCAAAGCTTTTAGGATATCAGAGGTTTCTTCTTCATAGGCATAGACAGATGTCTACATATATTTTTACTTACAGGCTGTATCGTACTTCTAAAAGCTCATTTATTTTTGTTCTAACTTCTGCTCACATTACAATTTTAAACACGTCTGTTTTATTACGTATGATGAAAAGCTAAAATTCCTTATATTTGAAAAGTTATGTAACCAGGAATGGCTGCGGCCTACAAACATTTTATTAGCTCTTGGCCTATTTTGTAGTATAAGCTTACAAACAAAATCAACAAACAGATACAGTACATATTTTTAAAGATTTGTTTTTACAAAAAAACACAAGAATCCAAAATTAGTTCTAGTTCCTTCTAGGAGGAACAGGGCACAAAAAATATTCTGAGGAGCCTCAGGGGTGAGTCTACCGTTAGTGGTGCCTGGGTGCTGTATTGCTTCAGCTCCCCCATAACTAAGACATACACATACTAACATGCAAAGTCACTTTAATACCATACATTTATAGATGCATACACATACTTCTCCTTTCCTCTTTTCCTCTCCCTCACACAACTAACCATAGGCTCATCCCTGACACTCTAAACATACACTGACAAACACAAGCAGGCGACAGCAAGATATGGCAGCATATCACATATGAAAAAAACATCATCTCCAAAGTTATACCCCACATACATAGTTTTTTATGTTTTCAAAGGCTGAAGATGCTCTCTTATATATTTAATTAACTTATTTTTTTGTTCTAGTGGGAGATCATTAGGTATGTTGACACCTTCAGGGTTTTTTATAGACTAGCAGGGATCTTCCTTGTAACCAGCTGGTATTCCTTATAATGTCATGGTAGCATGCCTGGGGTCTGAATTTATTTATTGGGAATTTTATTGTATTGTTTACTATTTTTTTTTAGATTTTATAGCTTTTTTTTGTAGGATGGTATGTTTATTTGGACATGCTTTAGAGATTTAAACTCATGAAAGTGCATCTATAAGAAAAATATAGTATCTAAGATATCTAAGATATAACTATTGCATTTTTTTTCATTTCTTATGTATTATGTAAAAAGTAAATATATATATATATATATATATATATATATATATATATATATATATATATATATATATATATTTATAGCCACAAAGATACATGATTGTGGTCAAATACGTTTCTAATTTCACAGTGCAATGTATATACAATTTAGGAGCCTACATTACAGCCTTTTATCCCAAAAGGATGGGTGAATAGATTCCTGTACATCTTAAAAATGAAAAGGTTAATGTGCAAAAAAATATATAAATAAGTTGCAAATGAATCATTAGTTATGAATGGTAAGCAATGAGAGTAAACAGGTCATGTGAGATCAATAAAATGATGTGATGGATGGATTTTGATATTGAATAGAATTTTTACAGCTTTTTTTCAGTGGCTCCAGTTGAAAAAATATCTCTCAGAAAAGAAAAAAAAAACTCTTCTCTCCTGCCAAGCAGTCTCTGTACGTTAATGTTATTCTGCTGAAATGCCAGACCCTTTATCTTGGTTCTCCAGAATACTGATAAAATAGGGTTAATGGCGATTTGCTTCTTAATAAATCTGGTGAAGTTAATTTTCCACAAGACACCTTTATATATATAGTTATCATTTATTTGCCATTTCATTCAAGAGAAAACAATACAATTGTACAATAGCTGTAACATAATTTCAGATGGTTTTCTAACGATCAATTAGCCTTTTAAACTTAAACTTGGATCAGCAAACGCATGCCACTGGAACACAGGAGTGATGGGAGTGATAAAGGGCCATTGGAACACAGGAGTGATGGGAGTGATAAAGGGCCATTGGAACACAGGAGTGATGGGAGTGATAAAGGGCCATTGGAACACAGGAGTGATGGGAGTGATAAAGGGCCATTGGAACACAGGAGTGATGGGAGTGATAAAGGGCCTCTGTACGCCTATGAAGAGATTCTATTAAAAATAATTTCCACCTCCAATAAATTAAACTAAATGGAAGAACTGAGTAGCCGGTTGCATGTTCATATCGTTTGTTTATGTATATTAGCAGAAATGTTATTATATTAAATATATTTCTGATACTTTAATGCTCGGTACTTTCTCCTTTCCTCTCCAATCGTTCTCTGGATAATCCCCATATTGCTCCATCGAGTTGTGAAGCTGATCCTGGAGATCAAGGGTGAAAAAAGTATATGGCCTTTCTTTCTTTTTGCGCAATCTCACTAGATTTCATTTTTGTTTTGTTAGTTGGTGTGTTAAAAAAAAAAAGTATACAGGTTTGCTGCACACTTTACATAAATTTGGAGTAAATTCTACTTTCGCAATAGGGCCCCAGGCAATCCCCAGAAAAGGGCCAGATGGACTCCAAAGTCTGGGTAGAGCGGCACAGGGGCCAGTCCCTGGTACTGGGCTGTGAAGGTCTATTAGGGGGCCCTTGTGACAGATCAGAGTTGTCGGGCCCCCTGCTTGCCTGGGCCCCGTACACAGATGGCTGCCCTGCACATAGAAAATGATACTCACTACAGAGAAAGTTGTCATGAGAGTTTGGTTTCAACTCCCCCAATTTACTATCCATTATTAAGGGCCAACAATAGCAGGTTGCCCAGCACGAAGGACCAATGTGGCCCTGTATAATGCATAGTTTAATGAGCGAAGAGACTTGGAAGAAACCTCTTTGATTTAAATATTAGACTTGTGCAAATGGACCAATAATTCTGATTTATTTTTTGTTTTTGGTCCATTTGTTTTGGGACAACAAATTTAATTTCCAGCCCTTTAGGTTCGGATGAAATATGCAAAATGCAAATAAAAATTCTGAGTTGTCTGCTTTGTTTTCTTTCATTTTAATTCAGAAAAATCCAAATGCACAAGTCTATGAAATATCCATTATGGCCTTGAGTAGTGTGTCCAGCAGTGCTGGCCGTAGCAGGAACCCCCATACATACACCGTAGGGTATGCTTTTTCCCACAATGGGTCTTCAAGCCAAAGGGGGCAGCTCTTTCAAGAGAATGTTAACAAGTAGGCACACGTTGATGATCAGCTTGTTTCATACAGTCCAAGGATAGAACTTCTAACCCTTATCAAGATGGAACAGGATGGTGATATTATTCTTCCTTTCTCCAAGACAAACCTCTAGTTCAATGGCCTTGTTGGAGTCTCTTTTCCCATGGAGAATTCAATCAGTCGTGTCGAGTGCAAGAAGTAATTCATAGCATTTTACATGCGTTTTCATTCCCCTTAGCTTGATTGAGTTTAATCTCTGTGTATGAGACATCCCGATTCTGTTATCAATCTGTAGTGAATTAGCATCTGTAATTGACAGTGTAGTGTTCTTTAAAATCAGTGACAATTGATGAATCTTAATAGGACATCATTTAAAAATCTTGTTGGCTATAAAAGTAAGTTGGGTCTGAATACACGGGAAAGCGTGACAAATGTTTGTTGGGGCACATTTTCCCCGGGGGAGGCCGGGGCAAGTGTAACTTACCGCTGAGAGATGCTGCTGATCTGTTACAAGCAGTAAACCATAAACTCGAGGCATTTGTCTTTAATGGAAGACTCAAGTGTAGTATTAAAAACATTGTACAGCTCCGCGGAATATGATGGCGCTATATAGAACAATATATAATAAAAATTAGACTTCCGGGGGGAAGTAGGAGAAAAGAAAACTTTTATGATTCTGTTTAGGCAATCGCTTAGAATGCCGTTACGTAGGATATCTGTAGCTGGCCATTGGAGCACACTTTACCACCTGCGTTGCTCCTACGTAGCGGACCCTGCGTTGCTCCTACGTAGCGGACCCTGCGTTTCTCCTACGTAGCGGACCCTGCGTTTCTCCTACATAGCGGACCCTGCGTTTCTCCTACGTAGCGGACCCTGCGTTGCTCCTACGTAGCGGACCCTGCGTTGCTCCTACGTAGCGGACCCTGCGTTGCTCCTACGTAGCGGACCCTGCGTTGCTCCTACGTAGCGGACCCTGCGTTTCTCCTACGTAGCGGACCCTGCGTTTCTCCTACGTAGCGGACCCTGCGTTTCTCCTGTGTAGCGGACCCTGCGTTTCTCCTACGTAGCGGACCCTGTGTTTCTCCTGCGTAGCGGACCCTGCGTTTCTCCTGCGTAGCGGACCCTGCGTTTCTCCTGTGTAGCGGACCCTGCGTTTCTCCTACGTAGCGGACCCTGCGGTTCTCCTACGTAGCGGACCCTGCGTTTCTCCTGCATAGCGGACCCTCTCCAACAACAAAGCTCAGAGAATCCACTGGGCTATTAATATGAGAAATCTGAAAACTCTAATCACGTTAGCTGGTATTTTGATTTATACAAAACGAAGACATGAGATGACGAGATGTGCGATGATGATGCAATAGTGGTTTCTGTTTAAGAAAACTGTGGTTCTCTCCACAAACCAATAACGTGCCGTGAGTTCTCTGGGGATCTCCTAATGCCAGTCTTGTTTGCTTAAACTAATCCAGTTTACTTCAGCCGCTACTGATTTCGGTGGACACCAGATCCTCAACTCCGAACATTCTCAGCCAGCAAGGATCACGGTAATATCATTTTATTAACGGTGAAGCAGCTGCCTACCCGTGATTTAGAGAAGTCTTGATTCCATGTACAGATTCCTATCCGAATTCCATCCGAAACCAGAATTGGTTTCCTTTTAGCCTTCCTCTTTCTTCCTAACCGTATCAAAATGAGGATCTTCTTCTTCCCTCCACCGGTGCAATGTGTTCGCGGTATTGATTAATTCTAACATGTCTGGCGGTCTCTGCTCATAAGCTAAAGCGTGATATTCATTTTAAACCCCAGAAGCTGTTTGGGAAATGTATTCATTAGCCAGGCTTGACACGTTTTCTTTATTTATGGTGCAGTAGAGCTATACCTTGCTAGGACGTGCTAAGTATTAAATATATATAAAGTTCCTTTTATTTATGTTCCGTAAAATATGTCGTCCGTACGCGGCTGAATTGGAATCATCTAATGTGATATGTAACCGGGCGATTTAAAGCTTAGAATAATACCTTTCTACTTGACTGGTATTAATATGAAATACAATAAAACATGGGATATTTATAACCCTTAGAAAGGTTGCGGGAAGCATGTGCCGGGTGTGATGTCAAGTTGTCACATTTCATCGCAACAGCAAATGAACTATAAATTAATGGGAGAAGTCAAGAAGTACGTTTCAAACATTATTTACATT
This sequence comes from Spea bombifrons, assembly GCF_027358695.1. Lineage (NCBI taxonomy): Eukaryota > Metazoa > Chordata > Amphibia > Anura > Pelobatidae > Spea > Spea bombifrons. The sequence goes on from NC_071088.1 coordinate 10,059,654, forward strand.
GTAGCTTCACAATTGCTGTTCATTAACCCCTTAAGGACAATGGACGGTCCCTAAACCCATAAACAATGCATTTTGAGCCCGTATATGTACGGGCTTTGTCATTAAGGGGTTAAAGGGTGATGGTTTTTAGTTACATGCAACAGAAATCTACAGGTCATCCCAGCCTCCACTTGGTCCACGGAGTCTTTCTCTGTCCCTTTCGTTTTGCCGCCATCTTTTCCGACAGGCTAGTATGGCATTGGCTCAGAGGGGCAGTTGCTGGGCTCTCGTGTGAAGCCTGTCGCACGTTTGGAGAACCATGTGCTGCTTGCCAGATGGGCAGAAGCTGTCCTCATGGTTAGAGAGTTGTTTCTGAGCAAAACAGGACTTTCTTACCTAAAATAAGCTGTTGGCTTTACTGATCCCTGGGGAACAAAAGGCAATCAGTGTCAACTTTAGCTGGATTCCACTAGGGTATGGGAAGAGCTTTGGGTGACCATACCAAGGCCATGGATTCACCACAGCTTTGCTGGTACCCTTGGGCGCGGGCATCCACCTGTAATACCTTCTTACTCCACAATTAAATGAAACGGTTCTATTAAAATCTTACGAAACATACCAATCTCCTATCATCCTCGCGACTCACAGATGCCTTAACCCCGTCTAGAAAGTACCCTTTTTCTGGCGCAGAACGGTTATATCTCAGTGTGACGTCACCTTTTTTTTTTTTTTACTTGTTTGTGACCTCAGCGTTTTCTAAAGCATTATAAAAATGATGGTGTGTAATAATATCATTAGTCATTATATGAGTAGTAATTTACATGGGGCGTATATTTCAACCTGTAACTTTACTCTTTATTACTTATTTAGCCTCAAAATGTTCTGAATCTCTAATACGTGAAAAATGTCCCGCCCCCCCCACTTCCAACCACATCCATTTGGGGATATCTTTCCATAAAGCATATGAAAAGACAGCAAGAATTCAGCGCATGCCTAGTAAATACCATTAAAAGCCATAAATATTGAGGATTCCAACACGAATTCCTAAACCAGCCACTACGTCAAAGTACCCCAAGTATGTAAATTTTCAGGGCTATATTGCTTTCCAAGGAGCTGAAGGGACTTTGCTGTAGTGTCAGGCTGAGCAATATATGTCCATATCGTGTGATGGAATCCCCAATATTCATGTCTTAGATGTGAGAATTTGTCGCTGAGCATGCGCCAAAATCTTGCTTTGTTTTGTGTACGTATTGGTCATTATTATTAACCCGGGAATCAGAATTTTTATGCCTTTTATGCTTTTTAGGTTGTGCGCCCCCTATTTTTGTATAATAATGCATATGATATGACTGCATAACAGATACCCTACATTAAGAGGATGATAAACGGTTTAATTTGTAATTTGCTTGAATAGCATACTATACTTAGTGAAGCATTTTACTATCAAATACTCTAAAGAGGGTAAATAAACCAACTTATTACATAGTTCTACTTAACTGAATAATTGTGTCATTTAATGGATCTGGTTCCCTTATTCTGTGTAGAAAGACCCTTCACGCATGTTTATTTTGAATTAACAAGTCACTACTATCCTATACGTTGTCAGTGTCGGTGTTCTGATAATGTATGCAAGTCATTTTCCGTCTACTGCGGTAGTTTCAATTAATTTCTAAATGCAAAAGTCTGCCATTGTCCGATCTCTGTTTTTGGTAGTTTTCACATTACTTTACATTTACCTTGCTGCAAAAAAAAAAAAAAACCCCACTTCAAGCAATTTCCAATTATTGACCCCAATGGCATCTGATTTCTCACTGAATCCTGAGAATCCTGTAGCATCCCTTTAGTAGTAGATTAGATTAAAGTCATCTGCCAGAGTCTAGATCCAAAAAATCTAGAAACAAAGTAAAAGAAGTGAGCAAGTTACTCAATAAAATAAAAAACATGCGCCGTTCAGCTAGGACCAGGTTGAAATCTCTGGCTCAGACTCATATCTCATTCCACCCCAAGCAGAACGTCATGGCGGATCGGAATAAATGTCACCCTATAATCACGTTTTGGTTCTGCATGAAGCCAGCTGCAGAGTTTAATGCTCTGGGTCTCTAAATCCGAAAATCTGGAACAATTTACTGACCCCCCCCCCCAGAAAGGAAATATTCATTTTTCGTCACATCAGAATTTCTGACTTTCAGTAAATACATCGGGTTTCCTGCACAGAAGTTGAATTGTTATATTACATACTACTTGTTATGTCCTGTCTACCCATTGTACAGCGCTTCAGAATATGATGGCGCTATATAAAACAATAAAAAATAACAATAATATTTATTATTATTATCAATCACGATTATTGAAGTACCAGGTGATGCGCAGTTATATTGCAGATATCTCCCAGAACAATTTCTGAGCTCCTAGAAAAAGGGGGCATCAGGGGAGGAAAAAGTGACTTCAATTAGAAACGTAGAATTGGGGGGGGGGGTGATAAGAACCATTCAGCCCATGTAGTTTGCCCATTTTCCCTGATTTAAGGACTCACTTTAATCACTCTTTGATCTTCTCTTAGATTCAGGATCTGTCCATTTGCCTGTCCTATGCATGTTCATATCCAATCATTGTATTTAGCCCTACCACTTTCGCTGGGAGGCTGTTCCACTTATCCTGGTAAAGCAAAAATGTCCTCCCTAAAGAAGTAAACTTCTATATGCTGAGCTGAACTGGATGTTTATTGTTTAACTCATCTTCCATAAAATCAGAGCTGTGCATAACCTATACAGCGCTACGGAATATGATGGCGCTATAGAAAACATTAAATAATAAATAATAATGATAACCTTTTTACCCACAACTAGCTTTTCCGTATGTATGAAAATTAAACTGCTGGCACAAAGCTTTTCAATGCAAATGGAATAGCTTCCTTTTTAACGACAACTGCTAATTGGATTTTTACAATACCACCTATCTGATGGCTTTTACTATTATGTTGGAAGCATTTTTTTCTATATATATATATATTTTTTTTTTTTTTTTATTTTATTTATTTTTTTATTTTAGGTTTAATTCGCCTCCAAGAACTCATCAAAGCACCATCAAGATACAACATCAAAATAAAAATTCGCCAGTTACCCTCAGGAAATAAGGACGCCCGCCCCTTGTTGAAAGAAATGAAGAAAGCCCAGGAATTTTATGTGATATTTGACTGTTCGCACGAAACCGCGGCCGAGATCCTAAAACAGGTAGTCAAGTTACTTTAATATATTTACATCTTACACATTTTTTTCTTCTTCATTTTGTTATTTTTTCCCCTGAAATAAGCAACAAAAAGTATACTGATTACACTAAAAATATATTGATGTTCAGCTTCAGACGGAAATCCTTTGCCGGTCCGTTTGAGTATGGCGCCGCTCCGCTAATACAAAACATTAATTGCTCTCTCTAGTGGGGTACGCATAAACGTTAGCAGATCCGTCATTTTATTCTTTTCTTTCAAGGCTCATTTATCATATCTATGGCAACGACCCATAAGTGGCTGCTTCTGTGCCACCTGACAACTAAATGTCCCTTGCTAAGTTATGAAAACGATAAAAGTTTATAGGATAAAATCATTATTTCTGGGATTTGTTTGGACATTCAGTAGCACTAGGAATGAATCCAATATTGCCGGATTTAGCACAGGACGGGAACGTATTGAACACTATGGAACTTTACCGGTGCTCCCCCTCTTCTAAGCTGCCTGTATGAGAGGAGCTTGCCCTAGAACACCTTTAATGGGCGGAGAGTGGGAGGGAAGTGGGCGGGTGTAGGGCAAGAGTGGGTAGAGGAGTGGGAGGGAAGTGGGTGGGGTTTATGTCAAGAGTGGGTAGCGGAGTAAGAGGGAAGTGGGCGGGGTGTAGGGCAAGAGTGGGTAGCGGAGTGGGAGGGAAGTGGGCGGGGTGTAGGTAAAGAGTGGAGTAGGCATGACCAAACTGGAGCATTGATGATCATTTGTGCCACTTATGGTGCATATGCGTTTTTGGCACGATAAGCTCACTGAGGATAAGCTAACAATACTTTATGAAGTCAGAGAATTAAAATGTACGACCCGCCTGCACTTGGCTTACGGTGCTTGGGAATAGCCTTGCGCATGACTGCTGATTTCTGAGCCGCTGGGATACTCCTTTAATCTAAATTTAGCTTTGCCAAGTCTCCCCACGCTAGTAAAATACCCCCTCCTAGTGTGGATCCTTCGAAACGCAGCTGTATGCCAACTCCATACGAAGCACAAGAGGGAGACGTACCAGGATAGCACTTAAAGCATAAAATTACCTGTTAGATAGACGCCATGCTGCTTGGTAGAGCTGCCAGCCTTGCTATATATAATTTATATAAATAAATAGTATATACCATCGAGACTGCGTCTGGCGCCCGGTGCTATGGACATTTCGTTGTTCTCAGCTTTATTGTTCTCATGCTGGTGGCAATACGTTCAACGTTTCTAGCTTTCTTAATTTAACCGAGTGCTCGTTATTATTTATATATACACATACTAATATTGCTATCGCTGGCCCAGGGCTCAAATCAGCCTACTGGGGTGATCTCGGATGGATTGTACCTAGGGGATGGTGGGAATGCATCGGGACTTGCTCTTATCTGCCAGTGTTTGACTTGGTCCTAAGAGCAAGAGACCAAGCCAAAAAAGTAATGAATGCCACAAAAATCTAAATACTATTTTTTTTCCCCCTGTACTTTCTCTGTCACAAGTTATTCACCCAGATTAACCTACAGAGGGGTTGAGCCCTGCAATAGGGACTTCGGGGTTCTTAATACCGTGGAGGCTCAGTTAGAGGCAAATACGTTGGGAACGGAGTAGTAGATCGCAAAAGCACTTGCCAGGGGGCCGGATACCTGTATATTGTATATACCGGCTAGCTGCAGCTTGGGTGCCGGTAACTCAGGGAGATTTCTCAGAGCTAAGTGAGGAACGAGCTTCTTTCCTGTTCCAGTACTGTTCCGCTGGGGAAACTATTCTAATTATTTTGATTGTGTTGCTGCCGTGGCACAGTACAGAGCAGTTTATGGCAGGCAGATCTTGCACATAAATCAAATTTAATAAGACTCAAGTAAGGATCTCCCTTTAAGGACTCTACGCCTGTCTGGAACATGTCTGGGTTATTACACTCGGTAGTGCCTGGTCATATTTCTTCTAGTGACTGGTGTTGATTTAGCAGTTTGTGAAGAAGGCATAACGAGATGTTTCAGCCGTAAATCCCATTGACTTAAATCGAAGCTGGAATCGGAATGAGAACGCATCACACAGCTCGGTGAATTACCCCATTAAGCCGATGCGTCTTCTCTGAATGATGGGAAACGAAATAACAGAGAGACAATACGGGATAAACGGTTAGAAGATTTATTTACAGACATAGCTGAATGTGGATTCGCATTGCTTCCGTATTCTTCCGTGTTCTACTATTCCCTATTAAGTCATAATTAATACCAAAAAGCACCCTTCCCCTAGATTTCATTGTTAACCCTTGGTTAATGTTTCTGAATATAATGAATGCTATAGAACCCTACTGCCCCTTTGATGCAATATGGCCTACAGCGGTTGTGGGGGTCCACAGTGGGTCCCTTAACTCATGACATTGCTAAGGTTTTCTGTAATTATTGCTTATATTTCACACCTTTTTATGTTTCTTTTTTAACATAATCTAACTGCAGATGATTACAAATTCTTACGTGTCTTGCAAGCCAACAATGTTACACGATCAACGCTGGGCAAACCTATGAAGAATGCCATCCCTCAATAGTATTTGCAAGTAAACTGGGTTAGGATTGATACAATAATAGAAAAGAAATGGATGCAAAGTTCCGTCTATACATAGATAGAGAGATTAGATACACATGATTATTGTATGAAATAGGCTAATATTACATACTGCATATATGAATAATGGCTCCAAGGCAATGTAAATCTAGTTGTGTGTAGCGCGTATGAATGTGGAAAGAGTTTGAATGGTTATTGCTTGTGGAAATGAATGTGATCTTTTAATCTCTGAATTCATACATCTCCATTGTGGTTCACGGATCCAAGGTCCCATCTGCGTTTTCTATTATGTGGCTCCCCATTCAGGAGAACGAGCAGACCCGGTAACGACTCTTCTCAGTGGGTCGTATACAATGGTGCGACGAAGGCAGATATTTTATAACACAAAACAGTTCTTCAATTAAAGTACACGCACATTGCCGCTTTTACTGCTCAGTTATACAATTATAGAAATACTTACAATTATTATAGTTGTTGAGCCTTGATAAGCCCAAGTGTGCTGTATGGCCACAATGTGTAGCAGACAAAGGGTCTTGATTAAATCACCCGTTAAAAAAATAAGTATTTTCCATAAACCAAAGATCACACACTAAAATCATACTTATTACATTTATTTATACAGCTTCAGTATATTCCAGGGCGCTGATACAATAGGGGACTCACAAGTAAGCCATTTAACTGCTAGGAAATCCAAAAAATAATCACTGCTTAAATGCATGTATCCATTTGGTGTGCATATCCTTTAATCATAGCACAGCGTGCTCATTAAAATTTCTAATTAACATTATGGTAAGTTATTGCCATGGCAGAAGCTCATTACGCCCAATGTGGGATAGCCAGTAGTGTAAGTAGCATAGGGATGAAAGTAAAAATATATGATTAAATAAGAATCCATCCCTTTGAAAGTAATGGCTGATCAGGTCAGGTAATAAATAAATCTTTGTAACTCCTAATTGATATAATTTTGTGTAGGAGTAGGTTAGAGGCTCGCCCATGCTTTGCCGTTTATTGCCACTGTTCATATAATAATTTAGCTGTCACCATCAGTGAATTACTGCAGAGACTCGAGTTTAATCTGATGCTCTAAAGCGAGGTATCTCGGGGCTAGTGGCCCTAAGCCCTTTACTGTAATGTTAAAGGAACAGGCACAGCAAACATGCCTGTTCCTGTATGTTAAATACTGTATGTGAATGTACAGTATATACAGTATCACACATCGTACTATAATTCCCTCTATGTGTCTACCAATTTTTAATCCCTGGCAGGGCCGGCCCAAGACAAAACAAAATGCCGCCTGGGGCGAAGTTTAAAATGCCGCCCCCCCCTCATTTTCTACCCTTCCTCTCCCTGCCGCCCCCCCCATTATCTACCCTTCCTCTCCCTGCCGCCCCCCCATTATCTACCCTTCCTGTTCCCCCCCGTACTTACCTTACAGCAGTCCTGCGGTGAGTCTCCGTGTTCGGTCTCGGTGCCGGCTTGTAATCCTGAGCGCCGGAAATGACGTCATCTTCCGGCGCTCAACATTACAAGAAGGCACCGAGACCGAGCTAGAGGGCTTGTAGAGGAGAGAGAGAAGGGCATCGAGTGGGTACTGACAACTTGGTAAGAAAAAACCACTCGGCGCCCTCTCTCTCTCTCTTCTCAGCTTTAAAAAAAAAAAAAAGGGCTTGGGGCGGCTAAGCGCCGCCCCTTCAAAAGTGCCGCCTGGAGCAGTTGCCCCACTCGGCTCCATTGTCGGGTCGGCCCTGGTCCCTGGGCTATTAATCTAGTTGTTGTCTCTGTAAGTCAATTTGTTATGTTACATACTACTCATTATGTCCTGTCTACCCATTGTACAGCGCTACAGAATTTGATGGCGCTATATAATACAATAAATAATAAATCAATAATAATAAGCCCTAGCTTTGAGATAAAAAATGTTCTGTATACATTCTTACCAACTTTAAAAATGTCCCAGGACATCTGATCACGACTTTTCCCATATCAGTTTAGTGGTGCAATGGCAGGGCTGCACAGTTCGAGTCCTTGAAGGCTGCAAATGGGCCAAATCTTTGGACATCCCAAATTTTGGCACCACAATTAAAACAAATAATAATGAACTACAACATTTATGTCCTGTTTGCCACCCTTGAGGACTGGAGTTGCTCAGCCCTGAACTATGACACCCCCGGGTGTTCGTTCATTTCCACCCCTTTTTTCTGCATGTTCTTCGCATTTATCTCATACCAATATTTTATTATGGAATCAAAAGAACAGAAATATAAGTTTTCAGAAATTCATTTTTTTTATGCAGCTAGAAACTAGAAGGCAATGCATTGTAACCTTAAAACAAGAAAATTCAATTTATTTTCAATTGTATTGCAGAGGGGAGAAAAAAAATCTATCAGTAAAGTAAATTGGGTTGTAAAAAGGTTAACAAAAAAATGTATATTTTTAGCATTGAGCATGTCTTGGGATGCGCTATTTATTGCAACTCTCTTGGCCATGCTGTGAAGATGTATAGAGGGATACACGGAAAAAGTTGGGTCTGTCGCCCCCTCCTCTGCCCATTAATTTCCTCGGACAGATCTTTGGTCTATATATTGTTCTAACCTTCTTCTTTCATTAGATTTTGAGATATCACCAAGGTTTTGATGGCACAAGGCGCTCTAGGAATGAATGTTAACGCACCTTAAAGTGATGGGGTTATCAAAAGGCTACCATAAATGGAATGGAAGGAGGCAATAAGAAAGTCATAAATCTAAAAAGGGAAATATATTTGCACAAATATAAGGTATCGGAAAACCCATTCTTCATGTCAAGGTCTTAGAGAGAAATATGTTTTTAACAAGGTTTTGAGTGCCTTCAAGAAGCCTTCTACCGAAATGTCAAGGGGTTCAGTTATGAAGGGTGCTTTTCATTTTATAATAAAATAATATATTAAAAAAGAATAAATTTTCAAAGAAATAATTGTTTAACCATGTAAAATTTTGCATCATTCATCATTTTTTGGGGTGCACTTCTCAAGGCCGGCATTGATAGGATATTGCCATAGAACCTGAAAAAGTTGGAAGCTACAAGCTGTCTGTTTGACCTAGAATGCAGACGGCTTATTTAGTTAAATGTAGCAGGGCTCAGTAGCCGTTATTGTTATATGGAGATATGAGGTATAAGAGGTGTCATCTGGCGCTGGTCCACTGGGCTTTTTCCAGGTTTGGCCAGTCCTGGTCCGACCTCAGATATGTTTTGTGGCAGAAAGCTGTGTTTCGGCTTTTATGGAGACTCTATGAGCTTGGAAGGACCTCGCCTACAAACTTGCTGGCTGAGAGTTATTTCTTAGTTGCAACCGGCATCCTTCTGTAGAACGGGCACTTAACGTGGCAGAAGATTTAGACGCTGTTATTCGATTAATTTAACAAACATCCAATAGAGACAATTTGCTGCATTAAAAACCTGAAGCTACGGAGGTCTGGAGTCCGGCTGTCCTTCTCAACACTCTTTCATGACCGAAGAGGTTGTGGAAATGGTCAGATTATAAATGGACCAAGTCTAGCGTCGGAGTGTTTGTGTCAATGCAAGTTCAGCTCTGATCATCACTGTGCCGGATGTAGACTTAACAACTTCTTTGATAATGTCCATAAGCCTGCGTTCTAATCCTTTATACCATATGGGCGTATCGTTTTACATAGTGGGTGATGGATTTATAAAAGAGAGAGAAAAGAAAGTTTATTTTTCTCGTTGCCTGTTCTTTCACATCTTTATCCTTCTATTATTCTCCAATGAATTATGTCTGATCAGCTTTGCCACAAGACGGGCATAACTGGCCAGGGTCTTGTTGTCCTTGGGTAATAATAACGGCCTCAGGACATCCAGCGATGCTGAGTCAGCATAACACAGATTTAAGACTAAACGTAACCCTCATTCATTTTGAATGTTTGCAGTGAGATGGTACAAAGAACTGCTATATATATAATATATTATTATTTATTCATTTTATTACAAATTTACGCAGAAGATAACCCAAAAGATCTTTCTTCCTTTCCCTAAAAAATAAAAATAAAAAATAGACTTTTAATAGGCTTTAAATACATTAATTGGGTAACAAATCTGTTTTTTTTTCTGAAACAAAAGCTTAATTTCATCTATTTATCCCGGGAAGGGATTTTTCTGTTGGTTCCGTGGGCCGTTTAAAGCAGTAATCATTACATGTGAATACACATTAGGAAATCATTTCTTATTTTTGGCTCCCATGGGTACGGCAGAGAAGCAGACGTGGAGATCTTCTTTTATCAGGACGCGTACTCTTCTCGGTGATTTCAAAGCCTTTCCTTTTCCTTTACGGAATTATTTTGACAGGCAGCAACTTGGCGTAACTGTGGCTTTAATTAAGTGAACAAATCCATTGCTTTCATTTAGCCGAGCCGAATTACTTTGTTTTTATCGTTCTCATGTTGAACTCCTATTTAACCTACTCGGTCCTGGTAGGGTCTGAAGTACAGCCATGGCTTTCGGGGGTGGGGTGGAGAACCCATATTTCCAATATGCATTAGCATAAAGAGCTACATTATACATAATGTTCTATAAAACCAGGATAGATTCTTCAGGGGCAGCTAGGGCTCTGGCAATTGCCCTTAGAGCTCTTTATATTTGGGTTCTCCTTGAAGTTAACCACCAGAGGGCCTACAGTAACACAGACTTGAGACAGCATTGACATCCTGACTTGATCCTTTTTGTGCTCACTTTGTCTTTCTATGCATTCCCTTTCTTAAATATGTTTTGGACAGGACTGGATGTTACATGCTGAACATATTGTCCCGAGATGCTTTATTACTGGGTCACTGGACTGATCCCAGGACCGCCATTCATACCATAAAGACATTTGAACCAACTATGAAACATATATAGGATTATAGGATTAGCTTCCAGTCCTTCCCGTTGTCTTGTAACTCATTATGCTTTTCAAGTAAAATTAATTCTGTTTTTATTTATCTTTTGTTCTTACAGATACTTTCAATGGGAATGATGACCGAATACTATCACTATTTTTTTACCACAATGGTAAGCCACTCAATCAACATGAACATATAAACTTGTATCTGTACTATGTGTGTGTCTTATATTTGCCTAATATATATATATATATATATATATATATATATATATATATATATATATATATATATATATATATATATGTAGTTGGAAAAAAAATGCATGTAATATTGAATAAAACATTACAGTACAAATTTAGAGCGATTTGTACTTAAAAGAAGTCAAATGTGTTCTTATTCGCTGGATTGCTTATCTCCTCTTTCCATTACATTAAACAGAGTTACAAGAGAGTTAATGTACATTACAAGAATACATTTCATATTATTAATCATGCAGCACTTCCAGGCTATTTGGGATTTTTCTCTGGTTTAACAGATAGAAAAAAAAATGTCTGGTAAAATCCAGTAAAACACTTATTACCTATGCCCTCTTTCTATGGTATCCGTACCAAACATTTACGGACATTTAGGACCAGTGCCAGAAGCCTTGTAGTATGCCACACTTGTAATATTTTATATAGCCACAAAGGTTCCCAGACTCGAGTATCAAGGAAGTCGTTACACAATGACTGGATCGTTTCCATGCTCCATCCATGGAGATCTCTCTCTCTGTGGATCCAAAAGGTGTGATAGACGGGACTGGACAGTGTGTGTTGAGTGTGTGTTTTCTTCCAGATGTGGGCTGCTTCATGAGACAGGTGACTGGACCTGGCTGAATGTTGTCATCTAATTGTAAAACTTCATCGGTATCTTCTTCAGATGTAGGAAGTGATGTTTTTGGGAAAGAAAAAGTAGGGATATACCTGGTAACTTCCCAGAATAGGCTGGCTGGAGCCCCCTATTCCCCCATCATCCTTTGAGGGATATGAATTGGGTGGAATGTAGGCAGGGAGTTGGGATGAAGAAACTCAGCGTTCCTACCCGGTGATTTAAGATCGTAATCCAGAGCCCAAGAGAACCGGGCTTTACCTGGAGATCCTGAGTGAGACTCGGCGAGTACCCGGGCATGGGGTAATTCTAGCCATGTCCACTCCAGACTATATCCAATCCTCGGCCCACTTTCTGTAGGAAAAGCTGTTTATGCTTCTCTCACAAAGCCTGAGGACATGATGTATCACAAAATGTGTGGAGAATTTCATGTACCGGTTTTTATCACCATATCTGAAAAAAACTCCATCCAATCATCACTTTGACTTCACATTTGATTACACTAAGCATGAAATCTCATTTCTGATACATAACGGGCATTAATCATTATTCAATTACTGCAGATTCATTGTGATTAGAATCAAGTGACTTCATTTATTTAATTTCCCCTCTAGCCATTTTCCCTATAAAGTCTTCTTATAGCAAAAGACACGGCTAAACCAAAATTAACTAAAACACAACTACGGCCAATGGGAATACTAGACCTTAAAAAAACTAACATAAACATGTAATGTTTAATAATATAAAAAGAATGCTTGGCCACTTGGTGGGATATGTGTCATTTTTCCAGTTTTAATTATTAAAAAATAAATTAAATAGTATTAACATAACAAACCCATAAATATATTCTGCTGTACACACATAAGCAAGAATTAAGTGCATAAAAGTGTCAGAGTAAAACATGTAGCCGTTCTCCAAGGCTAACACTCACTTTCCCAATTTTTTGGTACTCATGGAGTAAAGATTCTAATCTAAGCGTCAGCCTGAATCAAAACCTCTGGGGGCTGGGGCTAAAAATATGGAAAAACTCAGTAGTTGGTATAAATGTGATCAGATTGGCATTAACTTTCTAGAAGCTAAAATTGGTGGCAGCCTGTGTCAGAGCCAGCATTATTTACGCAGTTTCCTGTCCCAAATGTCTCCTCCATGCTTACAAATGCTGCCTAAACCAACAATCAGGAACTTAACAGGGGAGAGATACCTTAATCAGTAGGAAGAATCAAACTCACCATAGTAGACACCGTTACACATTTATTTACTGTATAGAACGTAATCATTTGACTAAACAAATATTTTATAAGCTTGGTGTGAAGCTAGTGTCCACCATCCTGCTTCTCCATAAACTCTGCATTTAGAAGTATAAAGAGGTAAAATTATTATAAAACATGACCCAAACATTACAATGACATGCTTCTCATAATCACCACACTTACTGGTCTCCATTAAGTCCAATTAACATAATGCACCAAATTAAATAAATGTTTAGTAGGGAATAATGTGTGTATCTGACATGCTGCTCTCTTTATACCCGGTCTGGTAGGATCTGTTTGCCCTGGATCTAGAACCATACAGATACAGCGGAGTCAACATGACCGGATTCCGGCTGCTTAACATCGACAATCCTCACGTTGCATCAGTGGTTGACAAATGGTCCATGGAGCGTCTCCAGGCGCCACCTAAACCTGAGACCGGACTTCTTGACGGCATGATGACAGTGAGTAGCGATCAATGTGCATGGGCAGAAATATAATGAGATGTTTTACACTTGCCTGGAGATATTTCCACAAAGTTCCCTGAATGACTAGCGGGTCTCTTATAGTTTAATGATACCGTTACCTATCACTTGTTTACACAGGGTACCGGCGGCCAACACAGCCCTAGGAAAATGGGCTTGACTGAGTTTATTCAAAATAATACACCTTAGACAAAACATTCATAAGTATCTACTGTGTTCCAGGACAGCACCAAAAATGATATATTAGCCTTTAACGCATTATAAAGAAGCAATAGGCATCAGAACATAAAGAAAACATAAACAGTTCCAGGGGCGCCAACAATGTGATGACATCTGTGGTTGAGGGGATCCGATGAGAGAAGGTGTGGAGGTTAGGCTTCCTCCTCGAGACTGTCAATGGTGGAGTAGTCGTTAAGCAAGCTGAGGATCAACCTGCAAGGAAAACTACAAAGTGTCTTTAACACGTCACATTATGAGCTGGGCTTCTTCAATGGTGCCCTCAGTGTGACCTCCTGGAAAAGTAGCCAATCGATGGAAATAATCATTAGGCCGCCGAGGATGAAGGGAGCTGCAGCTTCTCCTTCAGAAAAGTGCTTCTTGTTTTATCTTAAATTACTTTAATATGTATTCTTTTTGGCGAGGCTGTCTTGGACGTTATATTGTCCACTTAAGTTCACGGGAGGTCTATGAGACCGAGCTCGGTAGAAAGTTGCCAGTAGCTCGTATCCGATATACCGTATCTTCAGTTACAAGTCTTGGCTATAGTCACGTTACTCAAGGATCCTTGACAGGTCTTGAAATCAAGGAGGATTTTTGTTGTGCTAGAATTATTTATATTGTTTTTATTTTTCTATCCCTCTGGATTTACGGAGAAGATGTATGTCGATGGGCAGACAGCTATGTTACTGTATCAGCGTCGATCTGTCTTTCTATCTACACACATTCATTTTGGGAAAATAAATGACTTTTTATGGTTTTGAGCTGATATTCAGTATCCTATTAATATTTACAGTACTTCAGTCTGAATTATTTACAGCCATCTGTCAGGATATGTCAGGAATCAGGATGCCTTTGCTTGTCTGTATGATTTCCGCCAACATAACATGTGATAAAATATCAAGGAACAGATAAGCCGAAATAACCAGTAAAGAGATCCATATTTAAATAGATAAATGTAGCATTTTGCAACTTCCTTTTAAAATGGGTCTACCAAGCGCGCCAACTTATTGCTTTACTAAAAAACTATTGTAAAAAAAAAAACTAATTACTGGAGATTTTGATGTTTGGCGAAGCTTGCGGGGAGTTGAAAGAAAATGCATGAATGAACTTAGAAAACACCTCTTACCCATCTGTTAGGGCTATAAAATAAAACGTGAAAAAATGGTCACAGACAAGCAAGGTCAACTAGTAATAAATAAACTAGATAAAATACCTTTCATTATTATAGCTTTCTTCCAAATCTGCATCGTATTTGGTATGACCACATGTCTAAAAAGTTTAAAGAAAATGTTTTCAAAAAATGTAGAGGACCTTTTTGGCCTTCAAATATAATATATATATTAGCTATACCGTATCTATGTCTGGTTTATCTTGCACAAATGTAAAGTTTTTGTTGTTGTTGTTGTGTGTGTGTGTGTGTAGCCAAATACTCATGTCATATATTATTTATTTAATTTTGTTTTTTATTTTCTATTTAATTTTTTTTTATATATATATATAAAAAAAAAGAGCACCGCATATTATTCTGCTCCTATTCTCGGAAAGCCTAGGACCAGCCCCTAAAGGGAACAGCAGATATTTAATCAATCAAGAGACGTTTCATCCAGGTTCTATCCGTCCTCGGAAGTTTACTTGTTTCCGCCTTTGTCATAATGAGATCTGGCGTTGGAATGGATGTGAAGGGATATACATTCCCCTGATGTCATTCTTTATTGTATCTCTCTCCTTCTGTCTACCCTTTTGTGTCGTGCGCCCACCTTTCATTTTTATGTCAGGCAGATGTTTGGTGCCGTTACAGCGCGCTGGGTTCAGAGAAAGAAATGTCTTCTGTTATTTCCCCATTCTTACAGGATAATAACATCGGAAATCAAGTCTTTCCCGTCTAATGAGGCGTCATTACATTATCTTAGCAGCTTTTCTTCCTGTACTAGACTACCATTCTATGGAGTTATCATACAAATAGACAAATATTTTACGATTATTGCTACTGTTATAGATTAAAATGCAAAATAGCTACTTTTAGATCCCTAGTACAAAAATAGCTCTTTAGTGTTTGGTTGGCTTGCTTGGTTAACCCTTCGCGTTTCAGATAGATGAAGAACCCCAATGCTTTAAATAACTGATTGAATGAGAAAATTGAGCGATCAGCATCAATTCCTGCGGAGTTTACTCAAAGGGGCAGGTCGGGAAATAAGAGCTCTCCCCTGTAACCAAACACATATGCTCGAAACAAGCACTACATTACTAAATATAACAAGGGGTGCACTATTTCAGTAAGCACTAATACATATATGCGGTATCAGAACGGACAAGAACCCAACAACCTATTTCCCCATTTCTTATGAGGTCTGTGTCGGCTGGCCATGTTGTGTTGGCTGGCCATGCTCTGTAGGACAGGAGAGCGGTCAGAACATAACCTTCTATGGGGTGGGGGATCCAAGGGAAAGAAGGGAGCAAGATAACTGTATTATTAATTTCTGAAATTCAATGTTGCAGAATGAGCCTCATATACTCCTTTATCAATTTACTTGATAAGCCAGTTAAACCCTTAATCAAGTCATTTATCTGCCATGCAAATACGTTAATGCACTCAGTAGGACATCATGTTTGGTCACGGGTAAATGTTTTTGCCAAGCTCTACCTGGGATCAGTTGGTCTTTTTTTCCCTGGTCCAGCCTCATATCTCGGTAATTAACCACAAGACCTTATACAACACAGTTTCGGAATTACCCTTATTCCATCCGGGAATAGGTACTCACTCCATTCTCATTTAATAAAATTAAGCACTTGCATACATTAGCATTCAAAAGGGTACATTGGCATTCATGCAAGATGGACTCCAATATATTTTTTATAATATATATATATATATGCATTAAATAACAGAAAGGTCCCTTGAACCAATTCTCTGCTGCGCTGGTGTACTCATCTGAAAATCTGAATTCAATTATTCATTCAATATTTTAACTAATGCAAAAAAAAAAAAATCTCGTAGATCCAGATTTACCAAGAGTGTCTGTTTTTACCCTTAAGGACCCGTAATATAAGTCCGATGTCTCCCGCAGCCATGAATGTCCAAGTTAATCCCGTTTCCAATTTGCTTTTATCTTCGGCTATATTTATTTCTTCTTTAACTTCTCTTTAACCCTCAGTCTATTGATTAAGAATTGCTGATAAATTCAGATTGCATTCAACTGCCAGCAAACGCTGACTTCTGGAATCATAATGACTTCAGAGAGTAGGAGAGAAAGAAAGTCAAGCCAATTAGTTTTCAGTAGAGGCTGGGATGGATAAACACAAACTTAGCGTTTTTCTTTGTTATCTCCTTTATGGCTTTTATATTTAGATATATATATATACATATATATATATATCTATATATTAAATATGTCTACATGGCAGGCTTGAGATATAGGTCTATTTATCAAGCATTCAAAACGTGTGTATTTATAGTCATCTGGAACCCAGAATCTATGTAAGAATGTAAAAAAAAAAAAAAAAAAAAAAAAGAACATTATAGAAAACACTGTATTTTTGCTATTTACCAGCCAACATTTGCCGGTACTCCCAATAATAATAATAATTTATAATAATAATAATAAAAATAATTTATAATAATAGTAATAATAATTTAATAAGTGCTTCGTTAGAACTGTAAATTGTGAAACATTACAGATCCGCTAATCAGCTGGGGATTGTTTGCTGTGAACGGCACGGACGGTTTATGAGTATTCTAATAAAATGCAGTCTATATGTATTTTTAACAGACGGATGCGGCTCTGATGTACGACGCGGTTTACATGGTGGCGGTTGCCACCCAGCGAGCTGCGCAGATGACTGTAAGCTCTCTCCAGTGTCACCGACACAAACCCTGGAGATTTGGACCTCGATTCATGAACCTCATCAAAGAGGTAAAGGATATGTTTCCCCCGTTTCCCCCGTTTCCTTCCTGCCAACAATACCATTCCGTACCTTTCCCTCCTGCATTGTATTTCACGCTGAATCATTAACTTTAACTGCAGGTATAAAGATTTAGATCTTATTTAGAAATTAGGTCAGACATTTAGATTTTTTTTTCTTCAGTCATGTTTTTAAAATATCAGTTTTTCAGGTTTTATGCCCAGTTTTCTTCCAAAAAAATATTTCTTGACATTATTGAAGGCTGTCAGCTCAAACTTTTTGACAGTGGTTTGTGGCGTCTTTAACGAAAAGGCTTTTTATTGGGCCAACAAATAAAAGGATAATCTTAAGAAGAGACCTGTGAAGCCCCAAAAGCTTAGGTGACCCAACATCTTCAAAAAAAAGCACCACCTTCGACTACAGCATTTTCTCTCGGACCAATACAGCTGTAACCGTTTTCGAAGTGGAACCAATAAAATGTTCTTGCAAAATATCCTGCGTCGCATTAGAATCTAATAATAATAATAATATATAAATATATAATTTTTCATAAAAATGAAAAAAAAAAGAATTTGGAAGCCTACAATATCCCTTTAGGAAGGAGAACACTCTATGCTGCCGCTGCGTGATCGTGTTACTGACAACTGAGCAGAAACAAAACATCAAGGTCACTTTAACTGTTGTCGGGAGAGAACATATTACCGCTGGTATATCATTTAGAACTTTTTAAATGTGTCTTCATTCATTTTTAGGACTTTGGGACTAGGAAGTTAGTTTCTAATTGCTTTGTAGATAATTAATTTTATTATATTGTTTTGCTCCGTAAAATACCATTAATAGGCTTATACTATTTATCCTGGGAGACTGGTGTTCTAATTCCTAATAAGAGCAACATGAAAACGCTTGCATGCATTGTTAATCATTTTGCTTGCCTTGTGGGGTGAGAGTTCAGACAGCAGCATTAAGGACATTATATTCTATGAGCACCATCGGGTATGTGTAGGGTTGAAATAAATCTATTAAATAATAAGAAATGTAGACTTAGTCTGGTATCAGCATTAAACTACTAAATATTTGATGTAAAATATTTCCAAAATACGTCCAAAACTCATTGACATTTAGCTGTGTCTTCTCCATTGCTCATTACACAATAATTAAACACTATGACCCATGTTAATGTGGCTCTAAGCCTTTAACCAGTGGACATCTGTAAATATTACACAGGCATGCAATAAACTCATAAAAAAGACCTTTATCAATGAGAACTTCTGGGCTCTTAATTGAAACCATGACCAAGACCATGATCCTTGGCCATCTTTGAAGTGTTTATAAACACACCCCAAACATTTCACTTGTTAGAATTGGGGTATAGTCAGAGTTGGGACCAAGGCAGGACCATCTACCTACCTGACCACCTCCTGAGGTATCAGAGCAGGACACTGGAATGTGGAGTCATATCGCGATGCTCTGCTTCAGTACATTGCAAGGTAGCCACATGGAACCTGTGATTGAGGTCGGTGTTCCACAGACCTTGATCAATTACACAGCCTGGTGCGATGGTCAAGATCTTCCTAACTGGCCATGATCCCCGCTGCCCAACAAATGTGAGACAGCAGGACAGTGTCCAAAAACTGCCACGCCTAGAACTGTGACTTGTGTGTTATTTCTATTATTTTTATAATGAACATAGAAACAGTATCAGAAGACAGATCGCAATCATTCACCCCAACCAGTCTGCTTGTTTCTCCTGTAAAGACGCAAACCTTAATTGGGCTTTGGTTCTTGTCTTAGATTCAGGATAGCCAAATCCATGTAGGTTTAAATCCCCTGTCAAGCAACATTCATCACATGCTTGACAGGTAGAATATTTCTAGAAAGTCCCCGTTAGGACCCAGGTCAGAGAACAATGAAAGACTGTGTAATAAAGACTTATCTGCTACGTATCAGTATTGTCCACTAAGAAAAAAAAAAAATTATAAAACTCTACAGATGTTCTCTAATTGTATTTAAATAACAAGAAAAGCATTTGTGTTTTCATACATAAAATGTCCATTGAGGTTTAATGTAACTTGGTCCCAGGAGGTGAATATATATATATATATATATAGATATAGATAGATATATACCGTATATATATATATATATATATATATATATATATATATATATATATATATATATATATATATATTATGTATAAACACATCACAAACTGGACTTTGTTTAGAACATATGTTTTTAAATAAGAATTAAACGCATCTCAAGTGCTGTAGGAAAATTCGGTCCATGGCTCAAAATCCTGGATCCCATGTTTCCTGCCTCTGAATTTATAAATGTCTCTTGGAATAAAATCTGTAACTTGAATTTTTTTATGTTATCGTATTTTCTAGTATGGTTTCCTAATTCCTTTATATTGTTTGTAACCTTACTAATTTCCATTTGTAAAGACTGGCTCTCTCAAATTGCTTTTTTTTTTTTCATTTGTCTCATTCATCACTTGAATTTGACAATAAAAAAATATGTTTGTTTGCGGAGGATGAGTAGCAATGACAGACCTGACCAAAGTAATTTTAATTCGAATATGCTACAGCGTAATTAGAAAAGCTTTAATTGAATTCCCATCGTTATGAGAATTACCATCAATAAAAGCTCGGATGTAATTATTCAAACTTTGGCATAATTGCTGAGGCAGTCATCTTTCATAGCGGAGACATATGTGATACCAACCATAAATCTGGCCAGTGATTATAAAATACAGTAGTTTTGGCTGTAAAAAAATATGAAAGCACTAAAATCCCATCTTCTTTTTTTATTGCAAGACTCCTATTTTTTTCCTGTGTGTTTTTTTTTCAAACCAAACTTTTTCTGGCTTGAACTGTGTTAAAAATATTTTTTTTCAACAATTGATTTATCAGCAATGGATGAGGAGACTTCCTGAAAAGTTTCTATTCATTAAAATGTCATCCGCTTGGCACAGATGTTTAAGTAGCCATGTTCCCATCCAAGATACGATCTTAGTTGAGTTGGACTTTAACTCTTTAGTATTTATCAAGCATTCAAAACGTGAATGTGTGTATTTATGGTCATCTGGAACCCAGAATCTATGTAAAAATGTAAAAAAAGAACTTCATAGATAACACTATATTTTTGCCATTTACCAGCAGACTTTTTAACTCTGTAGTTAAACTCAATGGGAAATCCAAGAACCTCGGTTACTGAGCTTACCTCTATGGGGAGCCAAGAAGCCTGGTTATTATTATTGTGCTTTTGTTCTTTGAGAAGCCGTGGATCGGTCACAGATCGACGTGCATTTCAGTGGAGATACAAGACGCCGCTCGTGAATGGAAGTCTTGCGCATGCAATCAAACACCCGAGAGATGAACAGAGGGAGGAAAGGAAAGATGGCGCCCCCAGTACACTACAGGGTTTTAGAACAGTTTCTTATAGCGTTCTCGATACACATCACACAGAATGCCACCATGTACAGTGTACGGGTTTAAAAGTCTGAGCCCAGATTGCCAGCAGTTTGCGCACGTAGCTGGCATTGTGTTGAGTTAACGTTTGCCTTTTCATATTTATTTATTTGCCTTTATATATTTATCTCTTCCTCTTATCCCTAGGCACGATGGGATGGTTTGACCGGTCGCATCACATTCAATCGAACGGATGGTCTCAGGAGAGATTTTGATTTGGATATTATCAGCCTCAAGGAGGATGGAATGGAAAAGGTATTTAATTTCTGTCTTTTATGCATTATATGGCAAATCCTTATGCTATTTTGCTTTGAAAGATACAGCATGCGATATAAAATATATAATGTAAAGCTTGTGGTATATTAATATAAAAATTGTCAATATACAAAACTAACAATAACTGGAGTGCGCGGACGTACTGGTACAGAAGGAGAAAAGGCCCCTGCTTTTATTAACATACAACCCATTCAGAGTGACTGTCGCTATGAATGGCCTTCTCCTTCACACTGAATTTTTATGTAATGTATTCCAGAAGAATGATGATGTCACACACAAATCCATATCTCCCAACAGTCCGAGTTTTCATTGGGCAGTCCCAATATTCAGGCACTTTCCCGCCGTCTTTAGTAGCCGGCCCACGCTTTGGCGGGCAGTAGGGATCATGGGCCTGTTGGGGAGATCTCCTTACAACACTCTGGAAAATTCTGCAAGGTAGTTTTTCAGGTAAGGTCCAAGGCTGGCCCAGAATATTTGCACGGGAAGTGATGGCTTCACCATCAGAAAAAAATGCCTGGATCATTTCATGTGAATATATAAACTATCCTGAGAAAACAAAATGAAATGTAAAATAGTTTAAACTGTTTCTGACTTTCTAGAATTACATTAATTGTCCAAATCAATTTGTGGCCAGCGATGCATTCACATTCTGTGATGCCCTAGGCAGCACCCGATCTGCCCCTCCTCGTCGGAGTCTATACTGCCTTAAAAGGCACACTGTGGAGCGCCTGGATATGACATCATATCCCTGTGCACCGTGTCTTAAAGGTGCACAGGGAGCCTCCATAGTGTAAAGGGGTCAAAGGCCTCCCCTGTAAACGGCTCATTGGGCAGCGGGATAGTGGGAGGCCTCATCAGCCAAGAGACTGATCTGCCCCCTGGTTTGGGAGCAGGGGGACTGCCACCCCCTCTGGACCTGCCCCCTAGGCCTAGTCGGCCTGGCCCAGAATACGTCACTGGGTGTGGCAAGCGGAGGAGAAGGGCGGAACTGGAAGTGGGTGGGATTGGAGTCATGATCACCTTCCTGCCCACCAGCCACCTCGTGGTATTCAGCTCCAGAGGGTGGGAGCTGCGACGCGACAGCGCAGACGTCCATTGATTTTACAGCTTCCTGGGCTGATCAGGGGAAATTAGAGGATCCCCAACTGGCCCATGATCCCTACTGTCTGCAAAAGCAGGACAACTGGGGAGCGAACCAGGACCCTGGACAGGGCCTGAGAATCAGAACCAGGACTGTTGGGAGGTATACATTTCTACTCTAAAACTCTCTAATGTAAAATTGCGACTGATAACAAGGGAATACCTTAATTACTGCAATGATTATAAACACAGCAAGAATAATTCAAATTTTTATCATTATACCCAAAAATCCCCCCCATAAACATGTATAACTAATACCGAATCCAGTTGCTAACTCTGCTTTCATCAGAATCAATGACTGTCACAGCTAAAATCTGGAAGAGCAATGTTCCCAGAATTTGATAGTAAAATCCACCTTCTTTGGACATGATTAATGGGCGATGCCTTCAGGTTGACACCGAATCATTTTGAACTCTGTTGTAACAAAGTCCGTCTAACCGCTCCTCCCGGAATAAAAATAAAAGCACGCAATTAAAACTGCAGCTTTAACTCAATCACAGAGGTCAGTGCCTTGGAGAGATTAGTGTATGGAAAAGATATTTCTTTCCATCAGCTACTGCGAGTCTTACCTTATTATACATAATCATTCCAATGGATAAATATAAAGCCAGTCACATGTTATCACACCTAAGCTTTGGATTTTACACCAATGTTTTATCCATTCATTTGGTTAAAGCATTATACAGACTTTTATTCATCTCGCGGTTACATTGAAACCAGTACATGGTTACATTGTGGAAATACACAAATACATATAAAATGTTCCCAGTTCAAAATAAAACATATTTTCTATTTTGATTGATTTAAGGACTCTCTGCAAAAAGTCCAAATGCAGAAGAAAACAGAAATAGTATTAAAGATTCTCCTCAATTTTATAGAATACTCAGTGTGTCCAATCATTACTATCTAAGATGGCCCCAGACAGAAGTTATAGTAGGTAGATATGGCCATAAAAAATATATAATACTCAGCGCTTTGTTGGTCTATATGCCAGCTTCGCCAGCAGAAGATCTGGGAAATAGCCAGTGATGTGATGATAGGGATGACTGTGATCTCTGGAATTGGGTATTGGACCGGTTTGAGAACATATTATTTTAAGGATTGTGCAGCTATGCAGTGGGTGATATATAGGAATGGTTATGATGTATGTGAAAAGAAACTATGATGTAATGATATCTCTAAAATAGGTATCACGCAAGGTGAGATGGGAGAAGAGTTTCATGAGATTTTCAAAGACGCATCAAAATCATCTACATTCCTCTGGGTCTCTAATGGTATAACTTTGTTCCAAATCCAACCTAGTTTGGCTGGAGCCGGTGTGTGATATTTATCTAAAAGGGACAATGTTTGGTTTAGGGAATTGATCGGAAGTGATCTCACGTGCTGTTCTGATGTGATACAGTCATCCAAATATGTTACCCCGTTAGCTTTGTGCTGTGCTGGCGTAACCGTCGCCTCAGAAGTAAGTCATCTTTCCGGCAAAGCGCTGAGCTTTAGATCATTGCTGAGGTACGCCGGCTCCTGGTGTTTGAAGAACATAAAGAAACAGCTCACGATATAACTGAATGTGTTGAGTTGAGATGTTTCGCTTTCTCCATTCAAAGGATTCCTACGGAAACTTGCAAGCTTTTTGTAGTTGTATTTGTAGAATGTCAGATGTTTTCATTTAGGTTTCCGCTTATTTCCTATCTCGCGGTGTAGCTGACATTAATATCAGATCATTTAAAGCCATTCCTCTGTGTTATCCACTATCGCACCAGTAAGAGTCTCAGCCTTGCAAACTAGCAAATCAGGTTATCTCCAGAAGACTGTTATTCATTTTGTTCTTTATTTGTCCTAATAACATTTTTTTATATACGTATATAAATAAATCATGCTGGTTGGAGGTACTTAAAAGTAGATTTCATCAAAAATTACAAAAATATATATATTTTTATTTATTTTGTCCCCATGTACTATGCTTGATGTTACGCTCCTAATTCTCCATACCGTTTTTATAAAGGTTATTGAAATAAACTGAATTAAGATCACCGCTCCATGTTTGACTTTCAGAAGCGTGGTACATACAGTATGTATGCCATGTAGCCTATGGATCCGCATTTTCCAAGGGCATTGTTTTGTGCCTTTTGTCTCGGCGCATTTAGCCATCTATATGACTTACAGGACATTAATCTTTTTGTTTATCCTTCTCTGGATGTCAGCCGTACGGAAGATATTTGCAGGAACTGCAAAAAGTCTAATTTTCCTCTTGTTCTCTCGACAAATCCAGTCCTCTGTCCCGTGTGTGGATTAATCTGTTTCTCATACTTTCCCATTTCACGTTGGCTCAATGACAACACCAAAAATACATTAGACTAATGGCTTTAGCATCGACTTACAGCAAAGAACCGAAGAGCGCACCGGCATTCGGGGCTTACTACCGGCAGTGGACTACAAAGCCCATCATGTTTAACAGACTGCATGATCGCAGTTTATTGCAGATGAAGGACCTTTGCTTGTCTCTGCTCCGAATGTCATCATGATTAGCAGGCATAGTGCTTAGTAAGCAATGTTGGTTTATCTCCCATTGTTTTTGCCATGGTTGGGGGGGAGGGTGCAGAAGGGCAGGTCAGTGTGACTTAATAGAAGCCCCATCTACCCATGACTAGGCTTTAGTTAAGCTTTCTGCCTAAGGCCCTGCCTACAAAGTCTTGGAATGGTTGACAGTAACTAATGGGGCTCCCAGGGGCTCAAATCTGTTCCGTCTTTGGTTAGGGTATCCCAACACCTGGACCGTAGGTGGTTGACGCACTCTTTTAGTGTTTCAGCCACATCAAAATAAGTGCGAAGTGTACAAAATGAGGGAAAAAAGCACAATTCAGAGGAAGCAGAGAAATTGTATCGTTGTTCCTTAGTAATCATCATTTAGTAAAAGGAGGAGATGGAGGTATTTAACGTTAACACAATACAATTTTCGGTAGAAAGCACTGCAACTCTGTCGTTTATGTAAAGGTAAGACCTCGGTAGAATCTGAAGCAATCTCGTAAATACCCACACGTTTCGTTACAGAATTATACTTTAAAAACAGAACGACAATGCCGAGATTTACTGTTAAGGAAAGTATTTTGTTTTCTTGGCAGATTCCGTAGAACTGATTGCAGAATAAATGTTCTGGTATTCAGCATATGTATAAATTACAGCTGCAGTAGTATCGTTTCTGCTTCTTTTGGAAGCTTCCCAGAGTCCTTCTACTTCGTTTTATCTGTCAATTATTTTCAGAGCTGTGGGTTGAGACAAATGTTTGGCATAGGATGACTGCCAGCTCTGAGACTGATGTATGGGGCATCTACTGCCAGAAAATCCTCTTTAAGTAGAAGGGGATCAGGGCAGCATGCTTTTTTTTGTAGCTAATGGTACTGTTTGATGGGCCGACCACCTAGAAGGTAGCAAAGTAAGTAATATATTCTACAGAACTGACTCTCTAGATGTGCTCAAGATCCCAAGACCATGCGAGAAATGTCATAGCGTTAAGCACTTGAACATTTAGTGACCTCTTTGGGGTGTAGATCCCAGCAAGCTCTATGCTGTGTCCACAGAGGTCTAAGCTTGGCCAGAAAGTTCCACTCAAAAGAGCCTTCATCACTCTTTTATCTATTGCATTTCTCCTTAAACTTTTTCTCCCCATACAACTCAAGAACATTGAGTTAAATCCCATAAATACGGGGCGGCATTTCCTTGGAGGAGGTAAATCTAATGGCTGTTGCTCCATAACTACATCGTGATGCATGATACTGATTCCAGTGTCATTGGGATGTAGATGTAAGATAGGATATAATATTGCACCTTAAAAGTATATCAAACTAAAATCAGTATATGCTAGAAAATGAGGGCAAATGTCCCGTTATATTGCAACCCAGTTTCACCTGTATTTGACCAACCAAATTTATATTGGGATTTGTTTCTGTAGTGCCTACTGGTGTTTAGGGACAAACTTATTAAACGTATTAGAATACCTGGGACCTCTCCAGACTTCATCTGGAGACTCCAGAAGACCTTCAGTATCCCGTTTTCAGTACTTGCCCACTCGCTGCCCGTGACCTACCCACGTCCGGCTCACGTTACAACTAATCTCTACTCCTTTCATGTGTGGCCAGTCGTGTCCCCTCATCTCAGCCACGAGATGGAGACCTCTGGGGGGCAGCCCTGCGAGATTCCCCCGTATGCATATTAGAGCGAAGGGGCAAAAAAAGCAGATTGGCAATGAAAGGGGTTAAGTCCGACAATGTATAGCTGAGTCAAACTAAGTAATTATTGGGGAAATATTTGGTCTGCCCTTCATGTAATGATCAATATTTTAATCCTATTTGGAAAGAAATTGCATGCTTTTAAGAAGAAATGTTTTTTTGCCGTCTCTGGGTCGGTGTGTTTTCTGTTTTGTGATATTTTAAAAAAGGTTTAACCAAATAATCTTGTTTGTTTTTTTCCTGATAACGCAGTGAGTTTGCGTAGGTATCCTTGTGGTTTGCTATTATTTTTAACAACGTTTTTATTCATTTTCTCAAGGCTGCTGGGGAAACGTCTAATCATTTAAATAAAGTTTGGAAGAAGGTTTGTATACCCGTGTGATGTACAGAATCCTTTGGTCGTGTCGGTATATTTCTTTTCGTCCACGCTCTCTGTAATCGCAGTTTATAGACATTATATGCTTGGACGTGGAAAAAATGTATACACACCTACAGTGTTTATATAATGTATGCGGTTGTTCATACAATTAAAAATATATAAATATAGCCTAATCGGGAATTCAATTTATTAAGAAGGATAAATGTGTTAACCCCTTAAGGGTTAATACGTCACTCCATATTCTCCATTTCAAAATAAATATCCAGAATAGGATTATTTTATTTCTTGTTCATTGGATCATTTTATACACAACTGGCTTTGTTCTGGGGGAAAAAACACGAGGAACACCACAGAAGACTTATATTAACCTTTTAGAGATTTTTTTCCCCTAATTTCCTCTGTTTTAAATGATTTTATAATCCTCTTGTTGCCAGAGGGGCTAGCAACGAGGTATCCCAGTGATAAAAAACAAAACACATTGCAACATAAACTATTACTATAATATATATTGGGTGACATTAAATTTTTAAAAAAAAACATATACTTTTTTTTTATAAAAAAATAGGTAGAATAATCACCATTCCTAGTTTTTAACCCTTTTAATTTTTAAAAGCCCCATGTAAGTGACTGACTGCTTGTTTGAACATTGTAGATTAAATTAGCTCAGAGCCAGTTGAGAAAATTCTGCATGGAATATATCTATAAACTGCAATTATAAGACATGTAATAATCATCTTATGGAACCTTATGTTGTGTTTGTTTGGTCTGTTTCTATACACACTAATAGTATAATAATATATAATTATAATATAATATAATTATGTACACAATGGGGAAGATCCACTAAAATCCAGAAGTGATAATTGTCAGCAAATGCAATATGTTTTATGATAATTATGGGATGTGATATTTATCGTTGGGAGTAATACTGAAATTGGAATTATTATTAATTATTACTCAAGAGGCTGCGGAGATGAATCCTGATAGGTGGGCCTCCATGGCAGACGTCGGTCACAGGGGAGTGGGGGAAGTCCTTGACTCCAAGCACCCCCCCCTGTCTGCTCACGGACCCCCTCCTGCCTCTTATTCATAGAGGGATGGGGAAACTTAATAGTTTCCAGAAATCATGATATACCCGAGGGATAAGGTTGGCGGGAGGATTGCATGCAGCTACCATTGAGGCCCCAATCACAGGATGCCTATCGGTTCTAAAATCCCTGCTCCTCGTTGTTAAATTTGTCTTTCCTCAGAATGAATGGGGTGCTGCAGGGAAATCAAATCATGATGATTTACCGCGCTATCGAGTAGCCGGTTTAAATGCAGAAAAATCTGTCTACATATGTCTCTACATTATGACATTTGGAACCATAGCCTTTTTCTATGTAGCCTATAATTTCCCACCACAGGGATGGCCCAGGATCACCAATCCCTATTTCTCCTACTGAGCAGAGGCGCATTCTAGCCGAGACCAACTAGTCCTAGGGTGGTAGCTCTGGGGGTACCGCAGACCCTCTGCAACCAAACCTGGGGCAGGAGGCCCTATTCGGCAATCAGGCTCTTTGGACACCATTGCTAAATGGGCTAGTTACAAAGGAGACCTCTGATCTCCTTCATCTGGTCCATATACACTATGGAGGACTGTGCTGAGCCAGCGCATTCTTCATGGCATACTCTTCAGAGGAGCCTTGTGTCCTGAAGGGGTGGCGTGCCGGGATATGACATAATATCCTGTCGCTGATCAGTAAGTATGGCGACCACAATGGACACAGCTGGGGACGCTGCCCTGGGTCAGGCCTAAGGCTTTGCCGAAAATATGTTAATGCTGCTGTGGTTACTGTTAAAGAGTGACCTGAAAGTGTGTGTAAATATGTGTGTGTCAGTGCGTATGTTAGTTACCGGGCAGGGGCAAAGGGCCGACGAGACGACTTGGCTTTACCTGCCCCCAGGCTAGAAGGCGCCAGTCCTCCCCTGAAGAGCTGGAGTTTTGTATCTGAACTTATGCTTCCAAATTTATCGCTGAGATTGGAAGTGTTTTTTTTTACTTTTCTTTATTTAACCTGATAATCTCAGACTTTGTCAAAATGTATCATTCCATGTCTATTGTTGACCTGCTAGTATGACTCTTGATTTGTGATGGGTTTTTTTTAAATACTTTTGATGCCATAAACCGTGTTTCCGTGTAATATTACATGTTATATGTGTTTTGTTGTTAGTAGTTGTTCATTATGGCATCAAGTCGTCCTATTAAAACCTTATCTCGTGCGTTCACACTTATCCCACTTCTGTAAGAGAATATTTTATTAAATGTCTGTAACACGGTTATCTGCTTGCTCTCACAACAAACAAGCTAAAAGGTGGTGTAATTAATGTAATGTGTATTTATTTTTGTCCATCAGTCACATACCCCCGAAATATCTCTCCTAGAGAACCAAACCCCTCTGTCCCTGTTTCCTCCTTGATGTCCCTCTTTTCTAGGAGTTTAGAATGTTTTCTGGGTATGACGGTATCACAATGTTATTTATTTAATGTTACAATATATTTAATTGTGTAAAACAAAGTACATTATTTTTCTTCTAAATATCTTTCTCGGATACCTAATGGCTCTGTAACGATCGAGGTGCTTTAGTCCATAGTGATGAATTTCCTTAGAATAATGGCATGACGCATTTTCCTTTATATGCTAAATTGACCTTAAATGTATGGAATTTACCTTACAGATATACCTTATTTCAGCTAAATCGTTTATCTGTTTCTTGATACAGCTGGTAGATTATTCTGACTGCCCATTGAGTTACAAAATAGGTTTTTTTTCTCTTTTATGCAAAAAATTGGCCTGAGCTAAAAAGGGGATCTGGGTTTGCTTCATCTACATTAAAAAAGTTAGGGATATGTTGAGAAGGTTAAATGGACTAGCAATTTCTACTAAACATGACTAATATATATATATATATTATAAATCAATAATAACTACTCGGCCGGTCCCCATCTCGCCAACTCACTGGTTGGAAACAATTTTATTTTACTTGTCATGCTTCTTGTTGAATAAAGTATTAATAAATATAATGTGTGTGTAATATATATATATATATATATATATATATATATATACACAGAATATAAATGCCATCCAAAAATATCTTGTAGTAGTCATAAGATTAGACTACAATATGTATAATCTGTTGTTACAAGCTTTTTTTCTTTCAAATTCCACTATATTCAGCATCTTTGTTGGTAAGAGTGGTCTCGTCACCCCATACATACTCAGCACCAACCATAAAGCTTAAGCAGCTGCCTGTTGTGTGTAAATATCTATAAAAAAGTTTAGAAGGTATTTCTAATAAAAGTTCTGCACAGGTAGCGCCTTCTTTATTATTGTCAAGAACCAGGTTTTCCGGCTAATGTTTTAACCCCCTGACTTCTGTCTCTTAATCTATCCCAGCAGGGCTTGTTAGACCCCAGAAGCCCGATAGCCACGGCTCGTAAAAAGTTTACTGCTATTGCAAAACTTCTTGTACTGATTTCTAGAGATGAATCCTTCCCTATGGCCCCTAAAAACTGTCAGCTTCTGCCGTTAACCATATATAGTTTTCTGCTGCCCAGAATGTCACATGTATAAATATAATGGTGATATATATATATATATATATAATTTACATCCAAATTTACAATAATCTAATTGTATCATTTCTAAGCATTACAGAATTTATATTCTACAGCATTTCAACATAAATTTCAATATATATGACTGATAATGGTGTATTGCATCATATGTCCTTGTTTCCCATTGTTTATTTTGCGTTATGTCAAAAAGTATTCTTTATAATAAATATTTATAGTTTGTGCATAAAAATAATTAAGAGACCATAATCAAAACAAGAGGATCAGAGGCTTAGATGGAATGTAACGGTTCGTGTTAGTCTGTGAATTGTAGTGTTGCATTAACCCTTTGAATGTATTTATTGTAAGATGCGTTGCAAAAGTTGTTGGGGCTTTAAGTAAAAGAAAATAATGTTAATAATTTTTTTTTGCTGAGATGGTGGGATATAAGTGGAACAGCCTCCCTGGGGAAGTGGTAGAGGGTAATACACTGAGGGAATTTAAATATGCATTAGATAGGCGTATGGCTTCTGAACCTAAGACAGAACCAAGGACTGATTAAGGTTTAAGTCTTTACATCAGGGAAATGCAAGCAGACCAGATGGGCCGAATGGTTCTTATCTGCTGTCAGCTTCTATGTCCCGTCCTGTTAAGAAGCGGACGTTCTTCCTTTTACTTTTTTTTTTTTTTGCAATTTGACTTCTTCACCTCCATTCCAGTCGTAACAGCCAGCTTGTTCGTTGGCATTTTGGTTAGAAGACTATTGCCCTGGAGGCTTAATCAGAAAATCACAATTGCAATTCAACCGAGAAATAACTATTTTTTTTTTCTCACAGGAGTAAACAAACTCTATCACCGCAATGATCTGAGTAGCCGCAAAATATTTATTTAAAAAATAAATAAATAAATATATATTCGGAACAATTCAAAATGGAAGGGATTTTATCAAATCAATTAAAGCAACGCCATTTCACAGATCGGTGTATATAATTGTGACTTTTTTTTAATTGGGTTTTGTTAGATTTTTCTGTTATCACGAGCTCAAAGATTCTTTTATTTTTTTTTATTTTTTTTTTTACTCCATGCTGTTAAACGGATTCCGAAATTCACACATAACGCGTACGTAAGGTATCTTCACCATAAATTTGTTTTGCTGTTACACTGAGGCCGAAATGAGCAAAAAAAAAAAAAAATAAGATAATTTCCTGTGATTACGAAAAGGAATGAAAAACTGCCTCGGCTGGCGGAATAAAATCCTCAGGGTCAGGACAATTTACACATCACTTATAAAAGTTCATAACTGGTTCTAGCTGCAGGCAGTAAAACTGCATTATTCCAGTTCACTTATCATGGCTTGACAAGGTCATCTCTCATGGGGCAGTTGAAGAAGAAGAGTGGATGTCTTTTGCCAACCACATGGGTACTGCATAAAGACAGCGCTGTATTTTTACAGTAGAAGTTAAGATTATATAGAGCGTTGGCAGAACCATAAAGAACCTGATGGATCGGGGGCTTCAACAACTAGAAATATAAAAAAAACCCCAAAACACTCAGTTTTTGTAATATAAATGTGATCACCACCAATATACAAAGAATTCAGACCTCTAGGTTGTAATCTTTCCTTGCTGACACTTAACTAGTTAATCAGAATGAACGTCTGTATTGCGCAATGGAATCTCTGTATATAAGGCTAGAGGAAACTTAATCTCAGAGACATATTTGCCGCTGCCCTATGCTGATGCGGGGCTACACCCCCAGTTACCCCCTCAGTGGCCGCCATCCTCACGACGGAACACCCGGATATGATGTCATATCCCACCGCTCAGTGTCTTAAGGGGCATGGATGCAGTCCATGGAGGTCTGTGCCGGCATGGGACGCCAGATCAAGCCCTTCTAGTGCTAAATGGGATCTAAATAGACCATAGGCACATGTGGAGGCCATCATACCAAGGAACTTCCTAATTGGACTAACCCTGGGACTGTTTAAATATCAATTAACAAATTAACCCTCTAATAGCACACCTTGGAGATTCTGTTCTTTCTTTTTACTTCACTGAGAAGATGGTAGATAGGTGGGACAGCCCTCCAGCAAAAGTGGTAGAGCTTAATGCAGTTTTTTGTGTATTTTTTTTCTGGGAAAGTTAGCAACTTTAGTAAATGTAGGGTTACAAGTAACATATATAATTTAAAACATGTCCACAAAAAGTAATTTGTATAAAAGGTTGGCATGATGAGGTCGGTGTCAGTGTGCGCCATTCAAATAAGGAATGTGTAAGTAGATACGAAAAATCTTTTTTTGTTGTTTCTTCACAACATTGTTAGAAAATCAGTAGATTTTGAGGATATGAGTGATTGGATCTTTCAGAAGCCAAACTTTGAGACATATTGAATCACACTACATATGCATACAATCTTCTGTGAAATCTATTTCCATGCAAAGTTGGGGTCATTAGGTCATAGAGTGAGGAGGTGATGGTCTTTAGGTGATAACGTTTAATTCAAATTAAAGTTCCTCATATCTTTTAACATTTTTTTTGTTTCTCTTCATATCTGGAAACATGCATCTTGTGTTTTGAAAATCCCAACAGTGGTGGGGAAAAAAATAAACTGTTGACTATTTTGATGAACTGTGAAAAATGAGGTCTATCTCAGAAGACACGTCTTGTTTTTTGAAAATGTCAACAATGGTGAAAAAAAATACTTTGGCTTTTGTCAGAATTCTTACAAACAGAGTTCTGTTATGTAATCTTGCGGGAGTTTTATTTCTGGTACAGAAGGCATCATCCTTAACTTTTCTTGCCGCCGTTTGTCTTATAGCTCCTAGGGATATGTATTTTGTGAATCACACCTTCATCGTTATCGTTAATGTCCACTGTTCCGGATTTTCCAAATTTATTCTGTTTTGAAGCCAACAAAGATCCTAACGTAAGTGTTTTGTATTGTGTAGATTGGAGTCTGGAATTCAAACATAGGTCTTAATATGACAGACGGTTCTAAAGACAAGTCAACCAACATAACGGATTCACTGGCCAACAGAACTCTAATAGTTACAACCATTCTGGTAAGTAAGAACCGGCCAATGTATCAGTGAACAACTATCTTCCATTAAAATAACGGTTAGGATTGGTGAAAGTGAAGAGAACATATATTATTTGATTAGGGAAAGCAATATTGATTAATGGTCTCATTGTTGTTATATAAAGTCCGCTCTGGCACTGAAGGCTATTACATATTTATGGACGGCTGAATAGTTACCGTTCATGCTGCACTTACTTATTTACTTATGGTATCTGCGGAATGGAGAACGCTGTTCAAAATAATAAAAATGTAATCGATGGACCCTCAATTTACATTGAGTATTCTTATCGTGATATTTCAGCAGTAGATCAATCAAGCACTTCGGCACCACGAGCTAATGGAGGATCAATGAGTATTATCCATAATGTGAGATAGATTCCCATCCCTAGCTGGAAATCTCCATTTACGGCTTAATTGAACAAATTACTTCAATAAGGAGACTCGTTGATGTGTTGAATAAAATCTGAATTAATGCAAACAGAGAGTGGATGCCCTAGAAATTCAAATTAGAACGGTGAAGCATTAAAAACCTGCTGATTATTATTCACACATTTTTTGTCTTTTGACCATTTTGATTTAATATTGATAAAGGATAAACAATAGCGTTGTTATGAAACCAATTTCTATCTTACGCATCTAAAACATCAATCAAAATAGGAATTAAAATAATTTATGATAATGAAAATACCAGCCCATCTTGTTACGGGTTTTTAGGGTTCTCATCATATTCTTCTTGTTTCCCCTGATCTGCACCATGTATGGATTTAAAAGGGTGCTAAATCAGGAAAAGGAGTTTTTTTTTTCTTTAACAGCTATGAATTAATAGATTTCTACATGTAAATTGTCATACGAACTTATATGGGATGGGGCATTCCCTCTATATATTAATAAAATCGTTCATTAAAATAGGGACCTTAATTAACACCAATGTATTTAAATAACTTACTTATGACATCGTTAGAATAACATAAACAGTCAGGTCCGTGTATAGACTTCCAGCTTTCATTTGAGGGCATTTGCATCCAAATTGTGTGAATGCTTTATGGATTACAGCATCTTTCGTATATGCCCCCCCCACCACCCTTTTTCAGGCACTCAAAATTAGGTGGAGAATTGAGTGAGAATCCGTTTCATGGCCAGGAGCGGACTGTCCCCTCATTATTTAATTAACAGTTAAGCAGTTAAGGGTCTGGGGTTGATTTCATATGTCGAATTTGTATTTAGAAGCTGGGTCCAAATAGTTGTTAAGGGGAGTAAAGCAGGTCATCATTCGGTTGAAAACCCAAAACAAACCCATCAGAGAGATAGGAAAAAAAAACATTAGAAGACAACAATATGCTGCATTCTGAAAAAGAAGGAACGCACTGGTGAGCTCTTCCACCTCAACAGGCCTGAGCGACCACAGAAGGCAACTAGTGGATGATAGCAGAAGTCTACAATCAAGAGAAGACTTCATGGAAGCAAATACGGAGGGTTTACCACAGGGTGTAAACCACTGGTAAACTGCGAGAGTAAGAAGGCCAGATTAGATTTTGCCAGAAAACAAAAACGGAGGCACTAGTGTTGAAGATATGACTGCTGACAGAAGCTATGAATTCTGAAGTATATAGGGGTATCCGCTCAGATTCAGCCTAATGCTTCCAAACAGCACAGGATGGACAATGACCCAAAACATTCTGTGAAAGCAAAAGAAGTGGACATTTCTTCAGTGGCCTAACTTCACCCAACCCAACTGACCATGCATTTCACAAGCTGAAGACAAAGCTGAAGGCAGAAAGACCCACAAACAAGTAGCATCTTAAGGCAGCCTCCTTCAAGTCCTGGCAAAGCACCACTGGGGAGGAATTGGTGATGTCCATGGGTTCCAAACTTCAGACATTCACTGCTAAGGATTTTCAACCAAGTATTAGGAATGATAATTTTGTTTGTCTAATTACTTCTGAGCTCCTGAGGATGGGGGACTATGGATGAAAATTACTGTAATTCCCAATTTGGATGTAAATAGCTTCAAATGTAACATGAAAGTCTGTACTTCAATCACATTTTTAATGCCAGTGATTGGCTGCTTCAAGTAGTCAATCAGTGGCAAGAATTGTCAGACCATAGGTAAGGGCTTTATTTAATTTTTTAGAATGCATAATAAGGTACTCAGAGTACTGTAATATGCAATTCTCTTTAGTGGGGCTGTCGGGGACCCCATCCCTTTAATCGTTTAGCAAATTACTGCCTGTGAATCACATTTACATTCTATGTCTTATTTCTTCTTTTTTACAGGAGGACCCGTATGTCATGTATAAGAAGTCTGACAAACCGCTTTATGGAAATGATAGATTTGAGGGCTACTGTCTGGATTTACTAAAAGAACTCTCAAACATACTGGGTTTCATTTATGAAGTCAGGCTGGTAGCTGATGGCAAATACGGGGCTCAGAATGACAAAGGAGAATGGAACGGAATGGTCAGGGAACTCATTGACCATGTGAGAGAAGCCAAGATTTATTACGTATTTATTTATGACGGGAGCTGGCAGGCATCATGCCCTTTGTTGAATGTTTGACATGTATTTAAGGGCTTCCAATAATTCTTCTTGGAGATCATATATTTAAAATACGTAGAGTCTTTGTGTTGGACACCCCAGTATAGTACCAAGAATGCCTACCATAGTTGCATTTAAGGTACAACCATCTCTGAACTAAAGAATGGCAATGCTTACATGTTTACTTAAAATATAAAAAAAAAACATCTTTCATACAGAAAATATTCACTAGCGGTTTCTTTTTAATTACTAGACTTGGGCACCAGGGGGCTCTTCGTGTTCGTCTTCGGCAAAAAAAATATTCGCCTGTTCCTGTCTTCTCTTCGGGCGAATATTCGCGGACATTCTTCGTGTTCGGGTTTTCTTCGTTTTCCCCGGTTAAGGGGTTAATACGGGGTTAAAGCCGCTCTGGCGCCAGGAGTTTAAATGTCCGTATGAGCAACTCTATTGGTCGTCAGCAGGGGGCTCGTCTGCCATTGGTTGATGGCAGACGAGCCCCCTGCTGGCGACCAATAGGGTCGCTCGTACAGACTGTTAAACTCCTGGTGCCGTAATTGTCCGGCAGATCCCGCTGGTCTCCCTGTTAACCCCTAACTAATTGAACAGGGAGGGAGACCAGTGGGATCTGCCGGGTAAGTTGCAGCATTGGGATTTTAAAAGTCTGTACGAGCGACTCTGTTGGTCGCTCGTACATACTTTTAGGCTCCTGGTGCTGTAACTTACCCGGCACATCCCACTGGTCTCCCTGTTCTATCAGGTAAATGTCCGTACGAGCGACCAATAAAGTCGTTCATACGGACATTTAACTGATAGAACAGGGAGACCAGTGGGATGTGCCGGGTAAGTTGCAGCATTGGGGTTTTAAAAGTCTGCACGAGCGACTCTGTTGGTCGCTCGTGCAGACTTTTAAAACCCCAATGCTGCAACTTACCCGGCACATCCCACTGGTCTCCCTCCCTGTTCAATTAGTTAGGGGTTAACTTTTTTTTAAAGGGTTAAGGGGCCGTGCAAGTGAGCCTAAGATAACGCAGCATCGAAGGGGTTAACGGGAGCGGAAATCCATAGGTTCGCTGTCAGGGGTTACAAAGACCGTGCGAGTGAGCCTATTGGCGACCAATAGGCGACCAATAGGCTCATTCGCACTGCCCTGTAACCTGTGACGGCGAACCTGCGGATTTCCACTTCCGGGAACTGCCGCGAAGCCGCGAAGACAAGGTAAGTTAGAAGGGGGGGGGAATGGTAGACGAAGACAATCACGAAGATCTTCGTGGTGTGTGTCTTCGTCTTCGCCTACGTTTTACCGCCGCCGTCTTCTCTTCGGCGTGTCTTCGGAACGAACACAAAAACGCACTCTTCATGTTCGTTTCCATGTTCGCCCGAAGACGAATGCACAAGTCTATTAATTACTCTCTTGTTTTGAACATTTGAAATGTTAGCTTGAGGCTCTATCATTTTGTGTGTCTTATCCCGATTTCTCTTCTTTTGACAGAAGGCCGATCTGGCGGTTGCGCCTCTTACCATTACCTACGTCAGGGAGAAAGTGATCGATTTCTCCAAGCCGTTTATGACACTGGGTATCAGCATTTTGTACCGGAAGCCCAATGGTACAAATCCCGGCGTATTCTCCTTTCTCAATCCCCTCTCTCCTGACATCTGGATGTATGTGTTACTGGCCTGTCTGGGAGTGAGTTGTGTGTTGTTTGTCATTGCGAGGTAAGTCGCCTGCATTCTAGTTTGTGCAATATTATTTGTTAATGAAAGTAACGAAAGCTGATACTTATATCAAGGGATACTTAATGAAAATAACGAAAGCTGACACTTATATCAAGGGATGGCCCCGCTACCTTTATAATACAGTATATTAATATATTTTAATTAGATGCCTGTGCTGCCGTTTAGCAACATTCTAAATTACATAATGAATACGACGCTTTCCGCAGTGATTTGTACTAAGAAATTAGGTATACTATAATGATGTTATAATTGACAACCGCCAGAGAGCATAGTGTAAAAAAATTAATAATAATAAACAAAATAGTGTTTTTATGTCCATAATGCTCATCATGTCTGTGGTGTTTGTAATATATCATACAACCACTTTGGTATAGATACTAAAAACATGTTTTTGGTGAATTTAGCTGTTTACCAATAAAGCCCTAATTTCATCAATAAGTTTTGATATATTTGATATAAGTTTTGATATATATAACAATTATTTTTGATGCATTCAAGCCCTACATGAACCTTCTTACAAATTCAGCCTTTTCCCCATCAAATTAGTATAAACCTGGTGTAATGTTTAATATAAAAAGAAAAATAAAGCTAAAATCTGTTTCCATTTTCCGAAGCACGTTGAAAGTCATCTCCGAATATTTACTTGTTAATTAGTGGGTTTATTGCAATCTGGTTTCATTACTTCGGCTAAAGTAAGCCCCCTGAGTTATAAGAGTTAATAAATTCAGAGATTAATCATAATGTAGAAACAGTAATTAAAATGTATTTGGTGTGACATCGGCAATTAAAGGAGCTCTGTAATTACAAATCCCACAGACACGGTCCGACGTTACTGCGTGGAGACACAAAGATCGCTATTCTCAGGTTATTGCCGCACGATTAAAGGGAAATCATTTTTTTCCCCCTCTCTAATTAATTGGGAAATTCAAATGAATATGCAGTTTTAAACATACCCTTTGACGCTCCTTTTATCTATAGCTGGAGGGCATGTTTCTGTAATGCTCTAGACTGAGAAAGGCTAAGTTACTGGGTTTGCCTGGATAATGCTTTTAGAGCTTTAGATTAAGCGGGGTTTCTTTTATATCGGTGGAGTTAATACAGAGTTAGTACCAGGAGCCTGGAAACAAGGAAGGCAACAGTTCCTCCTTCAAACAAGACGGGCCGGCCTGGTCTTGCCATAGGACAAGGCAAATCCTTGGTGGGACAATGCTGCTTCGGGGCCTAGTTGACATTATATAAGTTGACCTGTTGGCTGGGGTACTAAAAATGCCCCGCTGGGACCCTGAGGACAGGAAGAACCGTGGGTCTTCTGGCTTCTGTGAGGAACTCTAAAAAAACTCTAAAAACTTTTATCCCACTGGGCATGATCATCATAGAAGTTTTACATATTGAGTAGATACCTAAGTTCACATGCTATTTGAATATTCAGTGTATATATACTATATATATATATATATATATATATATATACTATATATACACCATATGGTCAACTACGTCTTTTTAAAAGTAAAAGAAAAGCGGACTGCCTTGTCAAAAGAAAAAAAGGTATTTTCTTTATACACAAACAAATTGAAAAATGCCCATAAATGTATTAATTTTACTGGAAAGCATTAAATGATAAGTTTTAGTCATTGTTTTGTTCCTAGGCCCAAAGGCTACATGAATTCTATATGAGAGATGTAGGAGAGAAGTTGAGGGAAATGGACAAAAAAAGTGTAGAAATGGAAAACATCGGGCTGCAATAAACCGAGCTTAGTGAGTCATATGAAGGTTTTTTTTAGGTGATATTGCAAAATCGTAAAAATGATGGACCGAGGGATAGCAGGGAAAGAAGAAAAATAAGAATAAATTAAAAATGCCAGTTGACACCATTTATTATTTCTGAGACAGTTTATATATTTGGCAGATTGTTCTTCAGTAACCAGTTTTTGTGTACTATTGAAGAACTTGCTATTAACAGCTTTTATTGTTAATATAAACCTGATTGTTTGTAGGAGCTTCACCGGAGTTCTGTAGACCTCTTTTGCCTTGGCAAATAAATATTTTTGTTTGTGTGACATGAAAATTACTCACACTTTACTAAAAGAGCATATTAGAGCATATTAGTCATTTCAAAGAGTCTTCCCTACTTCATAATACATGTCCACAGCAATCTGGGATTAAATACTTTCCCTGAAAGCAAATCTCACACCGATTACCTTTATCTTCCTGTTCAGTCAGCTTCTTCAGAAGACAGTGGCTTCAAGATGAATAAATATTAATATAAAGAGACAATTTTGGATTCTCTGTTTTGATAGTGATTCATTTATATTCTCAACAGAACTGTAAAAAAGTATATTTTCAAAAATAGATGGTTAATCTCTACT
This sequence comes from Spea bombifrons, assembly GCF_027358695.1. NCBI lineage: Eukaryota > Metazoa > Chordata > Amphibia > Anura > Pelobatidae > Spea > Spea bombifrons. Next base: position 10,099,829 of record NC_071088.1, read on the forward strand.
CAAATAGGGCTACAATATACTTGTTGAACTTGATGTTGTCCACATTATAATATAATAATAAATAAAGGTTTGGGCCACAATTAATTTAATAGTATAATTCAGCATAACATAGAACCTATGGGGGTTTTCCACAAGATGGGTCCCAGTTAGACAACAAGGATCTTACTAAGAGGCATACATGACCTATGTCATGGACATGGCACTAGGACCATCCTTGGGTCACAGACTGGGAATTGGGTAAAGCCAGGTCCCTTTTCCTCCCCCAGTAACTCACATACGCACTTACACACTCATGCTAACGCATAGTCCCTCTCTCACACTTACATATACACATTCATGCTCACACACATACAAATTCATGCTCACACACAAACACACACACTTATGCATTCACTCTCACTCAGACATAGATTCACACATACATTATACTTACCCTCTCACTCACCCCCTCAGTGATTTTCTTTCTGGTTGTTTGCACTTAGCCTCACTTTTTCCATGGGATCACATAACATGTCCATCCTGACACAGGGGATCAACAGTGGCTCCTAGGATGCTGTATACTTTCTTACATCATCCTACATTTTAGACTCCCACAGTGGCTTGGAGGCACAAACAGTGTGTTTTTGTAGTGCTAAAATGGGAAATAATGGGACCTAGAAGATATCTGGGAAGTTTGTGATGCCCCATGCACATATCCAAGTGCTACATACGTATTGTTGCTACGTAAACCAAAAAAATAGATGGATGCAAGCAGCTCATCGCAAAACACTAGGGGTTATGTATAAAGAGCAATCATGGTGCAAAAGTCATAATAATGGCGGACTTACCATAGCAGCCAATGGACTTCTTCTTAAGCGATCCTCTTACAGCATTTTTGAACCAGACTTGCTCTTTTTTGCCTATACCCAATACATTTGTCATCCTTAGGCCATGAAATGCTTATGTCCTCACATAACTTGCACTACTACTTATACGACTGTAAATAAAACTTATGTTTGCCTGCACCGATAGAATGTAAAATGAAACAGTTTTTATGTCTATGCTTTACATTTGCGTTGATCTCACTTTCTCTCTCTCTCTCTGTTCTTTCTGCATTAGCAGGTTCTCTGACGTTCTCTTTGCTTTCCTGATGTTTACAGACTGTTTCTGTTAACAACCACAGGTTCACGCCGTACGAGTGGTATAACCCACACCCGTGCAACCCAGACTCAGACGTGGTGGAAAATAATTTCACTTTGCTTAATAGTTTCTGGTTTGGCGTTGGAGCTCTCATGCAGCAAGGTATACAGGTCACAAACCCTTCTCACACACATCCCACAGTCTGCTTCGGGGCTTCTGTGTTGGTAAACTCCACCATGTGACCCTTCTTTATATACTGTAAACCCTGATATTAGCTTGGCAAAACCCCCCACACATTTTATAGAATATAGAGACCCCAAAACCCCTTTAAGAGACAGATAGCAGCACAAATATCGGGGTCATAATAACAGAACAACTTTGCAAGATGTAGGGAGGTTGCACCAAGATTCTATTGGGTTTCTCTGCCATCGCACCATATTTATTATTATTATTAGTTATTGTTTTATATGGCACCATCAAATTCCATAGCGCTGATATTTATCACTTTGTCCTGGAAGTTATTTTCTTTATAAAGATAGCGCAGTGAGCTTGAGTTAGACGCAAGGCTTTCACTCTAATAATGAATAACGTTTAAGCCTTTAAGTGTCAGAGGGAAGTTGATTGAACCCTGGCACTTAAAGGTAACACATAACTACATAAACTTTTTAAATTAGAAAAAAAAAAAAAAAACACACCTAACGTCTTTTCTCCTTTGGCATTTAATACCATGATTAGCTTGATTATTAATCACGACTGAAAACCAAACACGTAATTCATTGAAATGAATGAACAGGCACCTTAATTATTGCAAACAGGTGTGTACGCATAAACTTAGACATATAAATAGAATACGAGTATTTTCGCATTATAGAAATTCTGGCTTTTTTCTGCTCAGCCATCAATCATGAATAATTGTATTTCTTTAATCTGCTATACTTCACTGTAATTTGTGTGAATGAATGCAACACATTCCTTCGTAATTCCAGACACAGATTCCGCTTGTGTAGGAGTGGATTACGGCGCTGTCCAGTTTGTAAATGCGCCATTAACTGATCTTTTTTTTTGTGCCGTATCGGCAGTTTAAATAAAGACGTCTGTGATAAAGCCGGTTACAGGAATGGCTGGCTGACGTCGATACAATAAAATATATGTTCCTCATAATAAAAGGCATAAACCTGAACTACGTACAAAGAGATTCCCCTAAAAAAGAAAATTACATTTTTCATGGGGGCATGAATAACGTAATGTAAAGATTTGTAACAGGAAAAAACGTAGGAAACCAGATAAAGAAATTTTAACCAATCTTGGTACCTGAGGCAAGTCTGATGGACTCAAAGACCAAAGAGCACAATGGGAAGTGTGAAGCGACGCATAATGTATTTATTTGCTTGGTTTTGGGGTCCTTTAAGCTTCGGATCTAGGTTTTTTGTTTTAAGTGCACATTTCTATGGGCAGTCATGAGATCTCGATGTGTTCACTTAGATTTTTGGTCCCTATTGGCTTTAGAGCACTGAAAAAGACCTTGGGGATAACGTCAATATGGCAAGACGTTTGGAATGTTGACCGGTCTGCCTCATTCTTCTGGGTATTTGTCACAAATCAGTGCATTAGCCACCTTCATAAACTCACCTTCAGCATGTTTCTGACTTGTAGAGATACTAGAAGACGAGCAGAAACATCTAGATCTTTTGTTTGTATTCAGGTCATTGCAGAAACCAGCAAACAATCTCCAAGAGTAGGAAAGGAGGGATTAGTAACACATCATACAGCATATCAAATGCTCAAAAATAGCTCCGTGTTGTGAGAAATGAGCATTTAAACGATTGATGCACTTATTACTTGATTTCAACTCAAACATTATAACATGAGTCCATATAGAAACTACAAATTTCAAAGGAGGGGTCACTAATGAATGGCATATGTAAAGGATTGCGGTATTTCCCATCTCAGTGATAATTTGTGTTTTAGGACTTAAACCAGTTATTTTTGTAGCATGTGTTGTTTTTTTTTCTGGAAGAAGTGATCAGCAAATTCAAAGATCCCACTTTAAAACATTTTTCTCTTTCTTCTCAACATTTGTTTTTTTTTTTTGTCTGCCTACTTAAGAGGAGAAATAGCAGGACAGAAAAACGTTGTGGGTGATCCCGATAACATTAGCCTTTATGTGCATGTATTTTTGGGAGATGGCTCACTGATCTCCAAGTAGATTACTAAAGATAAAATAGAATGTGCCAAATAAAGCTAGAAACACAACTCAGATTTCATCCAGATTGTTTTTAAATTGCACAAGCAACATTAGTCCATTCAATCAGATCATATAGCGAATAATGTTATAATATAATATAAATTTTGAGTAAGCGGTATGAGGTTTTACAGTATCAGGCAGGTTTTGTAGCTGTCGTTGCCTCCTCTCGAATGCCTCCTTTCCTCTATCCATGTGTAATGTCCTCTTAAGATATGGACAACCTGGGTACTGCCGACTCTAGAACTTCCATGATGCTCGACTGCCAGCATACTTTCAAAGATGCCGAACCTCTGGCCATCGGTTGATGGTTGGACGTCATGGGAGTCCAAGCCCGCAGTGGCCGGGGTACCCGAGGTTGTGTCTCTGATCCTGCCTTTGGAGTTTACCATCATCCACAGCAAACTGTGGGATGCAGTCTGTTCGTTACCACTACCTTGGGTACATGACAGTCAGCCCCAACCAGACTCTGCTTTCTGTCTTTCAGGATGTAGAAACAAAAAAAAAGTCATTTGAGGCTAAATGTTTCCATGCACAAAACGTGTGGTACGTGTGATCGCCAGCGGTCCTTCGCTGACCCGTTCATCACTGGAAGGGCCTGGACTGCACCCACAGGCATATCCCTCCAGAGCTGAAGGGTCTCGACATATGGAGTTTAAACAAAAAAATAATCAGTCTCTCCCCTGTTATGTTTTTTTTTCTTGTTGCCGAAGTGCTTGATGTCTGTGCTTGACTGGAAGCCATTTTTGTTTAAATTCTTAAATGTGATGATCAGACTTTCTCTTTTCTGCAGAGCGTGAGCAAAGTCTGGATCAGGATTGGCTGTCATGTCTGCCGTAAAAAGGCACTAAAGAGACTACAGCAAGTATTGTCTCTGACCCAGATTTCTGCTAGAAACAGTTGCATGTTTTTTTTGTCGTTGATCTAACTAATGTCCAGTATTTCATCGGACTTCATTAGCATTGCCATAAAGCATCAGCCCAGTGAGGTGATTAAGCAGGGAAATTCACCCAACAATGGCAAGTTGAATTTTGACCAATACTGAGCTAGTGAGTAGATTCCTGTAAGTTTCAATCCATAAATTACCTATAATAAATAAATAAATTAGCAATAACCCTATGGACCACTGTAAGAGTTCTAGTCCATGTGAGCTGGAATTCTAGAATTCTAGTCCTACAAGAAGTACTAGGTTCACATTTCAATCATTGTTCTTGGTCTTGGTATGTTCTTAGCCATCCCATTTATTTAAAACTCACAGAAAAACCAAACATGAAAAAAATGCATTATATGAATGTTCCCCAAAAAGATTTTAGTTTCGACCAACAACCTTTCGACTATTTGTAGTCATAAAAAGTGACGTGTGCTGCAATAAGCAATATGATACGACTAATTCCATTTCACTGATCTATCAGATTTAATTATTTTATTGATGGTTTCTGGGAAACATAATCTACCCATAATAAAGTACATTGGGTCGTAAATTGGGTTAAATTATCAGTAAGAAAAAAGACTAATGGATCACTTATATAGCAGGAACACCAAGCATCTGCCATCAAGTCTATAGGTAAAAACTTAAAATATACTTGTTCATGAGCTTCCATGATGCCAAAGAAATGCAAATGTTTAGATTCCTTAAGTTTTCGTTATAATCTGCAAACCTAAACTACATTTAACGCAGTTATTCTGTCCCGTCTGTTTGAAACTCCATTCTCTACCAGACTGCCCCATCTCCTCCTTTCAACCGCAAGTAATCCATCAAGTACATTCAAATCTGGTGCCATCGCTAAACCTGCTTCCCCCAGACCCAAAAAACCCTGAGGGTTCCAACAATGATTGCTGAATTAGAACTCTCACAATCCTCTCCTATCATTGTCTGGTTTCAGGTTAGATGAGGTTCATGGGACTCGATGTTGATGAATGACTTAAAAACCCAATTGTATATCTCCATTGAATCAAGATTTTACAGAAGTGTTCCCGTTAAGGTGGTGAGATCAGCGCAGAAACACATAATCACCAGTTTTTGGCTTAAAAGAAGAACCTAAGCGCTCTCTGTTGTGTGTGTGTGTATAAGAACACATCACATTGTAAAAGAAAAAGCGTAGAACAAATACTGCCAACACAATAAGGCAGGTAATAACGGTTAGATAAACACAGCAAGGTGCCGTTGGAACTTGGTGTCAAGTGCTCTTGTGAGTCACACACATGTTTGGTACCTGGAAATCGGTATGGTTTCATTGTTAATGGGATACTAAGGCACTCAGGGGACCTCAGCTGCTTGCCATTTAATTGAAACGTGCATTCCGTGTAAACATTTTGCATCTCGTGCCAGGCTTGACGTTGAGTATCTTCATTGTGTCTGACAAGGTGTAGAGCAACCTGATCGACAAGAAAAAAAAAAAGTAACTTGTTAGCAGAGCAGTCAAATATTCTTCTGCTAAAAGAAAGCTATATTTCACTTACAGAAGCTGAAGAACCTAGTTTATTAAAAGATCTGGAATGGAATCACTTATCCTGACTGATGCATTGCACCGATGTGATTAAACATAAAGGAACGTTAATGAATAAACATTGAAACGTTTGGAAAAGGTTTTCATTTTTGAACAAAACGTTACTTCTCTCGTTTTCATCAAATCCTAGACATGTCTGCAAAACAGATTCTAAAATTTACATCATAAATATTCCAACGAATATACATTTTGGAAAATATAATTTTGCTGTAGATTCCTATCGGCTGCTGGGTCCCTCATTTATCTCACCAGCCCAAAAACCCAAAAAATTAAAAAAAAATTCCAAAAGTGTGTAGAATACAAATTTTCAACTTTACAATATAAATTTATATATAATTTTGCATTAAATTCCTATTGGCTGTTGGATCCCTTACTAACCAGCCAATAGGAATCTAGGAGTTTAAAAGAGTTCCGTGTATCGTATGGACTTTTTTTGCCAGTAGGGAAAAAGCTGTTTTTTGCTCAAAAAATGGAAACATTTAATTTTTTATCAATATGGGACACATGTCACAGGCTTATATTTTTCATAACCTTTGTCACTAAACATCCCTTAATTGTAGACTTAAGTCCGTGGCGTCCTGTCCCAAACCAGTGCCAATCGTGAATGCATTGTGTGCCGCTTTGATTTACGCATGACTATGTCTCACGACAGGATCAGAGCTTATGCCCAAAGCCCTTTCCACCAGAATAGTGGGTGGCATATGGTGGTTTTTCACCCTGATCATCATATCCTCCTACACTGCAAATCTGGCGGCCTTCTTAACCGTGGAGAGGATGGAGTCGCCTATAGATTCCGCAGATGATTTGGCGAAACAGACAAAGATAGAATATGGAGCCGTAAGAGATGGATCAACGATGACTTTTTTCAAGGTAAGGATAATTAACTAGGATTTTCTTGTTACTTTTTTAATGATAAACCTGTTGGTATAAGGTGCTATGATTGGGTTACTTTTGAGGGATTTTACATAATACAAAATCAGCATTTGCTTTCTTTTTTTTACCTGGAGAAAAAAAACAGGTTGGCCGTCTCTTTAATACCGGATATACTTTGTTTTATCGTCACGCTTCTAATTTCTTTTATTTTTTTTCCCCTCCTGGAAATCGCTTTTAATGATGTTGCAGCTACAGAAATTCAGGTTGCAAAATGTCATTGTTCTTAAAGTGTGGTTTCTAGGAAACCGCCGCATATGAGTGGGTATTTCAATGGGTGATGAATTACGCTTAATTAAAGAATCCTCGGCTAGATAATTAAGAGGATATACACATGGAAAAACCGTGATTTTTTTTTTGATCTTCTGATTTTCTTTAATTTCGGAAATTCTACAAAACATCTCCCGTCTTCAGGGTGTCTCGAAGGAAACAAACTTTAAAAGAATGGTAGAGGCCTTTAGCGTGTGCGCATTTTGTGTCAGTGCTGGGCTTAAAAATATATAATGTCATTTAAGTAAATAAAAGGATTTTTAATTATATTTTTACAGTCATAAACTTGAAAAACATAAAACATTGTGGGGTCTATTCACTAAGCAAAGAATTGGTGAGAATTTCAAGGAATGTGCAAAATTGAGGCTAAAATAGCATCGTTCCCCTTCTAATACTCTTTCCCCCAAATGTGTTTATGAACTCTGCTTGATGTTTCCCGATGTATTTTTTTGTATTAACTCTTTTCCCTCTTTTCTTTTTTTTTTATTTAACTCATTTTTTTCTACTTCAGTTTGTCTCCCCACCCATCATTTTTTAATTAAACTACCTCTCTCTTATCTTGGTTTAACCCTCACCTTCACATCTCCCCAATATTTTACACCTCATCATTACTCCTCGCCCATGTTTTACACCCCCCATTACATCGCGCCTATGTAATATTCACATTTACATACATGTACACATGTATAAGAAACACATCTTTAGTCCAGTTCACATGGAAGTTTCAATTTATTTATATACATGCGATAACTATTTTTATACACTTATCTTATTTTATACACCAACATACTTCCCCACACATACTAACATATTTACACACACATACACAAACACACCAACATACTTTCTCACACACATACTTCCCCACACTGACATATTTACACAATCATACACACACCAACATACTTTCTCTCACGCACACACATATTAACATACTTCCACACAGAGACACTAACATTCTTTACACACACCCCTACCTCTGTTGGTTCTCCTGGTTCTCGTCCTAGCCCCCCCATAATACAAGAGCCCCCTGTTGTGCCAGTGGAGCAGTGAAAGTAGATCCTATGATCTCCCTCACCTGGCTCTGAGATTACAAACACTTGCTAGACATTATATAGATCCCTGGTCGCCGTTTGTCTCTCCTCTTTGTCGTAATCTAACTGGAGGTCCCTCTTAGTTAAGTCTTATTTGCACACAATTTGGTCTTCAACATAGCTAGTAGAACAACACGAGCCAAAATGTGTAAAAACCTTCCACAAGCACGATGAAGATGCAATATGCATAAAACATAAAAAGTTTACCAGTACTGAGTTGCGTTTAAAATATAGAGCCCATGCGAACACCTAGAATTATACCAAAGCTGTCAAAATCACTAAATCTTATAATCCCATCGCCTGCACCCAACACCAGCTGCAGCTTGTCAATGTGGTTTCCCTCCCCACTGAGCGCACGTTATCCTGTTCCAAGTTCTTTATATGTTTGTACAAGTCCTAGAGGGCAACTCTGGCTAAATAATGTCCAGATAAGCCTGTACGCCTGCTGTTTAAACTATACAGGTCATAAAAAACACACACACTTTGTAAATCCTTTTCTAACTCCTATTCAAATGTCACATCTGTTTCATGTACTGAACATTTAGTGATGGGGAGGCTAATTCTCAATTAGCAAAAGGTCTGTAGGGTTTTGTTTTCTGATCTCCTGTTTCTCTTTCTACAGAAATCTAAAATATCCACGTATGAGAAGATGTGGGCCTTTATGAGCAGTAGACAGCAGACAGCACTCGTTAAGAACAACGATGAAGGAATTCAGAGAGTACTCACCACTGACTATGCTCTTCTAATGGAGTCAACCAGTATTGAGTACGTCACTCAAAGAAACTGCAACCTGACTCAGATTGGAGGACTTATCGACTCCAAAGGTTACGGAGTTGGGACCCCAATCGGTACGTTATCTTCCCCAAAAAACCTGATTCTTAATGTTTTTTTTGCTTCTGAATACAGTCTATCCCTGATGTATTTTGGAAGAATCTACCACTTTTTGCTCTTCCTCCCGTTCGTTGAATGCGTTGTGCATGTACGCATGGTGCATACCTTTATATAACATTTCTGCAGATAAACTCTCATTTACGAGTCAGACACAGCTTAAGGGTTAATGAATCTGCAAGTTGCTTGCTTATGTTCAGAAAGTATAAGTGTTAATGTAGAGCAAATGCAGGTAGACAGTAGTGAAGAAGTAAGTTGGACTTAAGTCAAATTCTGCTTAGTTTACGGTTACAAACTCATGTTTTCTGCCAACTCGCATGCACTCGCAGTTTATTGAAATTATAGCAAACCAAATGATTTCTAAGGGTTCTGGTAATTTATGAACGATATGCTTCTCGAAACTGAAAAATATGCTTTGTGCAACATGTTATGTACTCTACATTAAGAATAATTGGCATGAATGTAGCTCTGTGCATAATTTTTATGCATCTGTCTCCTGTTTTCTACATATCTTATCTTAACGTGGACTGTCATTGAAAAACGACAGTGTCACTAGGTAGACCATAACTTTTCACCTATACCTTGCACTAGGCAGTTAACTAGGACATGTATTGGAGAAAAATTATAATACCCCTTCCCCCATTTAACTACAAGAACCATAACCCCCCATGTGTGTAAGCAATACAATTACAAACACAAAATGGAAGAAACAAAATGGACGTCTTCAGTTATCATGTTTTAGTCATTTCACCTACATCATATCATTACATGAAAAAGAACATCGAGACGATTGTCTTTTTAATGATTTTTACAATCTGCATTGAGTTTAAAGCCCTGCCTACATGTCTGTTACTGTAACACTATCTGGTTTTGCTACCATTTGCTATCGGTTTGTTCTTGCCATTTCTTTTGCAGGATCTCCATACCGAGACAAAATTACCATTGCGATACTGCAGCTGCAAGAAGAAGGGAAGCTACATATGATGAAGGAGAAGTGGTGGAGAGGGAATGGCTGTCCAGAAGAGGACAGTAAAGAAGCCAGTGCTCTAGGGGTGGAAAACATAGGCGGCATCTTCATAGTACTTGCTGCGGGGCTTGTCCTATCCGTGTTTGTAGCAATAGGAGAATTCATCTATAAATCCAGAAAAAACAGTGATATAGAACAGGTGAGTACATCGGTCTTTCCAAATATCTATACCGCGAACGTCTTTAGCCTGGCAAACAGATGCCGTTCGTGCACTCATGATTTGTTCATTGGGGAACACAGTGTATTACGATGAGGATGGACCGTGTTGACTTTGCTACAAATTAATTAAACTTTCCTGATTTGTACAAATCCAAGCATTTAACCAAAATCTTTCATTTATGGGATATTCAGGATGGTTACATAAGGCCCCATCACTGCACAGAAAACATTTCCAATCAAAATAGTCATCATCAAGTTGCGTCAACCATTGAAAGAGCATTTACCTTAAAATTCACTTAATCAGAGAATAAATATTTCCTCTTGTTTCAAAATACATTTAAAACTATTTTGGGGTAACTAAGCTTCGCTATCCCTTTAGGGCAATGTCTTTTAATTTATCCCCAGCAGCACCCGGCTTACTGCTATTTAGGCTTGTTGTGGTGTAATTTACTTCAGTGATGCGTTATCAGCAAGGGATGGAGGGGCATAATTACGTAATGAGCCGCCCTACTTTGCTTGATACATTTGAGATGGCGTTTCTCACACTGTCGCCTCTGAGGTGAGAAATTGGTAACATTGCCTTTAATGTATCCAACATAAAATAGAACCTCAATCCAGCTATGATTCCAATAATCGTAGAGGACGGGGAGTAATTTAGCACACTTCACTAAGAAAAAACAACACTAAATCCATGGAGAGGTGAGGCACTGGCTGGTAATGCAGTGAGGTCATTTTATTTTGGTTTGTCTTTATACCAAAAAACCTTAAAATATTTGCAATGAAAAAAGGGTACTTGTAATCCCCGGTACACCAGGAACTGTTGTTAATCTATTTATACACAATTCATTGGTTTATGATTCGTTTTTTGATAGTTTTTTTCTAATAATTTTTTGTTAACAGTTTGTTAACATTATCTGTTTAACGTTAATCGGATAATAGCAATAGGTCAACTGGGTGTTCTTATTTTTTTGGTATCTGATGCTTGTGTAACTATGTAACAGGCTTCTCGAAATAGGAGAGTTGTGATAAAATCTCACAAGCTGTATTAATTCTATTTTATAAACTCGATTATAGACACATGATTAGTGCATGTTTACATGTATGTGTTTAGCTTTCTGTCCCCCACCAAACTCGTGTTAAATGAAACTTTAGCTACACAAGATTTTTATTCTTCTGCCACTCAAAAGTGCGTTGACTTTTTTTAACTAAACACCACAGAGCTGCGTTGTATGAAGCATGCGTTTACCTGCCAAGAATGGCTGCTGGACGCTTTAGCTTTGTCGGTGCAATGATTGTAAGACAGCAGATGGTATATCTGGAAAAGTATGTGGTTTGCTTGCATAGAGAAGAACCAAGCTCTGCTAATTGGGCTGCACTCTTTCTATGACATTAATCCAGGTATTTCTACAATAAGAAAGTTCTTCACAGCCTGGTAGGGAGATGGCATATCATTCATTCTAGTTTAGTTTTCTATATGACTGCTATGACATAAGGGTCTGTTCGCTAAACGGAGAGTTGCGATTTCAGTTTCTTGACTTCACATTATGAAGGACCAATCCCAGTGAGCTTCTGCTGTGGAAGAGCTTGGCTGGCCCTGTATGATGTATAGTTAGCTCAATGAGATCCATAGGTATGGACAATACAGGGCTAGTTGGAGAAACTTGCTAATACTTGACCTTCATTATAAATAGTTGGTTGAAGCAACAACTCTCCTGTCCACTTTTCCAAAGTGAATAAACCCCTTTATCCACCATGCTTTTATTAGGATAGAATATCCCCAGGAGGAAAAACTTTCAGAAACCTGATGAAATACTGAAAGCAGAGATCAAATTACCAGATTAATTTATCAATAAAGATATATTTAAACCATACTTTTGTTGGCACGATATAAATAAAAGATAATAATAATACTTTAGCCATTCCAGTGCATATCTCTTTGCAAGTGGGTGATTCAAAACAACAAATCCTATCCAGAAAATCCTATCTGGAATCATATGCAGGTTTTATGTATCTTGTCCCTAAAAACCGAACTGGAGGTATTAAAGCACATTTCATTGCAGCCGTTTAAACAGCTCTTTTATATGTATTTTTTTATAAGTGTTTAATCAGTTATAATCTCAAGCCATGAAAGTGAAGGAGCGCATTGCATTAGCATTATCTAAAGTGCATACGAGTTCTCTGGCACTTTGAAAAATTACCTGGAAGGAATTCTCATTAGGAAGAATCTGCATTTGGCATGGAATGAATTGGGAGTGCCGTCTAAGTCAAATTATCTCTACTAAATGTGCATGTTATTATTTGCTTTTAAACCCACATAAAATCACTTATGTTCTCTCCTCTCCATATGTATGAATTCTGCATTATTTGCTTTTTACATTTCACTTGGTTCACTAAGCTTGTGTTCATGAAAGCATTTTTATTTTATATTTAATCATGCATGTTTTTGTTTTTTATTTCTTTTTTGCATGCAAGGCCTTTTGTTTCTTTTATGGACTGCAGTGTAAGCAAACGCATCCCTCCAACTCCACCTCGGGAACCACATTATCTACGGAATTAGACTGTGGCAAATTAATGCGAGAGGAAAGAGGGATCCGAGCACAGCCCTCTATCCACACTGTATAGTCACTGAATAAAAGGTGTGTTCAAACAAATTGGGATCCGTTCAGATTATTGGAATCATTGGTATTGCTCTGTATGTACGTGTCAAGAGCTATACAAACATATCCTACCTCTGCATAAGTACAAGTGTTAAGTATGAAACATTGGGAAACTGATTGGACTGAGAAGATGCCATAAAAGAGTTTAGTTTGTTGTAGTTAACGGTTTAAAAATATAGAGGATTCATATTGTCAGAACCTTAACAATCATGATTGTTCTCAAGCGTAGGCAAAAACTCAGTCCCACAGATTAATATGAATATATGGTTGGTGAAGGTTTCAAGTCCAAGTTTAGTTTTCACCGAACATGTATGATTGTTGGGTTTGGTAATCAGGATCATGGTTACGGAGCTGAAGGAAAGGTAGGTCGGAAAAGAAGAAAGAGGACAGATGGATGAGAGGTGAAGTGAATGGTGAGGATGGAAAAATGATAGGTTTTTTGAGTTGGAGAATAGTATTGTACACTAGACTAGTCCGATATGAAGATTGGAGACACTGAAGATTAAAAGGAAGACACTCGCCCAAGAGCTGGAAAGACACATTCTGGAACTGGAACTCGCAAAGGTTACTCAGTATTGCAAATGAAAGACAGAGACTCACACTGAGACTAAGAATAGACCAGGGGATTTCACACACAAAGAAAGAGAGGAAAGTGGGGCACGTGACAGACTTAAATTGTCACACGATAATGGTAGAAAGAGATGGAACAATAACCTTTCGTATTAGGAGGACATCATTTAAACCCTGTTATGTGTAATGTGTCTCACCTCTTGAAATATGTTCTGTGTAACAGTATGTGTGCATTAGCTGGGCAGACACACGTTTGCAATGTAACAATTTATGCAGCATTCAAGCGGAAATGTCTGTGGGCCGTCACTTCAGAGGGAAAATAAAATAAAAACAGAATAAAAAAAGCATTTTCAGTATTTATTACATTTTGTATCTAATTAGCTACTTCCTTATACTCATTACCTTACACTGGGTGTTAAAGAAGCAAACTATTAGGTGGTACAGAAGAGACAGAACCACACATGGAGGTAGGGTAGGGTTAGCTCCACTGACCCAGAGACCCTGGTAAGCAGGCCTTCACACAGAGACTCCGGGTCAAACCCTGAGAGTTCCAAGGTAATGTTTCCAACATGTATGAAGGGGCGTGAAAATAAAATGTAAAACCCCAATAAAATAATGGCTAGAGTATAGGTTAACTAACAGGCTATTTTGTTAGGTCATCTAGTCCCAGGGTCTTCCTCTTCCAGAGCCCATCAGATTCAAGGTCTAGTTGTGCCTTCAGAGATGTCTTTTTGCCCACCAAGAAAGATTATTAGAATATTTGAAGCCTTTCTGCCGGTACTTTTGAGCTCTTAAAGGCTATGTGTTCCTGTCTTCAGATCTACAGAAAATAAGTATTTGGTCTTGTGAGAAAACTAAGCATTCTGTAACTATTTTATGCAATCCAGTCCCCTAAACAACAAATATAGATAAGTTATTCAAAGTTAGTCATATTTTGTGTAAATGCTTTTTGAGTCCTCAGTGGACATGTACTAGACTACCATTTAAGCTTACACCTTAATAATCACATATTAATTAGTCAATTAGTTAATGATTAACCAATACTGAAGTGTTAAAGGGTTCTAAGAGGTGTGTTTTTAAAAGTAGACAATTATACCTTTTTCTGTCACCGACGAAAACTACATGACTGCACTGCTGAGTGAGTGAAACCTCTACTAGCCCAGTTGCCTGCTCCTCATTATACTGACACAATGTAACAGAGTAACTGAAAACATGATGACACGTCGAATGGCTTCTTTTCTAGATCGGGAACTAAATGTCTTAACACTTAAATGCAATACGGCTGACTATTCTCAGACAGATGTGGGCTAAGAACATAATTTTACTTGTGTCTACATTTGTTTCTTTCTGCTGAGCATTCCATAATAATGATCTACTTCTCAGTCTACCATAGAAGGTAATAAGACGTCATGATAGACTTTAACCCGCATGGAGCTGGTGATGAAGCACTTGACTTTTAGATCAGATTTTAGATTTTTAGACACCTACCAAAGGTTGTATAGCTTTAGCATGGACATGAGCGTGGCATGATAATCTTTTATTACCGTTGTTATTGTCTAAAAGAGAGAGATAAGAAAATGTGTCATTAGCAGTTACTCTTCCCACACTCAAGGATGAGGCAAGGGTTGTTTTCGATATCTATGACAAAATTGTAACTGCCGTCTGCACCGTTAGCGCATTTCTCACCTGAATTATGAAGCTCTCACTGCCGTGCCTCCTTGTAAATGGGTTGTTCTTTAATAAAACCGCATTCTTATCCACAAAGCAAAATAGCCAAAACGATGCCTGTGACCAGAACATGGGGGGGGGGGGACAAAATGACAGCAGATGAGAATAAGGAGAGTTATCTAGTCTGCTTGTTTTTCCTGCAGTAAAAAATAGCCTTCATATTTGATTTTTTTTTGTGTGAAAGATATAAAATAACTAAATTGACTAGTTAAAATAAACATAAAATAGGTTGTGTTTTATATATATATATATATATACATGTGTAAATATATATATATATATATATATATATATATAAAATCTCAAACAGGTTCAATGATAAGTATAAAAGTTAGGTTTCAACAAAATATACCGCAAACCACATATTTTCCCTTAATATTTTAGTGACGGCAGACGAAGCAGTTTGCACCTGGACAGGGTCCGCTGCGTGTGATTCTGTCCTCTTGTTCAGAGACGCAATAAATCATGGCAGTCAAACAGAGCGGTGTCCTGGCCCGTCTGCTCTGAGACATTTGTCAAGAACCCTTAACGGCCAAAAACTATATTCATTGCTGGTCGAGCAAGATTAAGTCAACCTTCAATTCAACAGGACTGGTCATCAACGAGTACTGGTTTATGAGCCACGGCATTCGGCTCAGCTTCTTTTATTTACATGGGCGTATTCCTCAGTCCCACTTTCTTAATCATAGAGATAACTAAAGAGTTAAATTAAACTTTCTCTTCACAATTCTGGAAAAAAAGATGTAACCTCTGATCTTTAATATTTCTGTGGTTTCTAATAATTTTAGTAGGTCATTTATTTTTTATCTCTCTCTCTCTGTTGCTCTCATTTTTTTACTAAAATTCTTATTTTTATAAATATGTTTCTTCTTAGCCTGCTTTTCCTGCAGGACTCATACTCATACATTTTTTTTTACCAACTAAAGGTCATGGAGGTTCAGGGTAGGCTTATATTATTTTTTGTTGTGGGATATTTTTTTGAAACCAGCTGAACAGTTTTCATTGATTTGTTAAAGGTCACATGTAATTACTGTACTGAGTGTAAAGGTCTGGATATATTAAGGTAATAACGTTGTAAGAAAGTCCAACACATTAATCATTTTCTGTATCTTCTTCTGTATAGAGAAGAGTTTGTATCATATCCGCATAAACCCATTACTGGCCTTGCATGATATATTTCAGGCTAAAATAAAGAATATTTGGTGTTTTACAGAATTAACCCCTTAATGACAAAGCCCGTACATGTACGGGCTCAAAATGCATTGTTTTCAATGGGTTTAGGGACGGCCCATTGTCCTTAAGGGGTTAATTGTTAAAGTTATGTCTGAACTCCTATAGTGTAATTTTGTAAGTAGGAGATTTGTCAAAGATAAAGATTCCATCTTATTACCTTTATCAAACATCAAAGATGATCCTGTTCCCCAATGACCTTTCACTCCATTCTTTATGGTATTTGTTCCCAGTCTGACCATGCGCCATCCGCCATGACCCGAGCTCAATTTATAGTGGTATTAAAGGATAAAATGTCCCCGTTGGGAAAATTGGCCACCACCATCGCTGTGAACGACTCAAAGAGCAAACAGAAAATGCATTTTATAAAGACTCGCAGGGTCTCTTCTAACCGAAACATGAGCTAGCAGAAAAAAAGACGATCTAGTGCATGGAATATTCAAATTTTATTAAAGGGTATCTATAAATTGAGGGTCTTACAAGCGTATTTTGGTGCTGCTCCCCATTCAGTCTATATGTAGGTCCAGCAAGCTTGACTTGTATGTATGTGATGAGCTGTAAGGGTCACATTAATGTTAGGGTTAGTTCAGCAGCATAAAAAAAGGAATTTCTTGACTTGTGTCTGATGAGTTACATTCTAAGTGACCCAAACTTACAGAATTTTTATGAGGGGAAGCAAAGATTTTAAAGTTCAGAAAAATAATATTTTTATGCTAGAAAAAGAGAATATTTATCAATAATTTACATACTCTCCATAAGTGGCGTCACTAGGGTTGGTGTCACCCGGTGCGATGACACATGGTGTCACTGACGGTGGGCGGTCCCACTGACGGGGGAGTTCCCGCTGACATCGGGGGAGTTCCCGCTGAGGTCGGGGGTGTTTCCAGTGACGGCAGCGGTCCGCACCCCCCGCACCCAGGTTGCGACACCACTGCTCTCCATGCTACCCAACATTTACATGCACTGGTTTTTCTTTTCTTTTTTACAATAGTATTAATTAAAGGTAAAGGATATGTCATTTAATGAGGGAAATGTCTTTCCAAAATAGGCCACTAAATCATTCAGGCTGTTTATTTGGTTCCATTAAAAAAAAAAAAAAAAAAAAAAAATATTCCCAATAACGAATTTACTACCAGAGCTGTAATTTAAAAATTCAGCGACCTAAATGAGAATAAAGCGTGTGATTATTTCCTGAATTAAATGTTTAAATTTGCTCTCCTCTCCGCCACTAATGTCTTTTATTTATCAAGATGTATTAATGGTAAAATGACCCACATTAATTCTGTCCCCGTTCTCTGGCAAATTACAGCATTCACCAATAATAGTGGTCTGACAAATTGTATGTTCCATGTAGAAGATTTGTATTTTTAGCAGATCTACACAAATGGACAATTTAATCGGAAGATCCTAATCCTACACCTGGGTCAGCGTAATAATAGGGGTGAAAGTGTATGGCGGTCCTAATGAAGTAATAACTAACTTATTCTTATAGATAAATCATTTTCATATTTATTAATAAACGTATTGTTTTGCTTCTACATATGAAGATCTATTGGTTAAGTAAAGTAAAGATGGAGATACATTGTTCACACTCCATATAAATCTCCATAATCTTTAAACCGATAATATAATATATAATATTTAAATATGCGGAATAGCCCCTGGAATATTTATTGTTCCACTTATTGAAGAAGAGGGGCAGCTGCTCCAGGTACCACAAGGTGAAGGGTGCATCTGAGCTGCCCTGGGCAATGCCCCTGCGCCTCCTTGTGCCCCCCACTTCTGGAGGTGGATGTGATGCCCACTCTGGACCTTGCGCCAGGTGCTCAGATCCCTGGTTCAACCCTAGCGGCATAAGAATGATGCCCTGCATATACTTTCACATATACAGATCTGTTTACATGCCAGGCCATATTATGCCAAGCCCAAATAAATGAAATTGTCATTTAATATCAAACTATTCCTGCAAATTGTATAATTCATACCTATACCATAAAGACCATATGTTTGTATATAACTACATTTAGGAGGACCTGGTCCTGGATTCCTAGAACATGGGCTCCAAAATATTGTTAGTGTTATTGGTTTGCCCCTAGATAATTCATCTCTGCTAAGAAACTATATATACTCTATTAACTAGGGAACACAACACCTAGGTGGTCTTTGCTCGGTGAGAAATATACAAGAATGCTTGGCTTAAATGCCAACATAAGGTTAATATTAAATAAATACATAGGTTTTAGCTGGCGCAGCAGATCATATGATTAGTAAGCAAACTCCTTGAGAGAGAGAGACGTAAAGCATAAAAAGCCAGGACAAAAAGCGGAACCCTAAGACACCTTCGTTCCATTAGTGGAAGAAAATATTTTTTTACTCCAATGTTCCTTTATAGTCGGATGTACAGTTATGCGCATAATGATCTCTCAAAGTAAAGCCCAGGGCATGCTTTGATCTCTCGCATTTCGGAGGTACGTTAGATCAGTGTCACAACAACAGACCCACTGGAAGCTGGCTATACATTGCATTAGCTTTTATTTTTTTTTTTAAAAAGATTTTAACTTTTTTTGGTGAACCCTGAAGGCCTATCGAGCTAATTAGTATCTGTGCGGGCCAAAAAATAGTCACCGTGGTGTTATCTTGTAATACTTATTCTTACATGAATCCGCGAGCCAGCAAGCTCTTTTTATCCCTAACCATGTGCTTTCTTCAAAAAAATAGGTAAATAGCAAAAAAATCTAGTTTAAAGAAAAAAAATACAGCAACAAATGCAATTTCCCCGCAGACTTGGCCATTCCTGGCTTCAAGGTCCACTTTTCAAAAAGCACAGTATTTTTTTTAGATAAAAAAATAATAAAAATAATCATTAGACAAGACCTTAAGACAGACACCACAAAGACCAAAAAATAAGCTTTTTTGCCTTATTTCTCTCCTCTCGCTCGTTCTCTGCTTCTGCATGTGTTATTGGATTCTCTGTATGTAATACTAATGGTCTAAGTGTAAAATTAGAAAACATATAATTTGCCCCAATTAGGACACTCTCTGTTTTGCAAAGCTTTGATCACCCCATACCGTTCTGTGGGTATGAGCGTTCAGAAGAAATAAAAAACTTAGTCTGTTTTATTTGGTTCCTATTTTAGTCTAGGGTTTCTGCGCCAAACTTTGCTTCAGGCTTAAAGGCTAAGGAAGAACCGCGTGAAGACCTCCTTCTACGGAGCTGCAGCAGATCTCAGTTCTTATCTTTGTGTCACTTCTTTGGAGAGGTTGTCAAAACAGCCTGACAGTTTTAAGGCTCTGTAGACTTTTTCAAGCTTTGGTGTCAAAGAAAGAGAAGCTCTGCAGCCTCTGTGAGTTCCAAAAATATAACATCTACCTGTCTATCAAACCCATCTATATAGACTGTAGTTTTTGTGCAAATTTTATATTAATGTTTATTTTTTTATATAATGTTATAGCTTAATTCCAGCCCTACTGGTAATAGTCCCAGAAAACTGAGCAAAGGCCTACAAATCAGCTGCCGCTCCCAATTTTCCCATTCTTGGTCACCGTTTTGCAGGAAGTGGGCATCATAGGCCAGATGGGGAGCTTGTGGGCAGATATCCAGGCTGGTCCACAACGCTGTGCGTTGGGCTATGACATCATATTCCAGCGATTTCCTGCAATGTGTTGTGAGGTGGTAAGTTAAGTACCCGGAGCCTTCCCTTGCGGGACACAGCCAGAACTGCATGCTGGCTTCAGCGGGCAGTCCCGCTGACGTTGGTGGGCGGTCCCACTGACGTTAATGGGCGTTCCCGCTGGCGTGGGGCGTGTCTTGACCTGGAGAACCGGGGGAGCAGGTATGAGTCTTGCCCTAGGTATGGGTCTTGCCCTAGGTATGGGTCTTGCCCTACCTTTAGCCATAAACCTGCTGCACTGTAACCATGTCCTCCGACAGACTGTGTCCAGTCTGGGCACCTGATATGTTGGGAGTATGGTATTATGTCCATTTTCTCCAATCCATGGTTGGCTCTAATACATGTGGTTATAATGGGATTTATTGAATTAAGACAAACCATACCGCAGGAAACACATATGGGGTTATGTATGCAAAATTGTCTTCTTCTTATCAATGTAGCAACCAAGGGAATGCTCCAATCAGCATTAGTTGCTATGGTGATAAGACCATGTTGCACCCCAATTATTTTTCGTCTACATAACACCCATAGAGTATCACTTTATGTTGCTTTTTATAAATGTAAATGTATAAATTAAACAGGTGCGTTTGAAATACGTCAGACCCTATTAATAATGATAGTTTTTGCCCATCATTTCTAAAGGCATGTGTAATATATAATTGCCTTACTTTTAATTGTTTATATCTCAACTCTTCCTTAAACCAGTTAATTGGAGATGACATTAACACAACCCCCAACTGCTCCCCGACTGCGATCACAGGAACACACGACGAGCCTCATAGAAGCTTCACTGATGTCTTGTTTTAAGACAAGGGAACCATTTTTAGAAAGCAATTACTAGCCCTTTGAAGCCTATTAGCTTGGAGCTATTAAATTCAAAATCAATTACAGGGAAGCATCAATGCATTTTAACACAAGGAAAAATATTTTATACATGTACTAAGAAGCAACCCCTCTGTTCATCTACCAAAAGCGTATCTGGGACCCTCGGGGTATTTACTCTGATCTCAGGGTGATCGAGCCGCTTCTTAGAGTAACGCAATCCGGGCTGATTATTCTACTCTGTGCCAGTTTCTCATTGTTAAGTAACATCAGAAATCTGCTTGAATTCAGATGGCTTAATTGAGACATATGGACCATTAATGGGTTAGTATTGGGGGCTTAGGGTCAGGTTATTTAGAACGCTCCGGGGTATGGTCATGAAGCCAAAGAGACATTCTTGTAACAATGTCAATAATATTTCCGATGCTTGCGGTCATTGTGCTAGGGATTGGAAAAGGAGCAGACAAATTAACTATCGTTTGGGTAAGAATTTCTCCGATCCTTCTTTCTAGACGACTGGAAAGAGTATGGGGTAAAGACGTGGTTATGAGGTAAATATTAAAATTGGATTTTATTACTTCGAAGAAGTTCCCAACGCACCATGAACCAGCTAATCAATGAAAGGCAACAGAATCAATACTCCGCCAACAATTCTTTATAGAGAACCGTGGCTCGGGGTTGTTGACTGTACCAGGTACAGCGTTTTCTGTGCATTTAGATATTTTTAGGCAGGTATAAGCACAAGACATCCAGGAATTCTAGAACTAACAGGGAACCGTCATCTAATTTCTCATCCAAAAGCGTGTTTTAACAGTGAAGCTGCCAAGACGGGCTCAGTCGCTGGACGACACTACTCTAGCAGAATGTGCCAGACCTCAAACTGTTTGCTAACCGTAGAAAATTAGCGGGCTCGTTCACTCCAGGGCGATGCCAGCATGCACAGCGGAGAATAAACTTTTACATAAATCTTATAGATCCAGAGACCACAATTAATAATATGTGCGGTGATCAATATCTAGAAATTAAATCATTTCCTCCGGCTGACCTATGGTAAACCAATTTTATTTTGTTGGTGATATATTTAGGAACTTTCCAGCCGCTAGGGAATCAGCAAATATTAATTGTAACTAGTAAAAGCTTTACTTTTGACTTTTGATCCCCCCCCTCACCAATTCCATCCCCTATATTATACTTCCTTCTCTACCGTTGTCCTGGATGATTTTAAAATATATATTTTTTATTTCCCTGAATATTTAATGTTTTTTTTTGTGTGCCCAGTTTTATCCATCAACTCTGTTTCAAGCAATTATAATCACGATTAGCATATGAAATAACACATTTAGCACGCAATGAGAAAAAACAGCTTGGTGTTACTGTTTTAATAAATGCGTTGCTATTAAAAATAAAAGTTAGGTTAACGTCTGCGAAAATGTTGGATCCAAAGGTCGAACGATTGACTGCGAGGAACATTTTCTGCATAATAAAGGTACATCGCAGAGAGTTTGCAAGCGGCAATTTATACGACGACAAAGTGATTACTTTCAGAAAACTACAGGAGCAATTAACACTGAATAATACATTTGCAAAGCGGGTCTTGCAGGGTGATTATAGTTAGAGATTTATTAAAGCCAATTGTTTCGGAGAGATTATCCGGAGTCTCTTGGCCTTCCTGCTGCATTCAAGTTAGCAATTTCTAATTCATATATCCTGAAATGTGAGAGAGAGAGTGGTGTCCATACCTGCTTTGGACCCTTGAGTCTCCAGGTATGGAATCTGATTACCCGGAATTTGAGGTGCCATCTTGATCTCTGGTTTAGATGAATAGAGTTTACATTAGGCAAGTACTTAGGAGGTTTTGTGATTCTCCATGACAGGTAACATGACGGTGGTAGGGGAGTCTGATTACATATAATGTTGGGGAGCCTATAGATAAAGCATTATAATAGATCTTTTATTCTTATTTTGATCTGGTATACAATAAATGTGTCAGTACGGTGATACTGCTAGCAATATCCAGCGGTCTGCGTGTACACGTGCATGCGCAGCCCGAGCGGTCGCGTCACAGAGCCCAGTGTGCATATTGGGTACGGTGATGAGAATGAAGAGGATGTCGGACGTGTGCATGCATGCGCAGTCAAGCCAGCAGGACAATTCAGGTAGGCATATCAGATGTGTAATTGTGTTAGTGACATCTGACTTAACACTTTCGTTAATCATTCCGCTGAGAGAACTTTAAACCTGTCCCGGAACGGTGTGCAGTGCATTGAGAAGGAATGAAGTGTAGCTCATTCTTCCCGCGTTCTAAGAGGTATAAAACTGCTGACTTCTTGCCAGCTTAAATTGCAAAAACACACACAATAATCCATTCATCAGCCGCCAGAGCTGGTGTTTTTCAGCTCGGGGTCGTTAATTATTCCACACCTGAACTGCTCCAAGAGCAGTCCCATTTATTCTAATTCACTGTGATATTTAGATGGATGGCATATAGACTTCGTTATACGCGCGCCTCACTGCAGAGCGGGGACGCTCATTTCTTTATCAGGATACAAATCCCTCCATACTGCTGTCAGAGCATTAATGAAAACTTATAAACTTTCCCCGCAAACAGGCCAGACTGGGGTACAAGCAAAACTCACAACATCACCCCTGGAGTTTCCATAGCGTGGAAAGGTAGAGGTTAAAGGTCTGGTACAAGCCTACAGTAGCCCAGTCTGCCTTAAAGGAGCGCCAGCCATCAAATGCTCTTTAATGCATATAATAGCTGAGTTTTCCTTTATAATTGTCTGTTGTCCCCATTGGAAACGCATGGGGGGATTCTGCGGAACCCCCCAATGGGCATTTGCCCTTCTCTGCACCCCTCAGCTATTTGCCCTGCAGAATACGTATATAGCAGAGATAACTTATCATGTAGCAGTCTTGTACTGATTTTATTTTCTACAGTAAACTTACGATATGTCTTTTCATCTCAACCCAGGGAAATCCAGAAGATCACACAAACGCCAGATTATCATGCATTTAAATAATTACCTTTAGGGTTATTCCTGGAGAATAACTAAAAACTATTTGATATTGATATTCCAATGTGATATTTGATTTAAGTTATTATGACACAACACCCACATCCAATATCCATCCATGGTGACAGATATGCAGCTTTGGAAATCCCGGTTGCAAGTTGATGATGACCATGGTGTCTTCTTAATGACTTAATACAAGATTTGGTAAAGATGAGACATTTACTGGCTAAGTGAATCTAACTGAAATAGATTACGAGATCCCATTCAGGTATTTTATTGGGTATATTGTATGGTATAATATGTAGGGTATAGTATGTCTGAAGAAGAGACCTAAGTAGTCTTGAAAACGTGCAACCTAATGCAATTCGGTTGGCTAGTAAAGGTACTCATCTTTACCAAGTGTTTTTTTTATTATTCCGCAGCTAACATGGTTTGATGATTTACCTTGGATACAAAGTTTCTTAATGTCGGTTTCCAAGTGTTTAAGGAAACGTAGTTCCATGGTGGCCTCCGGTGAGAACAGCTGCATCACTTAGTATTTCTTTCTCACACTGCTCATTAACGTTAGGAGACCCACTAAACTGGAATTTTAGGGGATAATCGAGGACCAGAGGTAAGAAATCCTGACCTGTCATTTTCAGTGTTCTTAATGCGGTGTTTTATTCTGTCCCTCATCCCGCAGTGTCTTTCCTTCAATGCAATAATGGAGGAACTTGGAATATCTCTCAAGCATCCGAAAAGATTAAAGAAGAAGACAAAAGCCAAGGGCAGATCAACATTCACAAGTATGTTAACGTGCCACCAGAGGCGGATAATCAGGAAAGAGACAATGGCATAGAACCAGAATTTCAATTTAATGATATTCCGGAAGACAAAAAAAAACAAAACCTACTGACTGGGAACCATACTGATTTTAAGAAATGAGCAGAGGGATTTTTTAAAGGATGGCATCTGCTTTTTTAACTTATTTACATGATTTTTTTATAAAGACACATATGGCAGAAACAAAGTGAGACGTGCCGCTGATCGGTTTGCAGGACTCACCTCCAAAAATGAATTTATATGACCCATTTTCTGTATCATTCCATACTTTCCCCAACAAATTTATCTGTGTGATTTCTAAAATAAAATACCGTTTGTTAGAAGGCTTGTGTGCGTAGTGTTTGCTGGCATGACACGTAGAACAATATTTATTTGTTGTTGCAAAAGATCTAGACTTTTAAGAGAAACAAATAGTTATTATATGTCCCCCCTTTTTTAGTTGAGACCCAAAACCCCTCTCTGCCCGCGGTTCCTCCCCAGATGTCCATCTTTTCTAGAAGCTCGGAATGTTGGGTGTGGGAATGTGACACCTGGTTCCACAGCCCTTAAAGTCACAATAATGTGCGCATAAGCAGTAGAAACAGAGACAGACACCATCATTGCTCATGCCAATGGTGGACAATTTAATGACGTTCTATGGACCTTCATAAACCTTGTCATGCACACTGATGTTCTTGTGTGGACACTTTGCCGATCCCTGAGTAGAAAGAGGTTTCATAAAATAAAATATGCAAATAAATACATTATTTGGGAGAGAGGTCCTGAGGTACCAAGACTTGTAGAAGCTAAACACGTGTTGACCCATACGTGGAGTAACTGCTGTTGTCCTCATACAGGGGCGACCAGAAGCCTGAAGCTGCTTTTTTGATCATGGCTTCAGGAGGTGGTCCAAGGTTGAACTTTATGGACTTGTGTCTTTTTTCACTGTAAACTACTTTGTTTCTGTGTTAATATCCTTCTTCAAATGTCTTATTTACTCACATAAATGTCTAACAATGGCTCACAAAGTCACATAAACCTCTAACCAAACCCCTAATTCTGCTGGTAACTATTTATTCCTAATTAACCTGGGAGAAAGGCCGTTTAGTTGAAATTCATAATAGCCGAGCGAAGCAGGAACTGAATTTCGTTTTCTCAGCCTAATGAAAATTTAAAATAGATGTTCTGCAGAAAAAATACCAAAATTGCAAAAACATAGCAGATCAACATCTGTATCGCTTGAATAGCAGATCAGCACAAACTGCAAACGCTGCACTAAAACTGAGAAGGAGCCATGAGGTCAGTTAACAAAATCAGTTTGTATGTGAGAAATGAGTCCCAACCGCATCAGATGGCCAATTATCCCTCGACGGATTGTCATTTTTTGGTTCAATAGAAGTTAATTCATGAAGAAGAAGTAATGCGGGGTCCGGTTACAGAACCGCCAGAGATACAGGTGACACCTGTGCGTTCCTTGTGTTTCTCTACAAAGATACATTTCCGTTTTTACCACCAGCTTAACCTTTAACCCTTTGAGTACTGCTATTGTCACTCGTTTTAATTGCCCTCTTTGTTGAAGCTTAAACTTGTGTCTACCGTGGGAGCAGCCACCCTAACTTCTTAATTACCGGTATCTCTCTTCTTTGAGTTAAGTTCAGGGTAAAGGGAGAAGAAACAGAGAACTTTAGGACAGCAATATCTTGCTGGCCCTGTCACTCCGGAACAAACAAAGATCAGTTTGTCAGCTAAATCACTCCAAATAAATACAAATGACAAAAAACTCACCTTAACTGGGTAGTTTTAATGCATACATTTGGCCAATCCCAAGCGTCTCTGAAACGTTCCCATAGTACTAGGTCCAACGTCCATCAGAAGTCAACTTTGATTTATTTATTTTTTTTAAGTAAAAGGAAAAAATAAATACAACCAGATGTTACCAGATGTCAAGATCAGTAACCAACTTCTACAAGACTCAAAACTACATGGAGCCAGTGGGTATATAAAATAACATTGAAACATGTGTTATAATTATCTTTATTTAATTCCCCACAATCACTTAAGTGAATATAATACTGAAATCCTACAGTCGACACAAGCGGGAATTTGTAACACGCTTTCCTCCATTATTTTAACAGACTGAGCCTTTAATACTATGGATTCTTTCTAAAAGTGCCGTTAAACTTGGCAACTATGTGTGATGGGAGTCAGTGTGCATCGCCTGCAGTGCTCTTCCCCGGCTTATACAACCAAACCCGTTAAGAATTTTAAAGGAACAGGCCACATATACATTAATAAATATAATAGCTGAGAAGTCTCTTTAAGTTATTTTGCCATTAATTAACTGCTTCAAGTCAATCAGTGACATGAAACATAAGTAATATATTTTTATAGTTCTAATAAACGCTTTTTAAATTACTTACAAAGTTCTTTCATTCATTGTCGCTTTCTGCAGTTACTGTACCTTTAACATTTTTTTCCCCAGTTGTTCTTACTTTTAATTGCTCCCAAGTTCAACAATGATGTTTCCATGTAGATGGGTGATTTAGCCATACCCCAATGACTTCAGGTCCCTGTCGGAGCAATACAATTTGTTCCTGACTGTGCAATTGAAAAGAATAGCCACGTTTTATATGCAAATGATCTGAGAAAGGATGCATACTCATAGAGAGGGGGAGAGAGGGAGAGAGGGAGAGGGAGAGAGAGATTGTTATATGTGTTACTGTAATGTTTCTCTTACTCATAAACCTTGGGGTGTTTATATTTCAGGGGGTTTTATGGAATATAATATATCAAATAGGATAAACCTGGAGTTTAAATGGTGCAGATTAGACCCATTTTATACAAAATACATTAAAACACCGGTCACTCTTGTGAGTCTCAAGTCTGAGGGTAAATGGACTGCTGACCCTTTCATATCCTTCAGTGACTCCTTTATATTCTAATGGTGCGTTGATATCTTAATTTTGTCATTCTCACTAAAATATCAATTGAACGGCCTAGATTGGGCAATTTTATCTATACTTTGTGTGAAGCACATTTACAAGCAAAAGTATGGGTACAATGTTACACTAACTATAGGTTTTAGGCTTTAGTTTAATCAGTTTTTATAGAGCTAAAAAAACTAATCATATAGGAGCCATTTGTATGTTGGTAATTTTCCTCCTTTGCTACAAAAAAATGACACATATGGCTATGCGGTAGATTGGCGAGCACACAATCATGATATCACAATCCTATTCTCAACATAAACAATTGCAATGGACTCAGTTGTGAACCAAGCCATCAGCACCCAGCCATCAGAGCTGCCCGGTATACCAAAGTTTGGCCCTTCTTACAGTTTTTGAAGAAAAAAAATAATTTCAAACATATTTTTTGTCCCAAATAAAAGATAATAAGGAGAAAATATATTGCTTGGTGAAGTTGGTGGTAGAACCCCACTGTGTCTCCTCAACTAAAGTCCAAAGGACTCATAAGGGATAAGAACTTTGGAGTTCTACTATCCATAGTTGCGATCAATATTCTGTAATGCGGAGCACAGAACCCATGAATACGCTGAAAAAATATGTATCTGTAAGTGCGTGAACATGGATGTGTGAAATGGACTATGTGTCAGCATGACTGTGTGTTAGCGTAAGTATGTGTGTTAGCGTGTAGGTTTGTGTGCGTATGTGAGTTATCGGGGGTGGGGGGGGGATCAAGGTGCTGATGGGACCACTTGGCTTTGCTTGTCCTCTGGTGCAGAAGGTACCAGCCCTCCTCTGTGGACAGCAGTGGGCCCTCACAGCATGAGAGTGGACCTAGACTGAGACTGGAAGAAGCAGAGAGAGAGAGAGAAACATAGAGTCAGGCAACAGCTTCCTTGTGGATCCTTTGTAACGCTTGGTGTAGATGTCCGACATTCAGTAAACAAGTCAATTTCCACCTAAAAAGCCTCATCTCCTTTGCTCTGTGGGATGCTCTTAGCTGGGACTCGATGACCTGAATTTTATGTATGCAGGACTTGTGTGCAAGTTTTTTTTTTTTATTTTAAAAAAAGGAAAGTAAAAGATGGAATAAAGAACTTTTGGTGTATTACAAACCCCGAGATAAAATCTAATCACAAAGAAGGAATTATGTGCATCGCTGCGGAATAAGTCTGTCTCCTGTAATCGTATGCAGTGCTGAAGCGTTTAGACACAATTTGTGCGGCTGTGCCGTTCCGCAGAACAGGAGAAGAGGAAGGCGATTTTAAATCCTGATTTGTAGCTGTGCGGGGGAAACATGAATATGATCATTTTAGTTGTTACCCTTAGAATGCATCTAAACAACAATGTGCACTTTGGGTGGAAACAAGACTTGAAATATACATTCTGATTTTGATGTATGGTTATTATGAATAGGCGCATTAGTTGAAGCTCTATAATTAAAGGGATACATGACGTGCTGCGTTATCCATAAGATACACCGGGCTTGTCCCTAAGTCTGGGGATCCACTAGTGTTCTGATGAATAATCTGGCCATGAAGTTTCCACCAGTGGAAAAGCAGTGGGTAGTAGCCTCCACAGCGTAGGCTACTATAACCAGGTGCTCAGCATAACATAATGTGACCCCCAGTACTAGCATAGCTACCCCCACATGGAAGCAGTAGGCCAGCCACATGTACACCTGTATATATGTGTGTGTGTGCTTATGTCTGGGGGCCACACAAGGTCTTAATCTGGCACCAAGCAACGGCAGCTTTGGTTCTTCCCATCGGCTTTTGGCGCCCTTGCTAGTTCTGTAGCACATACTTTTTTGTTAGTTATTGGAGAAAAAAGCGGGTAGAAAAGTGCCTCGTGTCACATCTACTCACAATAACACACTGAAATCCTGAGTATAAGATGTAGGCGCTTGCAGACATGCACTGCATTAATGACAGCCTTCACAAGAATCTGCAAAATCCTCAAAAAAATCTCTTTAAGGCATAAGAAAGAGAGAATATGTGTTTCCGAGTGCGTCTGCCGTGTCTGCCGGCCGTTGCTGGTTTAGTAGTAGCTATGATAAATAAAAGAGCATTGTGAGTACGTGCACTCCACTCAGCAGCCCCGTATAAAATGTTAGGTAAGCATTTCTTTGAATTATGGGAACTTTGCTTCAATATGCTAATTCTTTCTGCCGTAGCTTCCTAATTAACACGCGGACTGGGAACAAGCAGAGAAAACACGATCCGTTGTAGTCAATGGTTCTTCCACGAGCTAAATTGAATACCTGGTAGAAATACACAAGTTAGATATATTCAAATATGGCACATAAAGGGTTAGCGGATTGAACAGAGAGAAAATGAGTGCGCCACTGCACATGTTTAATCCGATATAAAGGAAAGAAGGGACGCCGCAATCATCATATTCTATATAATGCATGTCTAAACTTCCAGGGGATGAATTTGGCTGTGAAGGGTCCATGGGATCTACGAAGAACCCAGTGCAGGCAGCGGTGCAAAAAACAGGACCATGTAGTAGGCAGTAGCCTGGAGCTGCAGCTTCTCCTAAAGTGGTTACTTTTTTTTTTTATTTATATAGGTTGAGGAATGTATATTAAAGAACTGCAAGGGGCACTTATCAAAAATATATCAAAATGATGGAAATGAAGACAGTGAATGCTTCACGAATACTATGTACTCTGAAAGAGGTTACCAATGGAAACACACATTCATACCTTATTCAAAGACTAAAAAAACCTAATAATAAATCTCAGCGAGTGATGCTCAGAAAATAAATATAATGATAAATATTACGCTGTATATAGTAAAATTCATAAAATTTATAAAGAAATAAACAGTACACCACCAAAAAAACAAGTCTCTCCATGATGGACACAGATTGCATAGTCAGATCTTGCCAGGAAGTTTATGCCGAAAATACAGGAATGAAGGTTCCTCGTTTAACTAAGTTCCAAGGAGTCATCTAAATCACAGTCACCATCCCTAAGCAACATGTATATATGCGTACACTATAGGAGCAGCCATCCTTCCTCCTCTCAAGATCTGCCTGGTTATTCCTCCCCACTACGGTTAAGAACTTCAGGACAACAAAATGATTAGATAATGCTGGCCCTATCATTGATCAGGACTTCCATGAGGTTAACCTTTAAACTAAAAATATTCAAAATAGTTACAAAAAGCTCACCGTATAATTGCTCTACAAGTTCATTATGGAGGATGGGCATCTCCCAAACCAGTCCTTGAAGCTGTGTGGACAGCCTAATGAGGTGATCTGCCCCTGGTTAATGCGGCAGGGGGGGCTGCTGCCCACCCCCCAAAACTGCCCCCTTAGGTCTAGAACTAGACTAGAACTAGAACTGCTGGCCAAAAGCTCACCATTGGTAGCAAAGGAACATGAATAGAATGCATATTCTCACAACACACACATTATGTGATTATTATGTTCTTCACAGATATTTTTATAGTACCTGTGATCTTGCCTTTCATCTTTTTTGGCACAATCAAGCATCACGTTACTGTTGGACGGTACACATAACAATGAAAAGAAAATTACAACGAGAAATCTGACAGAAAAGGGTTTTATAGCAAACATAAAAATACTTAAAAGTAGTTCATCTATTTAATCACTCGATAAGACCCAGACATCCATAGTTTTTATAGAAAGGCATCTTCTTTAGACATAAATTCAAGTGTTTTTTGATCAGGAAAAGGCACCCATTGCTCTCTGAATGGTGACCACCAGTAGATACATTTTAATGAAATAATGTTAAATAAAGCCCATCCTTTTTAAGTTACCGTATACATCAGTATATTTTCCCAATGGAATCACCCTGTTAATAACGTATTTACCTCTATAAATGTGAGGTGGATATAAAAAGTCTACACACACCTATTAAAATGCCAGGTTCTTGTGATTTTAAAGAATGAGACAAAGGTAAATCATATGAGAACTTTTTCCACCTTTAATGTGACCGATAACATGAACAATTCAATTGAAAAACAAACTGAAACCTTTGAGGGGAGAAAAAACAAAACTCACAATAACCTGGTTGCATAAGTGTGCACACCCTTAAACTAATACTTTGTTGAAGCACCTTTTGATTTTTTTCCAGCAATCAGTCTTTTCGGGTAGGAGTCTATTAGCATGGCTCATCTTGACGTGGCAATATATGCCCACTCTTCTTTGCAAAAGCGCTCCAAATCTGTCAGATTGTGAGGACATCTCCTGTGCACAGCCCTCTTCAGATCACCCCACAGATGTTCAATTGGATTCAGGTCTGGGCTCTGGCTGGGCCATTCCAAAACGTTAATCTTCTTCTGGTGAAGCCATGCTTTTGTTAATATGGATGTGTGCTTTGGGTCGTTGTCCTGCTGAATGGCATTCTATGGGTGATATGCAGTGTTGTTTTTGCGCCAAACATACTTTTTGGAATTATGGCCAAAAAGTTCAACCTTGGTTTCATCAGACCATAACATATTTTCGAAAGTGCTTTGGGGGGTACTTGATGTTTGTTTTTGCAAACTTCAGCCGGGCTTGGATTTTTTTCTTTGTAAGAAAAGGCTTCCGTCTTGCCACCCTACCCCATAGACCATTCATATGAAGAATACGGGAGATTGTTGTCACATGTAGCACACAGCCAGTACTGGCCAGAATCTCCTGCAGTTCCTTTAATGTTGCAGTAGGCCTCTTGTAAGCCTCCCTGACCAGTTTTCTTCTCGTCTTTTCATCAATTATGGAGGGACGTCCAGTTCTTGGTAATGTCTCTGTTGTACCATATTGTCTCCACTTGATGATGACTGTCTTCACTCTGTTCCATGGTAGTCTAATGCTTTGGAAATTATTTTGTACCCTTCTCCTGACTGATATCTCTCAACAACGAGATCCCTCTAATGCTCTCTGTGGACCATGGCTTCTGCTCTGAGATGCAACTAAGCAAATGTCAGTAAATCCTAATAGACCAGCTGAACTTTATTTGTGATTAATCAGAGTCACTTTAAATTACGGCAGGTGTGTAATGACTTCTATTTAACATGAGTTTGAATGTGATTGGTTAATTCTGAACACAGCCCCAGCCCCAGTTATAAGAGGGTGTGCACATTTATGCAACCAGGTAATTGTGAGTTGTTTTTATTTCTTTCCCCCCTCAAAGATTTCAGTTTGTTTTGCAATTGAATTGTTCACGTTATAGGTCACATAAAAGGTGGAAAATGTTCTGACATGATTTATCTTTGTCTCATTCTTTAACATCACAAGAACCTGGCATTTTAACAGGGGTGTGTAGACTTTTTATATCCACTGTAAATGTGCTCTTTGGGCCACATTATCATGAAGTTATAACTTTGAATTGGTTTTTAATAATTTTTTGCCCCTGCTTTGCAAAATGTCTGAAAGCAAGAAAGAAATGAAGAACGATGACATTTCCTTGAGAAGCCTGAGTAAAAGCAAAAAGGCCGCAATAGTTAAACGAGTGTTGCCTCTGGCAACATAAGCATTTTTCTCTGTTTCCTCCATTTAAAAAGGGGTCAACCAATTGTAAAAATGCGATATAACAATTAGCTAATTGCTCCCTTACATATTGTTTCAACTAATGTTTGAAATGCGCTGGAAACTGTATACGTATCATTTAATTGAAGAATTAAGAACATGGAAAGCCAATATCTTCTAAGTATCCCATTACAGAAACTAATTTTAAAGATGCATTTATTATGCAAATGTATCGATTTACTATTAGATTGAAACCTAATGAAATCTTATTTACATACTTCCAATTAACCTCCCTTTCTGGTAAAAGATTTTTGCAGAAAAATAATCCACGTTTTTGGACAGTGTGAATACTGAAAAAGTTCAGATTTTTTGTCCGTTTCGTGGGTCTCTGGCCTAGTTTTCGAAAGACTTGTATGAATAGTACGAATACATAAGTTTAATGCATATTCAGATTCCCAGGTTGCTGCTAGAATAAAAAGGACCAATAAATGCATAAAACAAAGCAAGAATTCTGCTCATACCCAGCGAATACTATAAAAAACCCACCAATGTAAGGAATTTGGGGATTCTGGCACACTATATGTCCATATCAGCCATAACATTATGACCACCTGCCTAATATTGTATAGGTCCCTCTTTTGCCGCCAAAACAGCCCTGACCCATCAAGTCCATTAAACTCTGACTCTGAAGGTGCGCTGTGTTTTCCGGCACCAAGATGTTAGCAGCAGATCCTTTAAGTCCTGTAAGTTGTGAGGTGGGACCTCCATGGATGTATTCGGGTGCCGTGTGTTCTCCAGGTAATCGACGCACCCGGCCATCTACGTGATGTAAAAGTAAACGTGAATCAGAGGTCTAGTGGAGTCCATGCCTCGACGGCTCAGGGCTGTTTTGGCGGCAAAATCAGACTAGTTTACCTTCTTCCAATGCTCTGTGGCCCAGTTCTTATGCTCACATGCCCATTGTAGGCGCTTTCGGCAGTACTTGCTTACCAAGTAGCTGAATCACCAGGACTGCTTTGTGTTTTTAACCCAAAAGTCACTCTCAAGCAACTTTCTGGAAACCATTATTGAAGCACCTGTGTAAACTTTAAGTAATAAAGAACCTTGCAGGTTGTGCCTTTTGTACATCCTTAGTTCCAAGTGTGTTTTGGGTTGTGTATTAATGTCCCTATACCTTTGGTTTGCTGTTACCCGTTCTATAAGCAAGATCTCTGGACTTGGGTATGCCTATTCATAGTTTGCCCGCTATGTACTGGATCGTTAGCTTGTATGGACCACAGAGTGAACTTTGCTTCCCCCGACCTTTTGGCTTTGCTCAGGTTTATGAGGTTTATGAGTTGGATATTTCCCCATTTTGAGACTCGAAGACCATGGAGTACCTTGGGCTTTTTTGCTTT
Organism: Spea bombifrons; assembly: GCF_027358695.1. Classification (NCBI taxonomy): domain Eukaryota; kingdom Metazoa; phylum Chordata; class Amphibia; order Anura; family Pelobatidae; genus Spea; species Spea bombifrons. The sequence goes on from NC_071088.1 coordinate 10,134,402, forward strand.
TGGAAAAAAGTTCATCATTGTGGCTGCAGAGTACCCAGGGGCTCATCCTCTTGGAAAAAGCGGCTTTCACATATAAAGAGTCAGCTTAGCCATCCAGTCCTGCCCCTGTCTATGTACCTATTAGGTATACCTGATCCTAGAGGTTCCAATCTATGAGACTCATTCATTCCAAGGAATATTACAGGAATAACTAGAATAAGCGTGCATTTTGTGTCCCACTTATATTCAGTATTTGTCTGTTTGCTAATGTTTAACCCAGTAATGATATAAACAAGATCTCAGTAAGAGTGACAGGTTTCATAGCTGCACCCTGACCAAAATGCTTCAATAGGTAAAAAACACTATTACTTGCTTCTGACATATTTCAAACTGGCATTAAAATTCACCAAGAGGAACGTTCTCCAAAGTAAACAGATAAATAATATCTTACTAATGTCCCCCCTTTCCTAAACATTACATAAGCCTGATGCTATCTAACTCCTTATGATGCAATAAAAAATAAAAATAACTTTTCCCTAAAGCTTTTATTATATAATCTTTTTCTAGCTGACTACGGCAGTCAAAAATGATGCTTGTGGGATTTATTTAAGTCACACAGACATAGAACTCGGCAACGGATAAGAACCATTCATTCAGAGCCCATCTAGTCTGCCTGTTTTTCCTGATGTAAAGACTAAAAATCGTTGGTCTCGTAATAGAGTCAGGTAGCCATATGCCTATCCCATGCATCTATAATGAGGTTCGGTTTATTAATCTGTGATGAGATAATAATTACCCCATTGATACATTTTTATTCTTTATATTGATGCAAATTAAAAATTATTTTTATGATTCAAAGATCCGTTACAATCGTACTGTTAACTAGTGATGATTTTCTGCTTAAGAAACTGCACTTTAATGAACCAAATCTTTTAATTCCTGACCCAAGCCAAATGAAATCCCCATCTGGGCAGTGGATTGGAGATTAATGACATCATACCGTAGTAAATGAATTATAAACAAATCTAAGGACCCCGGCTAATGAGCAGATTATTAAATCCTTAAAATGAGACTAATGCCTTCTAATTATCAATAAGTTCTGCAGTTTTAATACTTTTCTCCACGCAACTGCTTTCCGTGAAACGACTGATTGAATGACCCAATTATTTCTGCGTACATTCATTATATGAAATACATATTAGATCTTTTTTTTTTCCCTTGACATTAGTAAAGCTACATTTTAGTTACAAACTATATATATGTTTCTTAATATGTGGCCGCAGCTGGGCAATTCCTGGTCTATAAACTGTCCTGCCAAGGTCACATTTGCTACATTTTCATTTTTTTTTTAACATATATCTGTCATGGCTTCGGTTGATGTACCCATATGGCTTTTCACATTAGGTTAATTAAGTAATTAATTTAACCTTCAATAGTTGTCTTGTTTATTTGCAGGAATTATTTATTTATTATAAATAAAAGCATGTTGATATTTTTCTAGTACACATTCTAGTTGTTACATCTTTAGTGAGGATTTTTCAGTTTGTCTTATTCCAACTACTTGATGTAACTATATTTTATGAAGGGCAACCTTGGAATTTGTCCTTCAAAGTGATATCAGGGAGCTGAAACATTGACCTCCTCAGATCCAGTAATGTATTTATTGAGGGCAGCACGGTCTGCTGCCAACTCTGTGCCGCTCTCTGTACTTGTGGGTGTAGGGATATTATGCCATATCCCAGCACCCCACTTGTAGAGAATGTAGAGCGGAAGGAAACTTTAGAGGGCCGTGACGATTTGGCACAGCCCTCTAGTGTTAGGTGCTGGTTGGCGAGATTAGGTGTCAGGCTTCATTCAGGCTGCGGAGTTCCCCTGTCTCGCTACAGTTCCCCTGTCTCTGACATTAGGTTTTAACCAGACCAATCAGTAGTGGTGCTGCCTGAGGCTTTCTGTTATGCGACAGAGGGGCTGCTTTCCCCCTGGGCGTGCCGTTTATGCCAAGGCCAAGCCGGCCTAGGCCAGAATATGTCACTGCCTGGACACTCCCTATTTAGTGAATTGCGCCCCAATTAGGATCTTTTGTTTGATGGAACCTTCTGCTGAAGGTAAAGCTGTAGTAAATATTGCAATTATTAAAATAACCATTAAATGAATATGTACATGGACCTGTACAAACGAGTTCCTCTGTAAAAAGCCTTTAATTCCATAATTACTAAAAACATAAGAGAAGAAAAGACCAATGGCGCAGCGCAAATAAATGATAAATATATTTTCAGAACACTTACAAAAGTAGTTGCACAAGGAAAATATGTGCAAATAACGCGGTAAACAATCCACTCGGAAGTCCTTCAATGAAGGTCTTCATTAAAGTCAAGGATGCTTTAGTAGGATACTTAGAGCAAAAAAAATATATAAATAAAGATACATATTTAATAAATAAATAACGTGCAAAATCGTTTAATGCCCTCTGCGTGTTTCGCCACACCGGGGGTTAATAACAATAATAACAAACATAGAAATAGTGAACACATGAATTACCATAAAGAAATATATATAGATAAAAGATAATAAAGAAATGATAATAAAAACAACAAGATAAGAATAATAAAAATACATATTCTATTGTGCATAAAGATGTACATAAGCATCAACATAACTATATATATATATATATATATATATATATATATATATATATATATATATATATATACAAAAACCTTGTTTTATTTTTATTTTTATATGTAAGTATTTTAAAATGTATCTTACGCAGTACTTCAATATTTCTATAAAAAGAGAAATTAAACTTACCGTTAATATTAATGACCGGATCCTTGCGGTTCTGTGTTCACACTATTCCAAACTAACAATTTTCTCGCGGCTTTCAAGGTGAAAATTAGTAGTGCTAGAAAAAAGGTGAGAGCTCCGGCGTGCGTTTGTTATTTATGGGTCTCCTGGTAAAGGCTTCAAATTCAGTAATGAGTGTAATAGCAAAAAACTGGAGGCTAAATATAGGTTAGTAAAAGTCTCCTAGCCCATTAGATCAATCAGATGTTATCATTTATTCATAGAGCTCTTGCATTTTCTATGCTGTACAGATGGACATTAATAATTACACACTATAGGAGGAAAAAATGATATAATTGAAGGTAACTCATCTCAATGTTAGATCTTACAACAGCGGATCAAATCTGCCCTCTAACGCAAAACACTAACGTTATATGCAGTGGGGTAGCACAGAATGTTGTGTCCCCCAGCGAGTTGTGTTGAGGGCCCTTGCGTTTGAATGTATCCAGTTTTGGAAACTGTGTGTGAAATATAACATTTATGTTTCTATTAGGAAAGGAACTCAAGGTGCCCGTTTTGTACGGAATAAACCAAAGAGCACTTTGCCCGTAGGGAGTTGTATCTGGAGATCTAAATAAAATCATCAGTATCTAGCCAGCTCAGTTCATCCACGTGAGAGCCAACAAACTCATTGACTATTTATACCCAGACACTAATTGCCATTTAAAAAGCCGCGGGTGTGGGAAATGAACCTTTAATTGTCATTTTAACCTGTGTGCGTCACCTTGTGTCTCTGTAACACGGCCAAACGTTCAAGGGTATGTAAACTTTTGATCAGGGCCATTTGGGTGATATCTGTTATATCATTATGATTTAAAAAGGAGTCAAACAACTATGAGATAATACATGGCTTCATATGATCACTAGCATTAAATAAAAACATAGTTTTTCACCGGCTTCCACACTAGCTACTTTGTTAGATGATATCACACCATACTCGGAGTTTCACACCATATCAGCTCATTAGCAGAATCAAGTTTTTTTTCCCCACTGAGAAACTCATATGAGGCTCAAATATATATGGAACTAATTTGACAATATGCGTTTTTGGTTAAAATGATCATTCTTAAATAGAGATGCCAAGCCAAATCAACCATAATCCAATGTTTGACCCAACTACACTTCCAAGTGGTGGCCTCCTTGCTGGCAGTTCCTTGAAATTTGTAAGTGTTCTTACTTATTTACAGAATATCAGTGAATTGCGTAGCTCTGTGAGGACGAAGGGAAAATGTGAATTAACATAAAGACAAGACTAATACAGAGGCTGTAGGAGGCTCTGCCCTCACATGCTTACAAGTTATTAGTTAGACAGTTGGGGGTCACAGAGAAGAACGATAAGATTGTAGCAGAGAGAAAAACTGGAGAAGTAGATGGTTAGAGAATCCTGGTAGTGGAAAATGCAAGATGAAAGGTTAATTTTAGCTAGTATTTTCTGCCAAATATATTTGGGGAGAGAGAGAGAGATAGAGCAAACAAGGTGAGGAGTTCCATGGGAGAGGTGGACAGAGCAGAGACGCCAGCTGGGGAAGGATAAGAACGGATATTTCTGTAGATATAAATATATGTAAATGAAAGCTTGAGAAATGCTGTCAAAAAAGAAAGATGTGCAATTATTAAGTGGTCTTTATCGCCCTTCTTGGTCTCTTAAGACTGTGCTGTGTCTTGGGAATGCTCCAGCACAGCCATTATTTAGCACTTAAAAATAGTCTGCTATAGCTATGAGAAAGCTAAGGGATTTTATAGTTGAAGTTGCTATAGCAACCGCATCTGTTTTTACGAACAATTTCCACTTTATCCGATGGAAAATGATTTGGCTATGCTGTATCGGCGCTGACATCACACAATAAACATTTGGTTTATCTCGGTTTGATGTAGCTAGGTGTAATCATTTATCAATAGATACTATTATATGTTTCTTTTTATTAGTATTAAGAAGTTCTTAGGATTAGGCCAGAATGTGTAATTTAGAATAACTAAAAAAAAATACTTATTTTGAAATTAAAGGAGAAATTCTGTGGAAAAAAATCCAGTGCTGTGTACAGTAATATAGGTTGGAAATGACAAAAACCTGGTTTTATCGTATTTTGTTCCATTAAACTTCCTTTATCTGCAGACCTGGAGGCGGCCATTGTTGTCAGTCATGTGATATTTTGGGTGACTTCCCCTGCTCAGACACCACACTGAGCTGATTCTTTATGGCGATGATATAAATGAAGTCACTTCCTCTATATACCATAGTCAGAGTGTCCAGCTGGGTGAGTAAGACTGAGACATTCTATTGTTTACCACAGGCAGTATGATAAAGAGTCGGGTGTTTGATTGGGCTAAGATAATGCTGAAAATAGAACAGTTAAAATATAAAATAAAATAATAAAAAGAAATAAAAATAATAAAAAACAGCAACATTTTGTTGAAATAGTATTTTTAATTTATTTTAAAAAAAATAGTGGAAGTTACCCTTTAAATTACCACTGTAATTATCTGTCACAAAGACTTAACGCAAAGTTACAGTAAAAAAAATAAATAGTTAAAAGAGCGTAATTTAAGAAATTGAACATTGCAAGTAGCACTATACATAATTTACTGAAAAGAATAATGACATTAAGGCAGTTCCAGACTTTGGTCCAGATGTAATCAGCATTTTTCTCAGTCAATTCAATTAATGAACTGTAACCATTAATGTCTGATAATCAGTTATGGGCTATAATAAAGTAAAAAAAGAGTACATTTTTATGCAAAATTACAACATTTGTCTAAATGTTCATTATGTAATTGATTGCATAACTATATCTCAAATGTATTGACCTTTTAAATCTACTTTGCTTGCAAAACATTTTCTAAATGTGATTATTTAGAGAAAAAAAAAATTAAATCAAGTCTGAAATTATAATTTGTGCCATAATAGCAAATGAAGATTCAAAAACCGGCCAGTTTTCCGCAGACAACTAACGTGGCTCTCTATGTCTGCCTAGAGTAGTGTTTTGAAGGGATGAATTTATGCCAACACTTTTCTTGGCCCTAAAAAGGATTTACAAAAAAAAAAGGAAAAATTCATCATATGAACCTTGGAAAAATTCAAATGAACTCTAGAACAAAAATAACAATAATAATAATAATAATAACTACATTCCCTGCCCATTCAAATGGAAGGAAAATGGGGGGAGCATTTTTAATTCGGGATTGAAATTCTTTGCCCGGTACCCACATTCACTCTCACTCATTCTCTCACCTCTCATTCTTGTTCATTGTCTATCTCATGCTGTCTCCACCACTTCCGCTTCCACATCTTCTTGTTCTTCATCTTCTCTCTTACATCTTCTCTCTTTTATGTTCTAGCTTTGTACGCATCTCCTTGGACATAACCTGGCACAAACTTTGAGCTTCTAGTGATGTCCTCTCGTCTGATCCTACAATCGGGGGAGAGGACGTCACCGAAAGGAGATCTCTATTTTCCCCACCCACTAAAGTCGATGCTCTGGTCAGCAAAATGAAAGACACGTTTCTTTATGATATCTTAAGCAAGCAAGTTGTGTCTTATCATCTTTAGCGAAGTCAGTAGGTGGTCACACCATCGTGACGGGACAAACGCTATTTTAATTGGGGAAGTGGGGCGTGCCGCGGCACCGTGACCCAGAGTTTCCTCTTAGTGACCCAGAGAAGTAGGGCAAAACTTGGTCCGGCCCTGGGCAGGGCTGTATTGTCTCCTTATTTATAAAAGAAATAAAAACACTTTAAAAATTATCATATATTATGATAACTGTGCAGGCAGTATTCTGAAACAAACGTTCAGAAGAACCACTATTGTCCTTGGAAATATATCACTAATTGCTTTGATCAGACCAGTTTAATTACTTGGTAATAATGAAAGTAAGGTTTTGGATAGCAAAAAAAAGCACAAGCTATGTGTAGTTTTAATAAATTGATTTGGTTGCGCTGAAAGCCGTGAAGGTCCTTAAATGCAGAACATGGGACATTTCACAAAACTGGTCATCAGAGAAGCTTCCCAATAATCCTGAGTTGTAATGACAGCTTAAAAATTTACTACATTGATGAATCCTGAGATTGGATTTAAAACCTCTTTAATTTCACTAGCTGGTATTTATCTTTTAACTTTGCATTCTTAATCAGACTTCAAAGCAGATCTTTAATCTTGTAGGCATAAGACAAGATTAGAAGCTGCTGATGTATTTCCAGTTCACAGCTGCTTGTGGTTTCCCTTATTACAATATTATTCTATGCAATTTAAGTTTTATTCCAAATTAGGGAACCCATACCCTCTTATTGCACACATGTATGTAGAATGACCTGATATAAGAAAGGGGCAGCTGCCCAAGGCCCAAAGCAGCTCTAAGGACCCCTTGGACCTGGAAGACCCTTGTGCCTCAGTGTGTATTTAGAGATAGACAATAAAGGGGTACATTTTGATGAAACTGAAGAGAATGTATTCCATCTCCCTTTGTCTCAAGTATTTAGCGCCATGTGCATTTTTCCTCCGCAGCATACTTGGGAACTCTCCGTGAGAAGCTCAGCTTCCCTGGGTCTCCAGGTCAGTTTCTCTTTTCTTCACTATTATGTTATGCTAAGCCACTAAAATGCTAAAAAAAAATCCCTTTTTAGAACAAATAAACATGATTAAACATTCAATTGGAGTCTATTCACTAAAAAGAGAGAGCTGATGGGAGAGTTTGCGGGAGAGCTTTGTTGCCAACATCTTGACTTCACTATACGGTATGAAGGTCCAAGCCCAGTGCTTGGCATGTCCTGTGTAATGTTTAGTTAAATCAGTATTAGATACATTTGTATCTATATTCCATCTTTTAAATGTCAACCTAAATCACAAAGCGCTGGTGAATGGGTCATCATTGCATGTTCCCACAATGCATCACTAGAAACATCCATTTATGGGGACAAATATGCAGATCAAGATATCTTCTGAGCTATGTATTCGCCAGCAATGTCTATATATCACATTTTAATCTCGCTCTAAACTAGTTTACGGTAAGATTTGATGTATACTGTAGGTTAGGTGCTTTCATCAGGTAATCACTAAAGGTATTCATTAGAAATGTAATAGAAATTATCATAAAACTGCAGTTTACAAAGACAACTTAAAAAAGTCATAAAGTTTAAAACACTCCCTTGTTGGTGCTCATCGAGTGAATAACATCCAAAAAAGTATGCATTAGAAAGCAATGAAAATAGTATGAAGTGCTAATGGTGCTACATTCGTTGCACGGCTAATTGTAATTTATAGAATTCGGTTTTGGCAAATTGGTGCAATAAAAACAATATAATGTAATATAGTTTTTATAATAAATACATATAAAACAATCGAGAGACAGGGCTTTTTTTTCATGAATTTGAATTACTTTCGAGGGATCCATGTATAAAGTGGTTGTGGCAGAACCAAGGGATTTCTGAGGGAAAAACAAGCCTTCTGGCTGGTCTGGTGTCTGTAGATGAGACAGTCCCATTAAGGATGAAACAGCTGTCCATGAGCGGTGATCTGGCTATTGCACCTCTTCCCGAGTTTTGTCTAAAGGCTGTCCTGTACAGCAGGCAATTATTCTCAAGGGATCCATGTATAAAGATATAGAGGCAAAAGGTTATAATTGTTGAACTTATTTGCATGCGCCTACCCAGAATCCCTTGTGGTTGTGGCAGCACCATGAGATTTCTGAGGGAAAAACAAGCTGCCTGGTGTCTGTAGATAAGTGTTTAATGATGCTTCTACTATATATATATATATCACAAATATATATATAGCCCAACAACAATTTTCAAGTAATGACATGTGAGAGAATAATACATGAACGTAAAATCTCAACAAACTAACAAATACTTTTAATATTTAATCGGTGGGTTTGAATAGAGGCATATGTAAGCCAACAGACACATGAATGATAATTAGATGTGTATGTGTGAATACTCTAACGCAACTGGAAGGTCAGGGGTGGTCAATCAAACAGTAAAAAAAGAATTCGTTTACAGCACTGGTATGGAAAAAAATGCAGAAACGGTCGCAGAGGGCCGTGAGCAGTTACAAGGTCTGATCATTTATGAATCCACAGGATTATATATTATATTTTATAGATTATATGTAACAAAACAATGCATCCCTTCAGCAAAGACAAGGACAGAGGAACTGGCAGTGCGCTTTAATTCAACATCCCCATGATATAAAACCTAAACAACAGGGCCGTCAAGATTAATGGATTGGTCATTTAAGTATGGAATATTGTTCACCCCGAAGAAAAGGCTGATGGGGAACTGAATTTAGGTCATAGACATTTACACACATTGAGCACTCGCTTTAAGCGCTCGCACATACTCTAAGGGTTCATCATACGTCAATACATCTCAATGGATCAACATAATGGTTCTGTGCGCATGTAATGGAGTGTATAAAGCATTCACACTACATGGCCTCACCTGTTACTGGAAATGACCCAAAATATACCAGAGAGTCTATTCAATCGTTAAAGTCCCTATATCTTTTGGTCCAAGAGAAATGTGAACATGCATTGCAAATCCATTAACATTGCTCTAAGGACGAGCAATTGTTTGAGCGTGCAGTGATCACTCGCATGGAAATTCCAAAGGAAAGGTTAAACACGTGAGCCTTGGAATATAGCTTTGTAATATCATTTTGAAACATCAAGGAAAGTACTCTGAACTTTCTACTTAAAGCCTGCATTTCATTACTGCTCTATACATTAAAAAATTGTGACTGTATTGATAGGTTAAAATAAGTAATATATATATTAGAAACCCCACTTACGCGCATGTCCTGGCAACAGCCATCTTAACTTCCTGTTCAGAGGATCTGCTGCCAAGCTGCTGACTGTGTTGTTACAGTTAGGGTATAATACAAGTTTAACAATCATATTAAAATTAACAGTATAGAATGTTAAAATTAACATAAAGATATATAAGACCTACTGGTATAGAAGAAGAGGGGAGAGGACGTCACCAGAAGCTCCACCATTGTGGTGGAAGTTCACACAAGGTTATCATAGCTCAAAATGGTGGAGCTTCAGGTGATGTGCTCCCCCTTCATTTTGAAAAAAAGCCAATCCAGGGCGAAACACGTGTATAGAACGAAAAACTTGCAGTGACAGCTGGAAGATACTTGAAGGCGGAATAACCCCACAGCACTCCAACAGGGCTGCCATCTCTTGATCTGGAGCTAAGATACACACAAGTCACACAAGATTTGTTTTATTTCAAGCGTTTTAAAGTAAGCATTAGTGTAAAACGCTATCCGTAACGCAGGGAAACAGAGATCCGTAAAGCTGCCAACCCTTACTATTAAGGTGAATTTGTTTTCACTTTCCTAGTGCCCCTGCTAACGAATACTTCATTTTAATGTATTAATTTATCACTTTTTTCCCCCATGCCCGTCTCATTCGTAGGCTTTTTCTCTCCTTTCACTCCTAATGCCTTTTAATATTTCTCAGACACACTTAACATTTTGACATTGCTCTTGGGTGTTTACTTTTAATCACCTTTCTTTTCGGTTCTTGCACCATAAGCTCTTACTTGGTTCCTAGGGGCGTTTTTCCCCCTTTTCATTATTCGATAGCGATCGCGTTATGCTCTCCGTATTCTGTTTATCTACCTAGATTAATCGCACGTTGGATTCTCGCCCCAGTCCGAGACACAGCTGCCCCATCGCTGTATTGTCAAGCAGAGCAGGGATACGATCTCGCTGCATAGCACTGCAGAAACACGGGGCAGGGGTTGAGGTTACGCGGCGTAAACGATGTAAGTAATAAGTACACTAATTAATATCAAGGTCTAATGAACACCCATCGGATACCCCAGAGTCCCAAATCTCATAATCAGGAGCTAGAGGTGGAAGCCAAAGAAAAGGGAAGGATGCGAGATTAAGAGTGCCTGGCGCTCCAGCTGTTGCTGGCTGTAACCCCCATGACTCTGAGCCGGTTCTTGCCATATCTTTTTAAACATGGGCATCCACAGACATTTTTCTGTGGGGGGTACTAGACCTGCCATAGGGGTGGCCCCTGGAGAGGGACGTGTGTGGTGATGCAGTACGTCACGTGACATATTCCGCCGACATTCTGCCAGTGTGGTCATTGGAGGTAGAGGTGCTTGAGATAAAGTCAAGTTGTCCAAAACATCCCTGCTCAGTAGGATAGACAATTATTATCCAAAATGCCCCAGTCTCTCTTGGGTCGATGAGTGAAATTTAAGTCAGAAAATTTCCAGGGGGGCTTTTATTCATGGAACATTTATTTAAACTGGTTTGGGATAAAATTTCTCACTAATTGTATAGTGTCATACTAAAATAATAATACAAATGCTATAAAAAATATATCATCAGCATATGTACGATGGTATTTTTCTATACAGAACAAAATCTCAACTGTTGAGCATATTTAGTAAATATGATGGATGATGATGACGACGATGATGGATGATGATGATGATGACGATGATGGATGATGATGATGACGATGATGGATGATGATGACGACGGTGATGATGAATCCCACACAAGTACACGGCGCACGGCAGCCTTGGTTCCAGGAACTACACGAAGCAGAATGATCTTCAGGAAGGTACGCGCTCTCCGATGTAAAAACCATAGCAAGGCTCCAAATCATGTCTCGGCCGATTAAGAGCGCTGACGTTTGTGGGTAAGCTTGCGGGATGTGGAGTTATTGTGAATATCAGGCCAGATTCCAGGAAAAGGTCATTTGATTTAACAATATGGAAGCCAAGTCTTGATTTTACACAGAAACAGAGGATATAAATGGGTTACGCTTGTGACTTAGGATCCCATTTTCAACTTTTACATGTGGCTATACACAGGAGATCTCTACTGATTCATCTTCTGAGGCTTCCATCATCTACCTGCGACAATAATATATATTTTACAGATCCTTAGCTATATTAGCACATCTGATATTGAAGTGGAAATGAACCTTAGGTAGTATTCTTGGTGATCAAAAAGCTATACAATCAAAGGCCAAGTCTGCCTACGACATAACTTAACCCCTTAAGGACAATGGGCGGTCCCTAAACCCATTGAAAACAATGCACTTTGTCATTAAGGGGTTAAGATAGCTCTAAAATGGTGCATAATACATAATATAAATGTTCCATGCCATAAATTAATCTAAATGTAATTGCCTTGTAAGGAATATTGTTCACAAGAAACCACAATAAAGATGGCTGGCAAGGGGTTAATCTTGTTTCGGTTATGGTGATATATAATGCTCTTTTTTGTTGTTGTTTTCTCCTGTATCCATGGCTATAGTGTTAGTGATATAGATTTAAAAGCTGTGATTTTTGTATTTGAAAATCTGCTTTTTTTACCCAGACAGCTCTGTGCTGCCCTCTGCAGGATTTCTGACAAAACAACAGAAATAAACCAAATCCGAAAAAAACATTCTACAGCCAAACAAATGGAAAAGCAGCTGCATAATGCCTTGGGGATTTCAGCATAATTACGTGACTGGGCAGCAGCCAAATAAAGCATTATTTATGTGAATATGGATGAATGCGGTGTGGTTTAATTATATATTACTATAAAAGTAATAGCTCAGCAATTAGGGTCTCATAGCCAGGGCACCTTCTTGGGGATAGACCACTTTTACCCCTTGCCTTTTTTTTGTGGGTAAGTACCTGCAACCCCACCCTTAACAAATATATATATATATATAATATCTATATACGGTATGTATGGATGGATGGAGAGAGAGGGAGGGAGAGAGCGAACCCAAGCTTTCTGGTTCTTTAAGCATGCAATGAATGGAGTGGACAGAAAACAAGACAGAAATGTCATGCCTGATAGAGCTCAATCGTATATTTTATTCCTCCATGCCTCTTTAAAATCATAGGTTTTGGATGGAATTTCTAGAAGGTTGGTTGGTCTTTAAGTAGTGAAGTACATGTCACTGCAAGATGAATATTGATTTTTATAAGATATTCCAGAGAAAAAGTTGATGCCACTCAAAAAAGGATGTACCTCTCCGACTGTATCTTTAGCATCTCCTTCACTGAAACCTGGTCCTCAGGGCTCAGTGATTGGGCCTCTCTCCTTCTCCAGCTATAGCTCTTCTCTTGGGCATCTGTTATCTTACTTTGGCTTCCAGTACCACTTATACCCTCTCTTCTGACTCGCCTCACTGACTGTGTCTGTAATTGCATCCTGGATGGTGTCTCCTCACCTGAACTCAACGTCTCCAAGACCGAGCTCATGGTTATTCCGCCATCCCCATTGTCCACAATTCTTGTTTTAGAGTCATTCACCAAACCCTGCCGCATTCACCTGAAAACCATCTCCCAAATCCTTCCATTCCTGCCACAAGAAACAACCAAAGCTACTCTTCCACTCCCTTATGATATCCCTGTCTGGATTACAGCAACTCCCTACTAACCGGTCTCCCACTCTCCTGCCTTTCACCGCTCCATTCCGCCCTCAACATTGCAGCTATATTAATCTTCTGTCACTATTCTTCGTCTGCTCCTCCACTTTGCCAATCGCTCCTCTGGCTCCCCTTATCCACCTTCTGTGTCCCTCCCATGGCGTGCATCTCTTCTATCATTATTACCTCTTCCCAGTACCCCATTCAGGTTTTTCGCCCGCGCTCCATCCCTTCTCTGAAATCCCCTACCCTATTCTGCCAGACTTTCTCCCTTGCTCTCTGACAAATACTCTGCATACATCCACCATCTGAAAAGCATACATTTCCTCATAACACTCAGCCAGCATCCTAACCAAGCCGCTTGGAAGATCAACAGCCTCTACGTATACACTCATCCCCGTCCAAGCAGTTCTCTCCGGCTGTCTCACTCCCCTCCCCCCCCTCAACCACCGACTAGATCATAAATCGGAGGAGCGAGCCCCCCCTCTTATTTTCACTACTTCTTAGTGGCGCTATTATGTTCTTTATCTGAGGTGTTAATGGGTGTTTTTTTTTCTGTTTTTTTCCCCCCAGAATTTATAGATGATGTCAGAATTCCAGGGAATGAACAATAGCCTTTGGAAGCTAATTGCAAAATTAACAATATTAAAAGGTAGCCATTGCACTGTAGAAACCACTCAATGTCGACCCAGCGTGTGAAGAGACTGATAAACCGATAAAGAATATACAGTTACGCACTTCATTAAAAATAATTTATCTTCACATAAAGGCACTTATCCCTCCCCATAAAAAAAAAAAAACGGTAACGAAAGCCATTATTAGGGCCATTAAGCGGACCGGTCCCCTACCGGGTGAGAAGATTGGTATTTGCTATATTGAAAAAGACGTCGCATTTTATCCATATTTTGTCTTTAATTGCAAATGCACAATGCATGGTGGCACTTAAAGGGTAAAATGGAGAAGAGGTCATCACAACACGAAAACCGTTCTCTTACAACCTTTATTGCATTAATCTGTGCATTCAGAATAAAAAGTATACAGCAAAAAACGAGAAATTTGGCATTTTCCGATAACAATACTGAAAATCTGTCCCGATCCCATTAGCATTAAAATTACACGGCGGGCTTTGTTTTGCTTTACAATATTCATTTCTGTATCAAATATTCATTCAAACCACAAGTATAAAATGTACAAATTTAGAAGAGAAGAATGAAATATCCCGGAGAGGAACGGTCGGATGTCACGTAATATATTAGCTTTATTAGGGTACATCAGGATCGTATTGTCCACGGCGTATTCAAGAAATGCGGCTGGTTATGGATCAAATTATTTGGGCAAATCCAGCAAATGTCTTCTGTCACTTTAACGAGCCTCACCAATTTATTTCTTATTAATGATTTATTCTATGTAATAATTTGTTATTAACCTGGCTTCTGTGCTCCTGGCATGGGGAGTAGCGTTAGTTACCCCCTGAAGCTGAATCTGACCTATAATGAAGTTGTTGCTAAAGCAAACAAAAAGGCAACAAAAACAGATATAAGCTCCTAAATTTCATTTTCAAAAACGTATACTTTTGAGATAATTTATTAGTATGTTTATATTATATTTAATATACCTTTTTAATATCTTTAAATAAAATATTGCCCATGTCATTTGCCCAGATAATCGAATAGATTTGGGTGATATAAATGGGTTATTATTATTAAAAAGAATAATATTTCGATATTTATTGTCCGATTAATATTTTCTTAAAAAACAAAGATCTGGCCCGATTCCTTTAACAATTTTAATGAGTAACTTTGAATGAACATCACCGACAAGCTGGTATCAAATTATATATTCTATGCTGATCAGGAGTTCCATGATGCCCAGCGAAGGGCATCTTCCGATACGTAGTCCACGGCAGTCACAGTGCATAAGGCTGCCTATACTCGCAGTTTGTGATTTTTGGGCAGAAAACACATAAAATTGTCTAAAAACGAGGAACGTTAATAAGTCGTACTTAAACAGCTTTGAAGCAGCGCTATATCCCCATCCCCTCATATGCTATTCATCAACAAAATGTGATTAGTAGATAGCGAAAGAATGAAGCACAGATTTGGCTTCACCAGAATGAAACATTTGTTTGCGGCATTTTCCCCCCAATAAAGTGATAATTAATGCGTTAGAAGTTATATTTTGAATAGGATTCCACTGAAGGCAATTCCAGCCGTAATAATCATATTTCCTAAAAGTAAATGGATTAGAATTAAAACAGAAGCGGGCCCGAATGACTTAATATTACACCCCGTAAATATCTTATGTACCTATGTTAACTATCCTTTAACCCCTTATAGCAAATGGAGTATTGTACCACGCACACACAAAGTATGGCTTGTCAATATATATACCGTAATATACACAATACACACTGAGAACAATTAACACAAAATGTGTTCCTTTATAAGACTTCTGCATCCCAAATTGATTTGTGCCCAGCGTAATAAAACGGTCGTCGTACTACCACGGCAGTATTTTACAGGACAAAGCAAGATAAGTAAATAGAACAATTCCAAACACATTATACTTGATGCAAAAATAATAATAATACAATATAAAATCTCCCAAAAACATGTTATTTGTGGTTATGACCCCACGACGTTAACATCAGATTATTAAAAAAAATGTACATTAATATATAGAATTGCATAATGTCGGGTAGAAAGGCAGAGAGCCGCGGAAAGGAGTTCTGTTTGTATAAAGTTTATTTTATCATTAAAATGAAAGCCAGTTATGCACCCTGAAGTCGTCTGAAATGAGGTAGTGAGTTTCGTACTGTACTCTCTTTTAGAATTTTTTTTTTAAATTAATTTAGTTTTTACATTTTATTTGCAATATTCCAGGTTTAAAAAAAAAAAAAAAAAGGGACTTCTCAAACATTGAGGGTTCAATAAAATGACTAATCCAACAAATAGACAAATAGTTTCACCCGGGACATATTTTCTAATTTTAAATGAGAAAAAAAAAATGAAAATGAAGGTTAATTGCATGCCGTGGATATTATTGGAAAAATTCTGTCTCAGGGTGACATCGTACATTATTTTTGCAATGACGTAGATAGTAGCATGAGAAGGCTTTTATTGTGCTTGTGTTACCAAAAAAGGTGGTAAAGCTTCTGAGGTGTTTGTTGAAGGGACATTGCAGCCATCAAATGTACTTTAATGTACGGGCGGCCCCTTTACATTTTCGTGGTCCCCCATTTGCCCCTTCCCCCCGTCCACATGCTATTCCGCGTGCCAGACATGCGTATCTCCCAGCACGGGATATACTCCTCGCCAGCAGCGGCTGGGTGAACGATACGCCTGGGTTCAGAACCCCTGTGCGCATGTGTGAAGTGTTCTCCCATTGATTTCAGTGGGAGCATATCCCTGCCACTGATTAGCGGTTTCAAGCAGCCAATCAGTGGCAAGAATCATCAGACGAGAGGGCAGCTGCTGCAGCAAGGCTTCAGTAACTGCATCAACTAAGTGCTTTTATGTTCTCATTTTGGAAGAATGCATATTAAAGCACCTGCAGAGCATATTAATATTCATTCTTCTTTAGAGGGGGAGTCAGGGGCATTAGAGATGAACAGAAAAAGACGAACGGACAGTCGGACAACCCATAGTAAAGCTCTGACAAAGCACGTAAAATGAGAGAGGAATGTATATAATATATATGCTACATGTGCTCTCTATCCGCCTGTATTACACTGAACCATTATGGCGTCATTTTACTAACAAGATTAGATTTTGTTAATCAAGAAACTCTTCTAAACAATGATTGGTAAAGGCAAAGCTAAAGCACAAACTTCCAAAATCGTACAATATAAAAAATTGGGTGTAAAAAGTGTTTCCCCCCCCCCATAATTTGCATTAGTTTAGTACCCCCGGCTATAGGGTATTTAAGGTGGCGACATACATTATTTACAGCGTCTGAGATGGGTTTTATCCTCATTATACTGGCAGGAGGGTTTCTACGGAGCAAACCCTGATTTCCTCAACCTTAATAATAATCGGCAAAAAATAAAGATTTTTTAAAAATGGGCGGGGCACAAGTGGGCAGAGCCACAGAACATGAACAAAATGCAGAGTAAGCCACACCCACTCACCCCCCCAACGCGTTTTGAGGAATTAAAAATCTGGAGCTGTTGCTTTAAATCATCAGATTTCACTTGGCAGCTCAGATGCCAAAAACACTCCGCAGGAAATATAGTGTTAAATAAGAGTTTTTTCGACCGTTTGGCTTAAAACCCATATCCAAAATCAAACATTTCAATAATTGTATTTTTTGTATTCAGATGTGCGAGACGCGAGATTTAGTTGTGTAACTCAGTGTACGGACCCCTTCATATATATTCATCTATGAGGTAGGATTATGTTTTACGCAAACGATTAACCCTTATATTTACAAGTAGCTTAGCATTTCATTACTATACACATAGAAGTTTAAGCAAAATGTATACAAAAAATAAGCAAGTTGATATATTTGTTACTTATACACAATTTGAATTAGGATAGATATATATATATATAGGTATATATATGTAGATATATATAGGTATATATATATATACACATTATATCTTATAATCTGAAGGGCTGTGTAAGGTGTTGAAAGAAAGTTGGATATGCCATTAAAATATGCAGATAATATCCAGAAATTAAACAAAAACCACTAGAGAGCGAAGGGTACTAAATCTTTTTTTTTTTCTTAAAAAAGCCTCTAAAAAGGAGGATGACTGAGAGGCAAATGTACCAAAAACAACAACTTTCTTTCATGCACTAAATATCTGCAACTGCAAGAGCAAAAAGCATGTGAACGTTAATGCCTGTTTTTAATGCCATATCACCATGTTTAGGCACAAGTAGTGTACCGGCGGGATAAATAGCTGCCTATGGTTAGCCCTTTCTGCCTTGGACGCTAGTAATGGTCGCTGCTGGCTAGTACCGTATTTGCTCGATTATAAGACGACCCTGATTATAAGACGACCCCCCAAAATCTGAATATTAACTTAGGAAAAAAAGAAAAAGCCTGAATATAAGACGACCCCAAAGGAAAAAAGTTTTACCAGTAAATGTTAATTCATGTAAACTATTTTTTTAAATAAAAGCTATGATTGAGAAAAAGATTTTTTTTGTTTTTATTTCTTGTATTTTCCAACCTGTCCCCCAGTTACGCACATCTGCCCCCAGGCTTGCCACTCCAATATGGCACTGTGGCCCATGATATGCCTTTTAACCCTCTATATGCCACTGTGCCCCATGGTATGCCTTTTGACCCCCCTATGTTCCACTCTGCCTCCAGAAATGCCTTATACCCCTATATCCCATTCTGGCATTTAGGGGGTTAAAATGCATATTATGGGGCAGAGTGGCATATAGGGAGGTATAAGGCATTTCAGGAGGCAGAGTGGCATTAAGGGAGTTAAAAGGCATTGTATAGAGCACTCTGCCTCCAGAAATGCCTTATACCCCTATATGCCACTCTGCCAATTAGGGGGTTAAAAGGCATATTATGGGGCAGAGTGGCATATAGGGAGGTATAAGGCATTTCAGGAGGCAGAGTGCTCTATTAAATGCCCCCTTAACGCCACTCCAGAAATGCCCTATGCCCATTTAACACACACACACACACACCCTATACCCCCATTTAACTAACTAACACACACACACACACACACACACACACTCTCTCTCTCTCTCTCCCCCCCTCTCTCACCCCCCTTCCCCCGCTCTCCCCCCTCTCTTACCGGTGCTTCGAGCCGGGGCAGCGGGTTGACGTCGCCTTCTGCTGCAGCCGGAAGGAGGTGTGGCTAGCAGCGGGGGTTTGTATGCGTCCGTCGCGTATACTTTCCCCGGCTGTCAGAGATCAGACTTCCCCGCACCGGTGCCGCACCGGTGCGGGGAAGTCTGATCTCTGACAGTCGGGGAAGGTGTATGCGACGGACGCAGACAACCCCCGCTGCTAGCCACACCTCCTTCCGGCTGCAGCGGACGTTGTCTACGCGGATCGCGTAGACGTCAACCCGCTGCCCCGGCAACACATCAGGAAGCACCGGTAAGTGTGTATGATGGGGGGGGTCGGGTGAGACAGGAGGATCCAGGTCCCCTGCAGCGGTGCGGGGGATCTGGATCTTAGTCTCCTAATCAGACCTCTATTTGAGGTCTGATTAGAAGATGACCCCGATTAGAAGACGAGGGGTATTTTTCAGAGCATTTGCTCTGAAAAAAACCTCGTCTTATAATCGAGCAAATACGGTAATCCTTCCTGACATGTTCCAGGCCTGATACAGATAGTATGTTGGGTTTTCAGATGGCTCCAAGGCTAAACTGTCCGCAATTTGCATGGACCAAGCTGGACAGCTGAAAGGGTGAACCTTATATCAGTCTTACAGTGTTTCTAAACTTTCCAAAGCCTGGCGCCACATTAAGAAGCCCAGACTGGAAGCGATTTAATAAAACAGTGAAATTATTTACAGAGGTAATTTACCAGAACAAAAGACACCAGGCCATCTGAAATTGGCCCATCACCCCACACCACACAGCCTTAGATCCCACGTGTGCACACCCGTGTTCCATGCATACGAAGGTCTCATGCTAAAGCAAGGAGACCTACCTCTAGCCAGACTGCAGAGACAGATATTGACGTCCCTCAAATACAACCCTTGCCAGGTTCTACCTGGGATGTCAACCTTGTTTGATCCAACATCAGCGCTGAACAGAATCTATGCAACTTTCAAGAGGAGCGAAGATTGGATACTTTTCCCCAAATCTAACATTTTATAGACGTGTGTTTAGAGGTAAAAACAAACAACATATATGTATTAAAATCCCATGTGATATGTTTACTATGGGGAAAGGTATATCTTCTTAGGACAGGATTGATTACTCCTCATTAGGTCATCTCCCCTCTTGTTAGGTTGCTGATTGCTAATAGTTGGTTATGGCAGTCTTTGTAAGGGTGGGAGAGGTCAGGAATAAGATAATGCTGACCCTGATCAGACAGATCTCAGCCTCTATGCGGGAATCTTTTACATTTTACTTATATACAAGGCAATGACACCGGTTGCTAGACTTAAAATTAATACATTTAGTTGCTAAAAGTTGTGGTGGAAACAATTCCCGTTCAAGGAGTATTGGGTTATTGCTTAGCCTTCTGATCTCGCACACGATCAGCTTAAGATTTACATAACAAATAGATGGAATTAAAAAAAAATCCAACAATATTATTTGCCTAGAAGGAGTGATTGGCTTAAAGGAGTATATGTAGCACCCTTGGTATTTTGAGCCCTAGTTATTGTATAGTATAAGCGTGTGGAAGACCTGTCAATATAATATAACATTATATATATATATATATATATATATATATATATATATATATATATATATATATAGTCCTAATTTAAGCCTCTGTTTTTTTTGGGGGGGGGGTATTGTTCTTTCCTAATGGGCTCTGAAACTGTACAATGGGGAAAAAAAAATAGTAGAAATTCTACAATAAATATTGTCCCGACCCTTAATTTCATGCTGGTAGTGTGGCTTTGGTTTGGAGTAACCTTGGACAGGTTGGTTTCCCGCGTCAACGTGGTTCCTACACCCACGAGTGGCAATTTCATTCATTGAATTCGGGGAGATGCTGCCTCAGATCCACAAAGTGTAGCGATGTACAAAGCGCGCTGTGGACTGAAGGGTTGATTACATCATTACAACTCATTTGTTCCCGTGGTTGGAAATGCATCCATTGTGTAGAGCATGCTTGCGTATTAAATTGCACCATTAGATAAAATGAGAAGTTATATTTCGTATTCAGAAGTCTTGCTTCTGTTTTGAACTTTGCGTTCAGATGTTTCCCCCCCCCCTTAAAAAAAACATTTAAGGATTTCTCTCCGAGGCGTATAAATGTAGAAAATTAAGGAATTTCTTCCCAATATGGAGCCCGATAAGGGGCCACGGCAAAAGGTCCTAATGTAGCTCATCAGTAGTGCATTTATCAGTCATCTGCTGACAGAAATCGGTTATCCCACTTTGACTCCTTGGTTTCTCCAGTAATTCTTCTTGGGGGCTTACGTTCTGCATTGGACCCATGCTCGGTAAAATCTTGTTACTTCCACCTCTATCATGCTGGCTGGCTACCCCCGGTGAACCTTCGGTGAATTGCTGGCATGTTTGCAGCATGGACGGGCACTGCAGGAGCAGCTTGTCTTTCTCCGACGTCAGAAAGGAAAGAGGGCATTCGGAGCTGGAATACTTTGCCAGGATCTGGATTTGCTCGCGGCTGAGCGCAGCTTCCAGGCACACCTGCTGGCACAGGCCGCTGAGATTCTGCTTGGTTTCCCCAAGGGTGGACAAAAGTTGGTCTCTTTCCTTCAGCAAATGTTCTTTTTCATCTTCCTGCAAAAAAAATAAACAGAAAAATAAATAACGAGTACACTAGATGGGCTGAATGGTTCTTCTCTGCCATCCGATTCTATGTTACAGCAAGTACTTAAAATAAAATAGGAAACTGTTGGTTGGAATTGATGGGACACACAGAAACTGGTCTTGAGGATGTCCCTAAAACACATAAAAGATTTACTGACCACATGACTTGGTAAATATATAGACTATAATGGCACCCCCTGAATGAAGTACAGTTTAATCCCCATTCAGACAATTCTTCATGTCTTAGGGTCAATTGGGTTTTTAATTCCAAAAACACAAACTGGTATTCTCAGGAGCACCCACACCTATATCACCCAACTCGGTCTTCACCCTCAATGTAGATGAAATCGGCGTCAGATTGGCCGCTAAGGAGGTAACCAAGACCAAGTCCAGAGGGTACTCTGTTCCTCGCTGATCTGTCCAGCTCATCCTCACGAGATATTATGACTTCTAATATTATGACTTCTCCAAGCCGCCTCCAGTTATGAGACACAAAAGGAACCCTGGCCTGCTTTTCTCATTTTCTATATGTCACTGATTCACAATGACATGTAACAAGACGGAGCAACATAACGATCAAACTGCTGATCTCCATCACAATTACAAGCGACCAGATGAGCGCCATTGATGAGGCCAAAAGGACAATGTTTACACGCGAGATAATACTCTAGAATGACACGGCATGACTTGCAACATATTGTAACTATGAATCGTTACACAAGATAAAGTACACATTCTACTGCAAAAAAATGTAAATTGTGTAAAAATGTAAATAGTTAATACAAAAAACTCCCAAAACTTTCTATAGGTCCTAAAATATTTATTAAGTCCCTTATTGAAAAAATACTGGGTAGCTGCAACCTGGGGGCAGAACCAAAACCGGGGAAGACTTCCAGCTTTAAATCGAACGGTTGAACAAATATATTGTATGAAACGTTTAGGAATTTCAGGGGCTCAAATGTTTTTGGACAAATCAACACAATCGAAAATAAAATGTTAATTTGCAGGCAATGAGTGCTTGAAGTCTGGAACGCACGGACATCACCAAAAGCTGGGATTGCTCCTTTGAGATGTGCCAGGCCTTTACTGCACCTGTCTTCAGTTTTGGTTTGTGGGTCTTTCTGCCTTAACGTTTGTCTTAATTGATGAATTAGAAATAACAAAATAATAATAATACAGAAATAATGCGGGAATAGCCCACACCTGTCCATTAAAACAGCCTTTGAGTCCATTGTCCAATTACTTTTGGCCCCTTGAAAAAAAGAGTGGGCTACATATTAAAGAGCTGTAATTCCAAACCCCTCAAATTAACGCTGAGAGACTGCACTTTAAGCCCACGGAAACTTGAATATTTGGTAAACAAGTGAAATAACAAAACTTGTGTCAGTGTGTCAAATATTTCCAACCTAACTGTACATGAAATTTAATTAACAAAAAATATATGAAAAAGAATCACAACTGAAGCAAATTTCTTAAAGATTAATCTTTTTTTTTTTGGTAGCTTCTCTTTGGAAGCTGAATTGGTGCATTTTCCAGAAAAAAACTTTTTTTAAAAAAAATCATTGAATAAATGTGTGGTTTGAGGTTTCCCCATTGTTTTGGCCCAAGCTACAATATTACGCTGATACGGGGCTCCCTTAAAGTCCCTAAGTGGTGCATAACTTTCAAAGTCCTCCCGATCTTTGATATTAAAGCAAAAACTTTTTCTGATTGACCAGGAACAGGTTGGGTGGCGCGCATTGTTCAAAACAGAACATACCAGTTTTTGAATCTCGGTTTCCAGATTCTGGATGCAGTCCAGTTTTCTCTTGCGACAGCGCTGGGCAGCGATCCTATTCTTGCTGCGTCTGCGGATGTCGTGGATGAAGTCTAACTGCTCGGCAGTGAGGTTGTGCATTTTCACCAGCGACTGGAAGTCATACCGGGAAAGCGAAATGATCTTTTGTGCGCTGAAAGGCAGTTTCTTCTGCAACGGAATTCACAATTTTGTGGATTAAGTGGATTAAGCACCATAACATCGTTCATGAAAATCACAATTTTTAAGCCCAATATTAACCGCCCCCCGTGCCCACCGTTTCACCCTGTGAAATATAAAGCTACCACTTGTGTTGTAGTTCAGGTCTAGGCTATACATGCCAACCATCACTTGGTCGCTGGCGGAGGGATTGTCTACCCACCTCACATTCCCGCTCTCTGGCCGAAAGAGATTCCCCGCTATCGCCCTCGCTGTCTGTTTCAGAATCTCCTTCCACGCTAACAGAACACGCGTACGGACATTTTTCTGGCTGCTTCCCTTGGAGGCATTCTTCATTGTTTGTTTCGAGATTGTTGGCACTCCCTTCGCTGGAAAGCGTACTGATGAACGGACACGCCACGGAACTGAGCGTTGTAAACGTTCTTTCCGGGCTTTCGCTGATGGATATTCCAAGCCACGGACATTCCGACCTTTTCTCCGCGTTGGGTTGCACAGCAGGTTCTTTGGCAGGCATCAGTTCTATCCCCGGTGGACATGTTAGTTCAGTCCCATAAATGTCAGGCCAAAAGCCTTTCGCAAGGTGCTCTGCAACTTCTCTCTCCTCGATGCTACGTTCTCTGGTCAGGAGAGACTCCCCAGGGACACACACATCCGGCTCGCTCACCTGCTTTGGGCCAGAGAATTCTCCGATCCGATTAGCACTTTCTTCTGTGCCGACGTTCTCCGGAGGAAGCGGTGTATTGGAGTCATTATGCATATCAATGTAGTTCAAGTTGCGTAACGGCTCGTAGGTACATTGGAAAGGCACAGAGTTAAAATTGCGAGGTTCCAGAGAAAAGCAAGGAGGAAACACCAACTTGGCACTGGTTTTCTCTTCGGCATATGTAAGGTTATGGTACGTTATATTGCTGTCTGGTGGGTTTATCTCGTACCTTTCCATATCTACAAGCGGACTCTCGTTTTTATTGTCTAGCTGATCACTCGCGTTCTCCTGAGGTTTCGGCAAAGTTACATTTTCAGATATCTCCGTTGAAACACTAGAAGAGGGACTCTGAGCTTCTTGACTCCCGGAACATGTGCTCACAGATCGAACGCGCCCGACTCTACAGGCTTTCTGAAACTTTCTATATTTTGGGCATAGGGAAGAGAACCCTTGGGAATTATCCTTGGCAAAGCATGAGGTTTCGCATGGCCTTTTAGGACTCTCAGTAGCCCGAGATAAATTTTCGATCTCGGTTGTACATTTCAGACTTTGGGGAAACTCTTCCTTCCAAAGCTCTTCCACCTCATCGATTTCCAGGCCGACTACATAATCCTGTTCGCACTGAACGTTCGCTTTTGGACAAAATGACTTGCAGCATTTTTTTCTAGGGCAATCTTGAGTCTCCGGTTTATTATCCAGGTATTTCAGTTTGAGAAAATGGAAGCATGTTTCCTCTATGTCATGAATCTCCAAGATGGTAGCACATTTTCTGACTTCCGATAAATTATCCTTGTTGACAAGGAGTCTAGACGTGTATGCAAACTCAAGGAGCGGGGCGAAGCCTTTCACGGTTACCTGTAGAGAGGGGCAGAGAAAGAGAGACAATTGTTACTATGCATTTATACAGAATCAGACATCAATTATGTACGCATCGGTGGATTTTTTTTTTTCTTAGACATTATCTGCACCTAACTATAGGCTACAAGCTTTAATTTTACATGAGCGCTTATGCCATCCTTCCTATAATACCGACCCTTGTGCTACTTAAAGGGACATTCCAGTGCCCCTATCCACTTATCTTTAGGAGAAGCTGCAGCGCATCACCCGCTCCATCATTCAGTTTTCACACCACTTTTGTCCTCTTGAAGAAGCCAACAAGTGCCAGGAAAGCAATCCCATTAAAAATCAATGCTTGTGCATGCGACGGATTACTTTTAGATCCCATAGAACTCCTGCGCAGAGTGTCTAGCGCGCGTTGGCCAGCAGAAGATGCGCTCGGCCAAATAACTCCACGCCAACGAGCTAATGGAGAAACAGGGCAAATGCATAGGGGGGCTCTGCTGAATCCCTCTGTGCATCATTAAGGGGCAAAAACAATAATTTAAGTGCATATGATTGATTCATCCATATGAATACTTGCAAAAATATAATTTTTTTTTTTTCAGGGATATTTTTTTTTTGATCCAAGGAGAGATCTGACTGGCACTCTGTGGTCAAGAAGGAAGTTTTTTTCCCTAGTTTCTTGCAAAAATTGGAAAGAGTCACAAACTGTGTTTTTTCTTTTGCCTTTGTACCTATGATGGCTGGACCGTGCCATTAATGTCTTCGCAAAAGAGAAGAAAGGCTTTATAAAACAGTTTATTCCTCTATAACACCGGGCTGTATTTAATGCAAAATTCAACAAGCTCTCCACACCCTCTATCTCATTGTAGGCATCATATCCTCAGGTTTACTATGAACACAGACATGTAAAACAGTTGGGAGTAAAATCTAGGAAGGAGATTTCATGGATTAAATTGATGTTAAAAAATTATTTATATTATTAATCATGCGACTCTACTAAGAAATCAACAGCAGGTTAGAAGAAAGGTAAAAGTTTTAACAGTTTGGTTAAATCGATATATTATGAAGGGATAATCCCTCGCTGCACCAGCAGGCTGCCACCTCTCTAATTCACAGACCATTAGCTGGAAATTAATTAAGGTCTAATCCTTTTATCTTTTCCGTAACACAGAGAAGAAAGAACTCTTTTCTTTGCCCGGGGCAAATCTTCACTGAATTTAAGGAAAGCCAAGTCCTTCATTATTAACGTCAGGGCAATTTGTCAAGGTCAGGTTACATACTTATGATTGGCATTGGACATTGGCAGAAGTACATCATGTTATCCATACATTGTCCTAGCCACATTAATAGCACATTTACACGTAACGGGATCAGCATACCTGTTGACAAATACGTTGCATGTGTACCCCTCTACCCCCAATTCACCCCGTCATATAAATAACCCAGCAAATTGTTTTAAAGGTTTTACATTAGGGCTGCAACTAACGATTATTTTAATAATCGATTAGTTGGCCGATTATTTTGTTGATTAATCGGATAAAAAAATACATTATTTTAAATTGAAGAAAAATTGCAATAAAAAACGTACAATTTACACTTTCATCTCTTTATTGCAATGGCCTCTCTCTATTCACCTTCTTATTTTACTGACATAATAAAAGCTACAAGAACCCAAACACAGTGCTTCTCAAACTAGGTTTTAATACAAAGGTATTAGTAAATATTAATTAATATGTTAACTATTTTTCATATTTAATAAAAACTGAGAAAAAAGCCTTGTTTAAATTTTTTTATTTACCAAACTGCCCCCAGTTATGCACATCTGACCCCCAGCTTGCCACTCTGCCCCATATATGCCTTATACCTCTTATATGCCAGATTCCACTGTGCCCCCTGATATGCCACTGTGCCCCCAATATGCCTTATACTCCTTATATGCCAGGGATATGCAACTAAGCCCCCTGATATACCTTTTACCCCCAGATTTGTTTTATGCCCCCCTGATATGCCTAATATCGATGTCTTATACCCCCTATATGCCACTGAGCCCCCTGATATACCTTTTACCCCCAGATATGTTTATGCCCCCCTGATATGCCTAATATCCATATGCCTTATACCCCCTATATGCCCTAAAAATTCATAATACCCCCCATACACCACTATAACTCACCCATACACCACTCTGGCTCCTCCCCCTCCCATACACCACTCTGGCTCCTCCCCCTCCCAAACACCACTCTGCCTCCTCCCCCCTCCCATATACCACTCTGCCTCCTCCCCTCCCATACATCACTTTGGCTCCTCCCCCTCCCATACTCCACTCTGCCTCCTCCCATACATCACGTTGGCTCCTCCCCCCTCCCATACTCCACTCTGCCTCCTGTGAACCTCCGTTTCTGACAAGACACCAGGGAGCCGGGTAGAGAGGCAGAGTGACGTATGAGAGGGGGAGGAGCCAGAGTGGTGTATTGGAGGGTGGCTCCCATACACCCCTCTGACTCCTCCCCCCTCCCATACACCGCTCTGCCTCTCTACCCGGCTCCGTTACTGAAGGCACTTTCACTGCAGCTTCATAGAAGCCACAGTGTAAGTGAAGGGCAGTAACGGAGTCTTTCTGTGCGATGCAGACATAGAGGATGATTCTCTGTCAGCCGGTGGGGGTCTGCATCGCACAGACAGACTCCGTTACTCACCTTCACTTACACTGAGGCTTCTATGAAGCTGCAGGGAAAGTGCCTGTCGGTAACGGTGCCGGGTAGAGAGGCAGAGTGATGTATGGGAGGGGAGAGGAGTCAGATGGAAGGGGGAGAGAGACGGAAGTGAGAGACCGGCCGACAGTGAGGGGAATCCAGGTCCCCTGCAGCGTTGCGGGGGATCTGGATTCCGGTGTTATAATCCGATCTCTGTTTGAGGTCGGATTATATAAGGAGAGGAGTTTTTCAGAGCATTTGCTCTGAAAAACACCTCTTTCTATAATCGATAAAAATCGATCAGATTAATCGATGATGAAATTCGTTGACAACGATTTTCATTATCGATTATTATCGATTTTATCAATTAGTTGTTTCAGCCCTATTTTACATAGAAAGTCCACACAGTCTTCTCTTTAAGGTGTAAGGGGTAATTCTGCCTCAAAAAAGGCTGATTATGGTGGTTAATAGTAAAAAAAGGACAATGGGCAACGGTCCTTATCCTTAGGGCATCTGGCAAGTGTGCATGTGAAATGGCTATCCTGAATCTAAGACAAGAACAGGGACTAGAGGGGCCGAATGGGTCAGCGTTTGTCTCTATACGATAGGGTTTAAAATGAATACCCCTGAAGAACAATGTGGCATTGAACAAGCGTGGCATTAGGCAAGCGTGTCCTTTGGAACAGCTGTGCATTATACCAAGTGCTGTACAGACTGACAGACGGTCGTTCTCACCTCTTCAGGTAAGGTGACTATGGAATCGCCGTCGCACGGCGGCACTACGCGGGATAGGAAGTATTCACTGCAAGCGGCCAGCACGGCCCGGTGAGCCTGGAACCTCTGGTCTTCCACCACTACGGTCACATCGCAGAGGAGGCCTTGCTCTCGCTGGGCGTTAAGACGAAGTAGAAGGTTCTTGGAGTGCACAGAAGATTCATAAGCAAACGCCGCGTCCTTCTTCTCATTACAAGTCATCCTGCACGGTGTACTCAGAAAGCATGCTTCCACTTAACGCTACAGCTGGGATTAAAAAACAAAAACAGGAAATAAATGGTTAACAGACCCGGAATGTGACATGTTAAGTTAAAATATCATTCATCGGGCAGCCGGCAATCAGACACATGTATTAATATAGCGCAAGTACATGCAGCCTATTAAACATCCAAACGCGCATCAAGCCTAAAACTCGCAACATCACAGTGACAGATCGATACATCTTATACACATTACCAAACACCGGCAACGTATACAATGTGAACATCTCGCAAACATTTCATCTGTAGAGGAAGGCAATGGCTGCCGACTGCACCTGTACAGCACATTTCCCACTCCGCTCCATCATGCGCGCTTTAATGCATATGATTTCTGCGTAGTCCCTTTAAATTTTAGTGGTGTCTCCCTTTTCCACTGAAATCCCCCACAAGCATTTGCCCCTTTCCACATCTCACCTACAGACCCCAGTTCACAGAGTACTTTTATAAGCATTATTCTTTAGTGGGGGCATCAGGGACAGTATACGGTCCCTTTAAGGTACAGAAGGAGAAGCGTGTCCTGCCCTTGCAAGCTTACTACACTCTATTAGATTACATTAATAATTTGGCTGGTTAATAAATACTTTATACCAGGGTACGACAAATTCCAGGTGACCATAGCAACACAAAATTGCGTCCTGGCGCCAAGGCTTTGCCAGGGGAGCCCCCGATGCCAGCACAGATGTCCAGCATGCGGAGTGTGAGTGCGGGGATTATGACGTCTTTTCCCCAGAGCTTGGATGCAACAAATCCTCCTTAACAAAGATGGAGGTAGAAAGAGGTAAGTGTGCATGTGTGGGTAAGTATGTATGGCGTTGTGTGTTAGTACGCGTGTCTAAATATATAACCGAGTGTGTGTGTAAATATGTCTATATAAGTATATTACTGTCCGGTAGTGCATGTGTAAGTATTTTACCCAGTGTGTTACAATATGTGTAAGTATATTACTGTCCGGTAGTGTGTGTGTGTGTGTGTAAGTATATTACTGTATGTTAGTGCGTGTGTATGTACGTGCGTGACTGTATGTGTAAGTATATTACTGTCCGGTAGTGTGTGTGTGTGTAAGTATATTACTGTATGTTAGTGCGTGTGTATGTACGTACGTGACTGTATGTGTAAGTATATTACTGTCCGGTAGTGTGTGTGTAAGTATATTACTGTATGTTAGTGCGTGTGTATGTACGTACGTGACTGTATGTGTAAGTATTTTACTGTCCGGTAGTGTGTGTGTGTGTGTAAGTATATTACTGTATGTTACTGCGTGTGTATGTACGTACGTGACTGTATGTGTAAGTATATTACTGTCCGGTAGTGTGTGTGTGTGTAAGTATATTACTGTATGTTAGTGCGTGTGTATGTACGTACGTGACTGTATGTGTAAGTATATTACTGTCCGGTAGTGTGTGTGTAAGTATATTACTGTATGTTAGTGCGTGTGTATGTACGTACGTGACTGTATGTGTAAGTATTTTACTGTCCGGTAGTGTGTGTGTGTGTGTAAGTATATTACTGTATGTTACTGCGTGTGTATGTACGTACGTGACTGTATGTGTAAGTATATTACTGTCCGGTAGTGTGTGTGTGTGTAAGTATATTACTGTATGTTAGTGCGTGTGTATGTACGTACGTGACTGTATGTGTAAGTATATTACTGTCCGGTAGTGTGTGTGTGTGTGTAAGTATATTACTGTCCGGTAGTGTGTGTGTGTGTAAGTATATTACTGTATGTTAGTGCGTGTGTATATACATACGTGACTGTATGTGTAAGTATATTAATGTAATGTTAGCATGTAGGCTTGCAAAAAAAAATTGCCTACATTTTAGGGCTGGCTACTAAATTTAAAAAAAATATGTCAACCCCTGCCTTATAACCCCCCGTCATGCAGTCAGAGAGCTGATTGGTGTGATCAGGGCAAGTCTTACTAAATGGGAGAAAGGTTTGCCGAAAGATAGCAAATTTATAAAGAGCATCCAGAGAATAAGCACCTAAAACAGAAGTTGCAGGTGAAA
Organism: Spea bombifrons; assembly: GCF_027358695.1. Classification (NCBI taxonomy): domain Eukaryota; kingdom Metazoa; phylum Chordata; class Amphibia; order Anura; family Pelobatidae; genus Spea; species Spea bombifrons. The sequence continues at coordinate 10,165,324 of NC_071088.1, forward strand.
CACTCCAACTCCCTGATTTCAGTCTGCATTATTAAGAGGTTCACAAGAAGGGTTGAGCTGCCCTGCGCAATGCATTTATCATATATAGCCATATATCCTATTTAACCATTCATTTTGCAGTATGAGCTCTGTCCTTTGCGCAGGAGAAACCCAGCAGAGATGGTACGCGCAGCAGGTTGGCTCTGAGAAGAATCCCTCATGTACTACAGAGGCATGGCAATTGTTTCTAATAGGCAGAGTATGATTGTATAATTACCGTCTATGACTCCACAAGCTGTTCAACCACAATAAGAATAAGAATTACATGGCAGAGAATCGCCATCTGGATCCTCTAGCCTGCCCATAACCAAACCTCCCCACTGGGGAACCGCGCCGCGATCTCCACCGCCTCAACAATAACAATAATAAGAATAATAAGAGTTCCAACGATTATTTTCCCCGTTCGGACAATTAACAGAACGCAATCAAACTTTACTCACCTGTACGGTTATCCGCAAACAGGTTGTGGAAAATTAACAAGCTGTTCACGTACAACGTGTGAAATATTACAGATAAATTATTCACTGGACATTCACTACACAAGCGGTGGAATATTTGGGGGGGGGGTTCTTATTCAATGACAATCAGCAGAATAACAAACACACCGATCCGTAGTTGAGTAGGAGGAGGTCATTATATCTTGCAGTTTTAGCTTTTTTTTTTTTAAACAGTTCCCGTAAAGTTCTATTTGTAACTATAAATATTTTTTATAGATTGTAAAATATGGAATTTAACACTCGCTGGTACTAAGGGGTCTTTGATACGTCACATGAGCTATGCGCATAATCCAGGTGTTTGGGGGCAGATGTTTCTTAAATGCCAATGGTAAGTGTAGCCCTCGTGGTTCTTCTGATGAGTCAATTGGGTAGTAGAGGAACTGCCCCTAAACACCTTTTTATCACTCCTGCACGTTTAATGTAATTGACACATTTTGTAAAATAAATTTGTTAGTAAAAGTTCTATCCCATGGTACAGAAGTCAGCTTCCTTCCCCCCAGAATGTCTACTACAGCTGTAAAGGAGAAGCCCTACAGAAAAAAAAAAAAAACATTTTGCTCCTTTAAACTCCCTTTATCTGCAGACCAGGAGGCGGCCATTGTTGTCAGTCATGTGATATGGTAACTTTCCCTTGTCGGACACCACACTGGGCTGATACTTTATGGCAATGCTAATGAAGTCTGTTCTTCCATAGACTTTCATTAGTCAGAATGTCTAAGTGGGTAATTGGGACTGGGGCCATACGTTCTCTGCCCGGGGCTGGCATAAGGAGCATGAAGAGTATGTTCTTAATGAGTCACATTGAAGATCCGGAGAACGCGAGAACGGTTTGTTCAGTTTGGGTTTCTTTGTGAAAATTCCATAAACACAATTATACAATATGGGCAGTGTGGGATTTAACCCTCGCCGTAACCTAACAATTATGAGCTACTAGATTACTGGCACGAGGTGGAGCGCCGTATGTACCCCAGGAGCTGTATTTCTTCATCCTCTGTCTCTACGAAACCAAAAGTCTCCGGATCTTCTCCCTACTATGAGTTACCCTAATTGGCTTTGATTTCAGTCGATTAAAATGCTCTTATCCTGACAAATTAAAATATGTTTTGCTGCTTGTAATGTTTTGTATAATGATGTCACTCTATCGTTCATCAGTGATGTACAACTAAAACAAAAAGCTTACATAATAAATCAGGGAGATCGCTGGCACATCTAAGCAGACCTTTTATATTCAACATTTGTGTACCAATTCAAATCAATTCAACTCAAATCATGGCAATTATTATTACATAGCGCCATCATATTCCGCAGCGCTGTACAAACAGGGCACAACAAATAGTGCACCACATGACAACTGGGACTTTATCTCGCTGTCCCATCTGCTTTTCGGGACAGCGGGATTCAGGACCGCCATCTATCGTTCCCGATTTAATTTTCTGGTGTTTGGGACATATTGCGCAGAATTGTGCGCATGCGCCGTAGCACTGCCAGTTTGAGCGACTCTACCTCCTCAGCTCTGTAGAAGTTAGAATGTATGCAATATCTGCAGGTCACATGTATGTAAATATATATATATATTATACACACACTGTATTTATAGATATATATTTGCTGCTAGAAATTCTCATATGGTTACACTGAAAAATATTATACAAAATGAAGCAAAACAAGAGCCCCGGCTACCTTAAAGATCGGTTTGTTCCGTGTTGGGAGTCAGCGAGATGATTTTAATAAAGCACTTGGCAGGCTGCAGGTGAGCTGAGTCAGTCCTCCTGACCGCAGATCCGGATGATGAATGTTATTACTTCCCAACACGCTTCTGTGCTGCAGCTTGCACAAGCGTTTCCCCTCGCGTGTGTGACGTTCTCTGGGAAATCAGCAGCAGCTGCGTGGGGTCTATTCACTAAAGGGGGAATCTGCAACTCTTTCAGTTTATTATGAAGGGCCAACACTGGCCAATAGAAGGGCTTAGCAGAGCCTGTCTAATGCATTTAACTGATGAGGCGATCTCGCTAATTTTACTATGCATTATACAGGGCCAGCCCAGCTCTTTCTCCAGCTTATTTAGGATGGTCCTTTATAATGTATAGTGAAGTCAAGAAAATGACTGCGAACTCTCGACAAACCCCCTGTGATTTAGTTATATGAAAGTTTTCATATATTCTTGGCCGGTTAATAACTCCACAAGATGTATTCATAAGTCCACAACACGCGACGTTGTCGAATATCCGGATATTGCCTGTTCTAATGGCTCAGGGATGTTCCATACGCTCCGGTAGTGATCCATTAACCCGAAGAAGGTCTTCCCTAAATGGAACGTTTTCAGGGGACTTCAACATCTCACGATGACTTATATTATTATTATTAGATTTAATTATATTTTTAGACAGACAGGCATTTACCCCGAGGCTGACAACACTTTTGGTACCGCTACAGGATTTACCCACTAAATCATAAGTTCGCAAAAATTTCAACTGAAGTCAATTTAAGACTTGAAGGAGCCACCGCGGCTCGTTCCTCCTGCAAGCCGACCCCTACAGAACGGAATACGAACGCCGATACGTATTTTACACCGGAGGGTTCCTTTAACGTACCCCAATCTCATAACTCATCGTGTTAAAAAGGCCACCCAGGAGTCCTGTTACTTGGCTCTTACACCCAGTGCCTCCGATACAAGGAACCAAAATCAATATCAATATAGTCAGATAACGGCACGGTCAATGGAGCATATAAACTCTCCAGCCTCATTACACAACAGCTACAGGAGAAATATTTTTATCGCAATGTGCGTTTCTCTCTCTGTTTTGATGGATACAGGTATTAGATGAAGGAATCGGACCCCCTCCGCACCCGGGGCGCTACAGGCGATATCCGTAACGCATGCCGGATTCTGACACTAGATGTGAAAACAAAGCGACAGATGAAACCGAGGCGATCCCCAGTCTCACACACAAACCCCTTACACGCCAAATCGCTCGACGTCCCCAGCCGGGGTCTGACAGCTCTGACTACGTAATATGTACTGGAAGGTCCTACTGGTTCTTCAACTCAGTATAGAAAACACAAATGTATTATAATACATATTAAATACAGATGTATGGATAAATACAGATAAGCTAAGGATTATTTACCATGAACAAACACATGATCTTATATTTATGCTTTTGTGCATTTAAATTATATATATATATATATATATATATATATATATATATATATAAATAAATGTATATAAAATGCCTAGTTCTGAATACAAAAATGCCCCAATACACCGCTGTCTTAGCAATAAAGGTGCAAACATGTTATCCTTCAATTCTACTGATTAGACCAATTTTGTCTACATTTTGAACGCTAATCATTAACTCCTTGTGCATTTCTGCTTTATGCACAAAACATCTAACAAGTATCCCTGTTTAGGAGGGACAGTCCTTTTTTGGGGGGGTGACCCAAATCCGCTGCCCCCCTTTTTACAGGAGCTCAATAATTTGCAGGTTACGAATACATCACAGTATCTACAAGCTTAGACTTCACAATATTCAGAACGCATTATAACAGCAGCACAGGGTGTGTTTATAAAGAAAACCATTTAAATACATTTTAAATAAAATAAAAAAATATTTAGGTATTCAGAAAGAAAATTCTACGTACAGCCCCCCCCCCCCGCCCATGCTCACAGTTCCTAAAAAAGACAAATGTCTGGAGATCAGGTATATGAATGCATTTTCACATCAGACGGTGCCAGAACAGGACAGCACATTCTAGCACGCCTTTGGGGAAAAATGTGCTGACTGAGACATTTCAATGATGTCATATTTCTGTTTTGGCTATTATGTTATATCTGTGTTGCAACGGCATTTTTTTTTGCCACGGTCATATCACGTTACATTACACATTCCAGGGTATTTTCCCGCACTGTGTCAGAATTCTAGCTGACAGCAGGAATTCCAATGGTGTTATCAAAACGATGCATAGATATAGCCTTGCCGTTTGCAGGAGGACACTTTTTACCTATTAAACGTCAGCCGGGATATCTCCTTTGGACACCGGTTGCGTGTTTTAGTGTGTACCGGCAGGCGGGATCCGCAGGTTTCCGCGTTTTTCCCGCTATGTATGCTAATTAACTTGTTACTGATATGTTGCAATGTGTTCAGCGCCGGTGGCCCTGGAGGACACACGTTGGAAATCACCCATATACCAAAAGTTAGGGTAAACCAGTCAAGCAGGGACAACATTGCCACAGTAGCGAAGGAGGAGCATGTCTAAGGCAGGGCTTGCCATTTTATAATGATCTTCTGACCTCTAAAAGAATATGAAACACGCTCCAGATATCCGTCTGGCTCCCAAATTCTTCATAAGTTTGTCCAGCTGGTCTAAAGCATGGCGATGATATATTTACCTTCCGCGTTGCCCTATGCCTGACCTAAAGCAGCGCCCTCAGCCGCCCCCTCCGCGGTAGGCGCCTTCTCTGCATTAAAAGGCTCTCTGTGCCTTTAACACACGGAGCCCCGGGACACGACATCTAATGCCACTGCTAACGTGACTACACGTCTGGCGGCCGGCAGAGGGTTACCAAGACCAAGTTCTCAGCTAGATCGGCCTACAGATATCTGATACAGATGTCTTCCTCAGATTTCTGCAGGAGTTGCTACAAAGCAGAACCTCCTTGAAATCCAGTGGTTTGGTTTCCTTGAAAAAGAGACCTCTGAGGTCCCTAAGCCTTAAGTGACTCAGCGGTTTTTTTTCTATGTTGGACCAATAAAATGTATCAGCTATGACTACAGACTCCATCCTCCATTTACAGCTACAACCATCCCCTACTTAAAGAGGCTGTAAATGTACTGGAAGAAATCACGCAGTTTGTCTCTGCGTCTGTGAATTCCACAAACGACACAGATAATGAAAGGCTGATCACAGATGTACAGCGGTCGCCCATCTCACTAAGGGACCTAGACAACCCCTGCGACCGATTGGTCGCGTCTCCCGGTGCTAGTCCAGTTTAGAACCCTTTTGAACCGGTATGGGGTCAACTATTAAGCCAGTATCACAACCTCATGAGCGGGGATCTGGCTATTGCACCTCTTCCCGAGTTTTGTCTAAAGGCCGTCTTGTACAGCTGGCAATTACTTTCAAGGGATCCATGTATAAAGTGGATATAGAGGCAAAGGTGAATTGTTGACCTTATTTGCGTGCCTACCCAGAATCCCTTGCGGTTGTGGCAGCACCATGAGATTTCCGAGGGAAAAACAAGTCTTCTGGCTTGTCTGTTGTCTGTAGATGAGTGTTTAATAATGTATGTATGTATGTATGTATGTATGTATGTATGTGTGTGAACATGATGGTGTATATGCAGGCATCTGTATGTGTGAGCATGAATGTAAGTGCTTGTGTGTTTGCATATGTATACCAGAGTGTACACAGCAGGGGGGTGCTTTTTGGGGGCAACGATGACACAGATAAGCTGCTTGGGGGAACTGACATGCTGGGGGCAAAGATGGCACAGGTGGCAATGTGGGACATGTTGCTTGGTGAAGTTGGGGGGTGCGGGGGCAATTTTCGCACTGGGAAAGAAATAAAAGCTGTGTACCCGGCGATTACCTATAACATAAATTATAACAGCGGGATGGGTGTCCTGAAGCTATTACACAAGGAAGCCGACTGATAAATACTTGTAAGATTGTATCATAGTTCCATATTCCAATCACATCTGATGAGCAAGCGACGGGAAACGTCCCAACATGTATTCCAGGAAAGTCATTAACCAGTCATAGGTGTGATCAGCAGCCATTAAAACCGTCTCCACAACAAACATTACAAACCACCAAAGCAGAGGAAAAAAAATAAAAAAGTTACAATGAAACAAATGAAATTCTAACTATATTTATAGAATTATTCATTTCTCAGCAAATATTTATTTCCAGCTGTGCCAGAATATTGCAGTAAACCAACCAATGCAAAAAAACATGACATCACAATATAAGACTCTAGATTGTAAGCTCCTGCGAGCAGGGCGCTCTTTACCCCTTGTTTCTGTAAGTCAAACTGCTATGTCAAACACTACTCATTATGTCCTGTTCACCCGTTGTACAGCGCTACGGAATATGATGGCGCTATATAAAATAAATAAATATTTTTTTTTCTTTTGCAAACATGGGAATATGTGAAATACCGAAAGGATTAACCCCTTCTCGACAATACACACACACATATATATATATATATATATATATATATATATATATAATAATACATATTAATAATATAATACAGATACATTAGGTGGAGAGGAATCTACATCAGCAACAAAACAAATCACAACACTCCACGGTCATTGTGGAGGAAGAGATCAGAATTATATTCGAGGCTCAGACACAGCCATTGCGCTATAAACAGATATACCCAAAGCAGCGAAATAATGCAACGGCTGCGTGACAGCTGATGGCGCAGGAATCAATCCCTTACCATGCATCTTAATTTAAAGGGTCAGAAACTTAGGTGCAGTGTAAGGAAGTTTTACTTTACTGAAAGGGTAGATGATAAGTGGAACAGCCTCCCTGCAGAGGTGGTAGAGGGAATTTAAACATGCATGGGATAGGCATAAAGGTATCCTGAAACAAGATGAGACCAGAGACTAAGGTCTGAGTCTTTGCAGCAGGATCGGGCAGTCTAGATGTGCCAAAGATAATAATGCCCTAATGAGTCTTCTATGTAATAAACATGACAGCATATCTTACAAAAAGTTACCGCGACAGCAAGATAATCAGTAAACAATAATAACATCCCGCCAACAACAAGTAAACAAACATCACGGAGCAAATAGCGTTTGGTTAGCACATTTAGTAATGAGATTTCACTACCAAAATAAAGCCTCCCACACCAGGCACCCCTTCCCTGTCTGCACTACTGGAAAGGCTCGAGCTGGAGCATTAGGGTAATACGGAATTTGGTTGCACGGGGCCACCATAGCTTTGCGTCCCTTTAAATGTTTAACAGGCTGCATCGAGTGATTATGAAGAAGGTCACTTACAGCTCAGGAGGGAATCTCATGTCAGGCACTAAGTCTCTTCTCCTTCCTTGTGTACGAACTGCTTCCTGAGCTTCCAGGGTCCCTGACCTCCTACCGCGTGATGTCATCAGCTACGGGGACACGCCGGGGCCAAACGTCCTGCGAGCTGCCTGACCGTGTTCTGCTGCTGGGTTAGGTTTATGAGACCTGGCAGGTAGTCGTAATAACAGCTCTGCTGCAACTCTCTTCAGTCTAAGGCAGCCTTTACAGACAGGCGAACTTATCTACAGATTCCCTTCCCTGTATGTGTAATAGACATTTTTTGTACACGTCTGAAATCTGTTTTAAAATTATATACGCCTCTATATATAGCACAGAGTTTAAATAAGTTTCACTGATTTTTTTTTTTCCCCAAGTGGTTTAGCGAAGAGATATAATTATTTAATATATAGAGAACATGCATTCACATACTTCTAAAGCAATGTCCCCTAGTGGTGGGGTGTGGGATTGCATTCAGCAGCAACCTGCTTGACACGCTAACATTCCGTATCACGGATTTATGCGCGCGGTAATATAGAAACACTGCAGGACAGGAAAAACTGGGGAAAAACCCAATGTATCGACAATTACGTCAAAAAAAGTATTTTACTGTTTCCAGATTGTACAGCGCTACGGAATATGATGGCGCCATTGAAAGCCGTAAATAATGATAAGCTTTTTTTAGCCTTTGGTTCTGTAAATCCAATTTTTTAAAACGGTCCCTTTAAATTTCAACATTTAGCAAATTCATGGAGGGATTCTGCAGACCACCCAGCTAAATGCCCTCCAACCAGCCAGCCAAATGCCCCGCAGGTCATATACTCGCCTACAGTCAGCTCCGGCGCTGGCTCGTGGAACGCCGGAGGGGGGCATTCCCATGTGAGTGCTGTCCTGCCACTGATAGGCTGTTTCAAGCAACCAGTCAGTGGCAGGAATGGTTGGACCAACGGAGGAGCAGTGCAGCTGCTGCAGCAGGGATGCATCTTCTGAGTCAGATAAGTGATTTATTGTTACTCATAGAGTTCCGTAATGTGTATTTTTATAAAGTGGGGGTGTCGGGGTCATGAAATTGCCCCTGTAAATAAAATACCCTAAAGGTAAAAGCAGTCAGAAAAAAATGCAATATCTGTACCTCCGACTGCCTCCGACAGCGTTTTTTGTGTCCCCCATTGTCTTTAGGTATATTTGTGGGACTCGGGGGGGAGGGGGGGTGAAACTTTTGATTTGGAAGCTTTGGCATGCGAACAATCCAAGCCGCTTAGTGAAACAGACACCACAACGCTGATTCACTGCCGTGTGCTGACAGCGGGTGACTCAGCATCTGCTGCAAGTCTTTAAAACAAATTTAGAATATTGCAAAACGGCATGTCATCACATAAAAATCACCTAAAGTAAAAGCGTGTTTTTCAACCTAAAATGACACGTAGTTACATTATAAAATGTAAAAATATAGAGAAAAAATAGATTTACTTGCTCTGCTTTTTTTTAAAATGGACAGTCCAGTATGTGAGGGAGCCCCCTGAATAATGAATGCTTCCTTTGTAAGCACATTCATAGGCATTCAGCAAACCTAAAATGCATTTACCTTAGGGAGAAGCTGCACCTCCACAGCTGCAGCTTCCCGTTGCCCCTGTGCCCGAATGCTTAAAGCAGCCAGTCAGTTGAAACAAAGCTCTCCCATCTAAATCAGTATATAGTGTGTTTGTTCTGGGGGGTCACATATATTCCCAACCAGCTGGACCCCCAAATTCCACCCACGGCCTGTATCTTTGCGGTCCTTGGAAGTTGTCAAATAGGAAATTAGGCTCAGACTCTAATAGATCAATAAGTACAAATATTATTAGGAAAAACAACAGGTGGAATGTAAAATTATTTACTTACAGCTTTTTGCTGATAACATTTTTTGGGAAGGGTAGATCCTTTATTTACATGTGAAAATAAATAAGTTTCTAACCTTTATATGTACATTTTTACTTATTCTTTACCCTGTGTTTCTGTATTTCTGATTCTAATATATACTAATATGTTACGGAAGTCGTAGGAATACACAATACAAGTCATAACGTTTTTTTCTGTTTATTTGATCTATACAGATTTTGGATCCAAGAGTAGGGTTGACCTATCAGCTATTTTTGAGGGACACATACAAAATACTGCCCTGCCGTGTGTGGAGTGTAAACTGCCCTGCCGTGTGTGGAGTGTATGAATGAATAACCGATTCCCTTGTGCGAGGTTATACACCGCACATACTGCAGGGGGCAGTAAAATGTATAAGTGCCCCTCACAAAAAATGACCGATATGGTTGGAGGGTACTAGGCCAGCTGTTTGAGGTCAAGCAATGCAGTGCTCCCTTAATACATTGAAAACCGATGCAGAATATCAGTTTTATATCTGGCAACTGAACGGCGTTGAATAATAACCTTTATTGACGTGTCAGCATGTGAAGGAAGCCACGTGGGTTAAGCGGTTTAATTCATAGCTCCATATGGAATGTAGAGGAGATACGTCAGTCGCATATTGTGATGAAAGCACGACGTGCTATTCAGTGGTTAGGTTTTATTGTACTTTCACACCAGGGCCCGACTGGGAGTGACTTAGTGACATATGTGCTAAACCTGGCATACCTGGAATCTTTAGGCGGACCCTGGGACCCTCTAAATATTATGCCTGTTATTAATATTATGACGTACTATGGAACCACGTATCTGTCTCGGGTATGGTCACAGCAGCGTAGAATAGGAAAGAGTCTTCCAGACTATGTGACCCTCAGAATCTGCCCCTTCACCCTGAGATTTGGGAATCCTGAGGCTCAGGGGCAAACTCTGAGAGTTCCCAGGTATGCTGATCGGCTGCTGAAGCCACAGTATTAGTCGTTTTAAGATCCAGGGCGCTACCTATAGGCAAGGTTGGCGCTGGCCTAGGGTGCAGATCTACGTAGGGGCGTTTCTTATGCATTGGAGGCGCCCCCCACTCACATATATTGGAAGAGCAGGGCCGGTTGGGGCGTTCATGGATCTCCCTGCAACCGGCCCTCATTTCTCCTTTGCAATTCTGCCAATGCCGGCATGTGACATGCATTGGTGGATCCGGTGAGGGGGGAAATGGGGAAATCGCTTCCTTTGGGACAGGAGGAGGAAGTGGGGTCACACAACATCCAGTTGTAGGACCCCCCCCAGGGGTAGAGCAGCAGCTCACAGGGCATAAGAAACTATTTTTCATTGTTTAATTCTCAGCTGCACATACTTTGCAAAATTAATACTGACTATATAGTTTTGACAATATTAATTACATTATAAAAAATACAGGGTTGGTTTTGGCAAAAGGTACCAATCATTCCACCTTGAGGATGCACCTGTTAAGGTTCAATCTTTGTGGTGCACTATGATGGGCATTATAGGTAACTAGATTAAATCTAGGAATTCTTGGGTTTCTGAGGGGACTATTAGAAAGAAGATGGGGGAAAATAACACAGGCTGTTACAAGTGTGGCGTGGTGTTTGGTCATGTGCACTCCCCCAGGTTCCACCCACTTCCCACCTATTCCCTATCCATTGAAGTCTGACATACACATACTTACACTAACACACACCTACACATACTAACATACACTTCACTCATTCACATAGTCCTCTTACACATACACATTCATGCTAACACACACTCATTCTAACGCACAAACACATATACATTCATGCTCACATAACTTACACATTCACGCTAACACACGCTCATACATGCATTCATACTTACAAACTTCCTCTCTTATTCTCTCACTCACCCCTTACCTCTCAGTTTGCACTCACTTTTGACCGTTGGGTCACATAACTTGACCCTGCTGTGTTCCTGCCTCCCCAAGCATTCCAAATGTGTTTACAAAGGGCCAATCTGACTTAGATAATGTTAAATCTGTATGGCATTTTTATATTTATGCTAATTACAGTCAAATTTGACCATTTTTTTTCCCATTAGGAATAGAACACAAGCTCACCATTTTTGTTATTCTTTCATTAAGTGACAGAAATGTATTTTCATAGAATACGTATTCGTAGTATATATACATTAGCTGGTTATTTTACGTTAGACTTCACCACACAGTGTGTATATATAAAGTCCACACATTTGTGGGAGAAAAGCAGGGCCAAACCAAACTGGGCCTCTGCGCACAGGGAATATGTCTGGTGGTCCGGTGGCCGATAGAGCCTGATGCTTACCGTTACTGCAACTCATGTGGCAGATTGGGACCTGCAGTATGCAGCCGCCGACTGTATACACATGGCCGCATGGTGAGAAAGTATGAAACGTGACCACAAGGCTGCTTTTCATCTAAATCCAGCCACGGCTACAGGTCCACTCACTAATATCCTAATTTCCCTAGACCACCCTCACGTGTGCTTAGCTGTACCCTCTAACCTTGTATACTTTGCTAGAACAGGATCCACCTTATTTATGGATGCTTCTAATTTCTTCCCATTGACTCCACACTGTAAAATAATACAGCATTTAAACTGCATATACCCCCAACTTCTATTACATAGCTGTGCGATCACCACTGCATAAAACACAGCTACTGTGTGAATAATTAGTGGTCCCTAGTCTAGGAAGGTCTCGTGTGAGTCCATCGCACACAAAAGGTATTATATAATCTAAGATAGTCCAGTAATATATATATATATACTATATGGCTAATAAAATGCCCCTTTTTCCGATCGTTAATAACTTAGTTCATCTCTCCCGTTATCTCCTTCCATAGAGGCTGCTGTGACAGATGACATAACACTTTTTTTTTTTTTTTTTAAACACACAACTCATATCTTCAATGAAAGAGCTTCTTCTGACCCACCAGCAAAGAGACCACCAAATCCCCTCCGCCACACACACAAGTCAGTGCATTCAGTATCAGCCGGCTTACCTTCCAAACTCCTCCGTCTCCTTTAGACTGTGCCTCCTAACAAAATATCTATTCCGTCTCTGTCTCTGTACCACCATTCCTACAACTGCATTTCTGAATATTAGAGTGTCTTTTCATGCCTAAAAGCGAGGCTTGGTCAAAATGGAAAACAGAGATAACAGAGTGACAAGAAAAAAGTTACATTGACTGTTTTAATCTCCCACGACGCAGCAGTGTGCATCAGCTGACTCCGGACCCACCTCTCCCAGGATGTCTCATAATCTGGAATCCATCCAATATTTTTTTTTTCTTCCAAAAATACAAGTTTGTTTTTGCAATATGCTGTAAGCATGCATTTCTGGTGTGTATGTATCATTAGTTACATTTTTAAAGGGACGGTCTTGGTTCCCTAATAGCTCCACCAATAAAAATGCATATTGGAGTACTTTTAAGTATTTTTATATGCATTTATTAGAGATGAAAAGTAACGACCTTAAGGAGAAGCTGCAGCGCTCCGCCCCTCCGAAGTCTGAATTTCCATGTCAGTCTTGGCTAATTGAAGCAGCTGATAACGGCCAAGAAGGTTCAAATAGAGCACTTTCTGCACATGCACAAAGAGGGGCTTTTACGAGCCAGAGCTGAAGCTGGCTGGTGATGAGCACACCACACGTGCAAAGTGACAAGCATGAGATGTGTTTGATTAAACGCACCTCCTGTAAGCCTAGGGGTTGGGGCAGATATAGAAGCAGACGAGTCAAGGAGATTCTACAGAATCCCTCCATGCATTTGCAGGGTGGGAACTCAGCTATTCTTTAAAGTGCATAATATGGCTGGAGTGTAATGTGTAATAACATCAAATATTGGGAAATATGCAGAAGAAACTCTGTGGGTTTTTCAAACATTCTGAGGGCCATAAAAAAGTTTCAGTAACTCCAGCCTGCGGGCTAGTTTTGGATAATGGTACTGATTGTGTGTAACGGAGCAATAATAGATGCCAATCCTTACACCCACTGGAGCATCACAGGAGGAGAACAGAGGCTCCTGGGATTGCTGATGGCTACTCTGTTGCACACATTGTAATCAGAAATTAATGAATAAGTGAATGAATGAATGAATGAATGAGTGTTTAGGGGCAGAAATGTGACACGCAGGCTGCTTTAGGGGCAGAGGTGGCACAGGCAGGCTGTTTCAGAGGCAGAGGCCTACCACGTACATGTCTGGCTTAATATATAGTGATGAGGGTTATGCTGCACTACAGTCAATGTCTGGCTTAGTGTATAGTGATAGGAGTTATGCTATACCATATCTGTTCAGTAAATGTTATTTATTTAAATTTATTTAATTTAAGTTTTTTTTTTCTGTTGACATATGATTTACAAATTGGTGGAAAAAAAATATATTGCCAACATTAATTTTTTGTGTGGGTTTCTTTACATTTTAAAGTGGGGGTGCCACATACAGGATCCGCCCTGGGTGCCAAATACTCTAGGTACACCCCTGATGTGGGGTATTACTGTAATCAGGTAATTTTGCCGAACAAAAATCGGGTCATTGTTCTGCAGTGCCACCTACTATGAAGGAGAAATCCTAAGCCAATTGCAAAACAATGTATCATTTGTGTGGGTACATCAAATATGGGAAAAGAGGAATCATGGTTTAACAAACATATGGTAGCATATGTAACATATGGGTTTTTTCACACACAAAAAAATAACATCTTTAAGTTGTTAAACCTAAGAGAAATATGTTCTGTAAGCAAAGTATGAAAAACTTATCAAAGTCTTATCATAGCAACTAACGGAACGTTCCATAGACGCATTCTACTGTTCCAGAATCTTTTAGCTTGGATACACAGATGAGTTGCATTATCAAAAAATATATCTTTAGCGTAAATGTCATCTTATCCTCAGATTATAAATTCATTAACTCAGATCAGATTGCCATTTACTAAAATGACACAAGCTGGCAGGTCTAAACACAGAACGTCTACACTACTCAAGGTACTTAATGAATAGAACACCGAAACAATAATCAAAGACATTTTAAGGTTGTTCTAAATCTACCATATGAGAAACGCACATTGTGGATGTTTCACTGTTTTCTAATAAAATAAAGGCCCTTCCAACACATTTCATAACCATGCTGGCCATGAACCTGGTGTTCCCCTCCCACAGGCTTTCCTTCATCCGTGGGGGGGCAATAACCATGCACAGTGCATTATTATAGATGGCTTTTTACATTGACACATGCACAATGACACATTTTGTGGGTCATTGTTTTTTATGTTTTTTTTTTTGTCATTGGAAATGTCACAGTGGGTGTGAGCCCCAGAGGTCACGCTTGGTGAGGTCGGTGGGCCTTGTAAACACCAGTTAAGCTCTATGGTTACAACGCTTTAGTGAGGTCCACAGGGAAGATCCAAGCCTCCTGTTGTCACTCTGGCCATAGAAAGGTAGACAGTACCGTACTTGGGTGGGGGGTTGTCTGCCTCATGTGCCATTCATCAGTGGGGTGTAAAACTTGTCTGTCCCTTTAAAGCTGAAATCTCCAGCCTGCCTGAAAAATCTACATTTAGTAATATATGAAAATAGATTTGTTAAAACATACCCCCCCCCAACACTTCAGGGGTCCAAAGCAGTGACACCTTTGGTAGAGGTGAGAGGATTGGAGGTGAGGTGGGCAGAGTTAGTGGTGCCAGGGAAGACCATTCACTTACCTTACCAATTTACGATACACTGAAGCAGAGAAAGTGGTCAGGTGGGAGCTACAATCCATTTCTCAGCTCAGGGGGCTAGTCTGGGGTGATCCTCTGATTTCCCTTAATGACCCTTGATCCCCCAATGACCGCTAAAGTGGAACATGGGTGCAGCTCGGTGGGATAGTGTGACAGTTCCTGAAAATTGTGACTGTTCCCTGCAACATTCACTATCCATTGCCATGATGGCACCACTGACACAAGATATACAACACTTTATATGTAGTCATTTTATGTATCAGGTTATTTCTTTCTCTATCACATTGTAGACATCTAGTGTAGTTGGCTTGAGGGTCCAGCAATATGGATAAAATTATACAGGAGACTTTTTTAAGAAAAAGCTTGCATTTAACATTATGTGATAATTAGCCAGTAGAATGTTTAATAAAGTCAATAAATACATTGTACCATATATGTGTGAGGCTTCCGAGGATGAGTTATGCCATAATGGAGTAGACTTGTTAGTATATTAAGGTCAAATTTATGATGTGCTTAAAAGATCAATCTCCTTTATTTATGTGATCCCCATCAGCATTTGTTTTCATTTCCTCTCCAAGGGCTGTTAATAATTTTTATTACTTTTAATTGGTATAAAGGAAAAGTGACCATTTTATTTATGAGTCACAATTATGATATTATGGGCAAAAGCCATGAAAGGGCTGCTTTTGCTTGAACTCAAAACCTCTGTGAAGACAGTAATAGTAATGAATCACAGAAAACAAAATAAATCTTCCCATTCACATAGTTAGTTGTTGACTTGGGATTTGTGGAAGCCAAAAGCAGGCAGCGTTCCAAGTATATGCATCTCAAAATCCACTAAAATATCAACAGGTGCCACCATTCTTTGAAAATAGTGTTAACCCCATATTAACTCTATTCAATGAAATCCCGGCTTGAAATACACGCAACAATACAAAAAAAGTATTTTCTCCTAACAAGTATTGGTTGTTATTAGGACCAGTCGTTGCCACCATAACCGAGTTCCTACAGGGTGACTACTTGGCATGGTTATCCTGTATCAAGACCATGGATTGATTAGGGTTTAAGTCTTCATGGCAGGAAAACATGGGCAGACTAGATGGATAGTTCTTATCTGCTGACAAATTATACATTGCTTAGTTTGAGGAGTCTCGATGTTGGCTCCTATATAGAGTTGCTCGGTGTGTTGTTTGGGGCTGTAGGGAGACCAGGAAGAATTGAGGACCTTCTGCCTTGCTGTCCCTGCATTGTAAACCTATTGTTCTATTTCTCCCCTTGAATCATGTGAATCCTGCTGATTTTGTGTATTATCCACTAGTTTATACTATTCTCATAATATAATGATACTGTATAAAGACATGAAATTAATAGACAAATACAACATACTATATAGATTGATGCATATATTCATTTAAATAGGTGCGGGCGCCTGGAAACTAAAACGAGTATATGACTGTGCCACTGGGGATTTGCTTTATTGCGTAATCATTGTAGGTACTGGGAGTAAAGTCAGATACAAGGAAAACATGAGACTTTATCCCATTAACTATCTGCTCCGTAAAATGTCCTTTCCTCTTAGTTACAGTAGCTGCCGTCTACCCTTTGCATTTCAATGGTGTTTTTATTTTGTAGACATTATGCTGATGTGAGACATTTGTAAGGAAGGTATTGAGAAAGTTCCCAGAAATAATAACCACTGCATTTCCTACTCCTACTTGTGTTGCACATCTGTAATGGTGTTGTGCAACATGTCCAGGAAGCACATTATGTACATTCTGATGTATTCATTTACATTTACCAGTATTACATGTTTTTCGTATATTATTCATTATGAAGTGTAGAAGTGAACTGGTGAAACAAAAAAGTGCCCACTAGCTCAACAGTGGATCATCGGCTCCCCAAATCCTCGTCTTCTGGGGCTACACTCCCTGGAGGGATATGTAACCCCTTCCGTCGGTCCTCGTCCAAAAGCCGGATCTTCTTGGTTCGTCTCCAAAAAGGAGAACCACTGTAGGCTGCAAGCGGAGGGCAGGAGCCCAAAAGAGTAACCTACCTCCTATACCAAAAAACCTAATCTTCTGGGGATCTGGCTCCACTGTTATCATTTTCAGTGTTGAAAAACTGTGTTGAAATAAAATAAAATAAGGACATGTGCACGTTGAACAAAAGAGGGCAATAATGAAAAACCTGTTACCTCTAACAGGTAAAACACTTAATTTAGCCAAAAGGCCGAAAAGCCTTGTATTGTATGTAAAGTACAAAACATTTGGCGGATATAATGGTGAACGGGCTGCTCCACCTACACTACTGAAATTAACTCCTTTTTCACTAACTATAACAACAACAACAAAAAAACACTGTCCCAAGTATTGTACGACTTTAATCATGGGAAATGTTATCTCATTCATGATTTTTCCTGGGAACACTTATTTGTCATGTGACACAAGAGCAGGCACCCATAGACTACTGTCATACAAACATAAAAAAGCTTCTGAAACGTTTGTGTTCTTTAAAAAATAAAAAAAGGAATCTCCTAAGGTTTATTTGCTGAGCATACTAGAGAGTGCATTTAGTGTTTGTGGAGCAGAACTATTTTTTTGGTAAAATTAACTAATCCCATTATGTCTCAGTTTTCCTGATTGGGCATGAATTCATATCGATATCAAAGTCGGCTCAGCTCAGAACTCCAGTTCAGGACATTGCCCCAAGTTAGCCATTTATTATTGTTATCATGATGATGATTGATTATTTGTTTTAAAACTAGAGTACCAAAAAAATATATTATCAGCCTCACACAGGGCTGGACTGGCCATCCAAAAAATTGCCAAAAGCCTATATTTTCTGTTAAATATATATATTTTTGTTCAAATAAAAAAATCAAGTCATTTGAAATCACTTAAAGGCCACTGGCCGCCAGATCACATAAGGGTGACCCATGGCCGGATATGCTATAAAATCTGCTGGCACTTAATAAAGTATAAAAATGCTACATATAGTAGTCAAGCCAGGTTTGGCTTATTTATCCAGGAAAAAAAATCAAAAGTCCCTGCAACGGGACATTTTTTTTACATGTATCTAATACAATATTACTATTTTTTTTTTTTTTTATTATGTATTATTAGGTTGATATATTGATGAAAAATTCAGGACTTTGTGCACAAATCCATCTGTCTCTGATCTCCTTAAAATAGCCTTTCCTTAGTCTGAATTTAGACTGATCAGTTTAATAATATGTTTTAAAATATAAGTAAAATATAAGCAGGGCCCTCCTCACCTGTTGTCTCTGTTAGTCAGTTTATGTTACATACTACTTATGTTCTGTCTACCCATTGTACAGCGCTACAGAATTTGATGGCGCTATATAAAACAATAAATAATAATAAGTGTAGTGAGGTGTGTTGGCTCATTGCAGTATTCTAAGATGTCCAGCAGGGGTCGCTACTGACAAAAATAATGGAGAGTAGTCATTCATATCTGAAACTTACCAATGATGTTACCTATAACCTACGTTTGATATCATATATTTTAAAAGGAAACGACTTTCACTGTTTTGGGCATAACTGAATTTATTGTTAGAAACCATCTCCCCATCACAATGGGGAGAATCAATTGTGTAGACCCCAAGAACAGGAAGTTAGGATGGCTGCTCCAGCCAACTTCCTGTTTTATTTCTCTCATATGACTTCTAACCCCCAAAACCCAAATTGCTTATTTAATTAGAAAAGTATTTTTATTTAACCTGATTTGGGTTTTAACGTATGGATAATATGTGGTATTTTGTGGGGTGTGAATGGGTAGAATTAAAACATCTATACGTGCCTAGCATATTGCTGCTTTTATTATTATTATTATTATTATTATTATTATGATTATTTATGTTACTTGTTCTGCTCTTGGAAATGTAGTAACCCAGCGATGCCAGTGGGTTAAGGCCTATCCTGGTCAGTAGTAAACGGGCGTATTTTATAAGTGCGATTGAGGATAACAGTTTGCTTGGAAAGGACAAAAGAGGGCTGTTCTTTGACCTGTCAGCCAAAAATAATAACCATTTCTCCATATATGCTGTGGAAAGTACGTCTACGTATATGTATGTATGTGTGATGGAGGATGTATTTGTCATTCCTTTATTTAGCCCGCATCCCCCAAGTGGCCCAAGCGAAGGCACCTTGTGTCCTAGCTACTATTTAGTCTAGATCTGACCCTGATGTGCTCAAGAGATGATCCTGAGCACATCATGTTTAATTTTATATATGCTTTTCCATTTCTTATTAATTTTATAAATTTTTAAGTTTTTATGTGAAGGTGAGACCTTCTATTAGGCCAAAACAGAAGTCACTAGGGTTTCGAAATGCCTGGTATTTGTCTGGATCGACTAATTTTTAGGTCAAGCCAGTTTCAATTTAAATATCTTGACTATAAAGCAGGGGAGACGCGTGACAGTCTGGTCTCGCCTCTGACAGTAGAAGCCGGCATAGCTGGCTCCTCACTATCAGACACAATGTAACAGCTCACAGGAGTACAAGGAACCGGCAGCCTCCCCTCCGTCATCAGACTGGATACAATGCAGCTAATAAAGTAACATTTGTGAGCATGATGCCACAATGCAGTTCCAAACAATATGCCAAATTAATTGGTGGGTGTAATGTGGTGGGCTAGGGTACCTTGTCTAATATGCCAAGTTTAGGCTAGTTCAGCAATCAAACCTGAAGATGAGACTGCTGAGGTCCAAAAAGTTTATATGACTCTGATTTGGTTTTCTGTGTTAGCCCAATAAAAGCTATCATCTCCCTCCTCTATTGGGCCAATATGGCTATGTTCGTTCTCCTCTTTAAGGTTATTTTGTCTTTTGTGGCTTATTGTGTCTGGATGTGAGTCATTTTAGTCTATTTTCTTTATTCCTTGTCCCACTTCCTTTATTTCCACTTCTCTTTACAGGCTCTGACATTGCAATGCAGCGAAAGATGCCGTCTTGAAAGATCTTAGGCCGTATCAAAGTCCTATCCATTTTCATTTCCGCTTTTCAGTTTAATGTAGTTAAAAATAGGGAATTATCTTCAATAGAGAAGCAAGGACTTCCCTTATTTTACTATTGCATATTAAATGCTGCTTACATACTGTATCGGAAAAAAATGTATATTAATCTTTTTGAGTAATATCTGGACTTCTCATTTGACAAAGGAGTTGTATAATAATTTAATTATATTTTATAGGAAAATTAACTGTAATTATCAGTGGTATATAGCTAAAATCTCTGCTTGTTTATCTGGCATACATTTAAGAAATGGGGTTAATATGTCCAGTGTTATCATGGACAGGTGTCAAGAGACAAGAAGCTTCAGGGTAGTCCTACACCCAGAGACTCAAACAATGAAAGCTGATTACTGGGCCTTTGGGCCAGTGTGTTGACCTTTGGACACACAACTGCTCCCACCCATGTTGCACCCTCTACTTTTTGGAGATAGCACATCCCTATATGTAGCTATCCCTTCCCATTACCAATGTTTTATGTGGTCTATATGTGACCATTTCTCCTTACCTACTACTTTAAGGAAGCACAGAGGAAAAAGTGCCAAGAGGGAAGTTATGGAAGTTTTCAGGTATGTACTTTTTGCTAAGGGTAAGGGGTCTTTCTGCCTAGGGGTGCTTTGGATGTACTTCTGGCCCAGAATGGGGAACTTTTATGAGTGTTCCTTATGCACAAAGCCAGTTCAAGTTCTTCTGGTGGGCAATGTCTCTTGAGACATTCCACTCAAGCCTTGGGTTCTAGCTCATAAATATTAAAGGTAACAAAGCAATTTACCCATTTTTTATGTAATCTGAGCCAAAAGCATAAAGACTATGCAGTATACCCAAACAAGGTACACCCGTGCTAACTTGCTAATATGAGTATTCATTTAGTTAAAATTTACTACTCACCGGCTACGACCAATTCCATCCTCATTAGTAATGATAAAAAATGATAACTCTATGCTATAGGTGGATTTGTCAGTTCTCTTCTCGGAAACATATACCCGTGGCACATGCTGGAGGAGGGGGAGTTTCTCATGTTTACCATGTTCAACATAGCCTACTTTATGTTCTTCTTATAATCCTAAAACAAAATAATCACAAATATCTTTTTTTTTGTGCAAAGTACATAAATCCTATTTCATCTCTGTATTTTTGCCAAAATGTTTTTCGTAGACTTTCCGCTAATGATATCTTCATATCTTCCGTACTTCAAAAATACCCCTTGTGAAATGACTCAAATTCTGTGAGCATGTGTGTTGCTAAACTGAAACTCACACAACTTAATTGAACGCTTTCCATTTTAAGTATCAAGAAACAGTCAGCTCTCTGCAAATAGCACTCACCTAATGAAGCAATCCCTTGTATCTGTCAGCTGTCTCTCTGAAATTAAAATGGTGTCCGCAACTTGACTTAGGGCAGGGATGGACAACCTCTGGCAGCCCGGCTTCGTTGGACTGAAAACCGTCCCATTTCATCCTTGGCCAGAAATGTACTTAAAACCCGCAAATGGCATGTGGGACAGAGGTTGCGTAGCATTAGCGTAGGATAATTGTGGATATCTGGAATTCATCACCAAAGTATTGTATGTCTAGTATGTTCACCATCTCAGCGTCTCTCAAGCCGTTCTATAAATGGGTTTTAGCATCCCAGTAATTTGTGTTGCCTTCGCAAAGCATGGTTTGCGTCTAAACATTCAGTAGATGAATGTAGGTATGAATTCTTCGTATGTTAGACCTATCAACTTAAATAAGGAAGAAGCAAACATCAGACTTATGTAACATTTAACAAATAAGTATCGAATGTGAGGAATACGTTACTCTTATGGTTCTAGAGGTATGAAGCTTATATTTACCTAATGTATGTTTGTGCATGAGCTGTTCGATATTAATATTAATGGGACAGTGTTATACATTATTCATTTATCGCATAGACAGTCTTGGAACGCCTTATAGCAGATCATCTTTAAGTATTCTTGTACGAAGGCTGAATTGGGAAAGGACTGGCATTGATTGAAAGCAGATACCTCCAAAGTCCTGTAAGCTTACGTGATTCGACATCTTTTATTTTTTCGGCCTATACAAAGTATCGCCTTTGATTACAGACTTCTCTTTTGCCAATACAGTTACAGTATATCAGCTTTGTTATACAGACAATGAATTTAAACATTGCCTTCATTTTTAGATACGGTTGCTCGTGGCTAGAAAATACGTTGCAATAAGGCACGTAAAACTGGCCTGACAGATAAGCTGTGTGGGTCATCCGGTCCTGATCCTGCTTCTAGCCATGCTCCAGCTTTGTTTCTATCTACCCCTTCCCCACTGAAGGTGCCTGAATTGTTGGGGCATACAATATGATGATTTCAGTGGGGGGCTTGACCACTGATTTCTGAAAATTCATTGGGAAAGATAAATAAATCAGAAGTCTCATTTTCTATCTCATAAAAGAAAATGCATGCACTAATTTGCTTGCAGTGAAATACATTGGAGTCAATGCAAAATGGGCTTCACTATACATCTTACTTAAAAGTAGATCTGGAGTGTTCCTTTAAGTCTTCCATCAGGAGGACTCTATATTACTGTTTTGAGCACTTTTAATGCTTTGGCTTGCTTTACATTCATCACATGATGCCTTCCATGATCTATTAAATCAAGTCTGAATTCCAAGGCTGTGAACCCATTTCCAGAGTTTTTATCTGTTCTCTCTGCTACTTGTAAACCTCTGTTGGCTCATTTCCTATTTCACAATATAAACGCAATGCAATGAAATGCGATAGCTACATTATATTATTAATAACTAAATTATTACATGTGCTATATGATATAAATAATCTATTTACCACATAAACATGCACAGTTGTCCTGATTCAAGGCCAATTTTCAAGGAAGGAACATAGGCCAATATAATGCATTTAATGAGTTAGATAATAGGATAATATTACAAGAAAATATTAGGGAAAACGCTGTAAGAGAGAAAGTCATGTTTGTCATGAACCAGGACCCTCTGACCTACATGGAAGGGACTTTGCATATAATAATTTGTTTATGACTAATTTGAAGGGAACCCATCACAATATTTGCATATAGAGATTAGATTGTATGTAAGAGCAGGGCTCTCTTCTCCTTTTGTACCAGTTTGTTATTGTGTGTGATTTTAAATTATTTTGCTGATTCTGCTGTAACATCGTTACAGATTCTGTTGTCCTATATAAATACATTTACTGTAATGTATCCACAACTAGAAATGTGCTTCTTTTTGATATCCTACTATATATAATCTCAAATATCATGTTGAATTCCTGTGGGCTCATTCATGATCTGATAAAGCACCTGATGTCCTTTCTAGTGACCATACCTGGGAACTCTCCGCGTCGTCACCAGAAAACTCCAGGTCGCGGGAGCGGCGTCCCACTCATATCCCAGTTAAACAACTGTGTGTCCCTCGACGTCACCAGGAATGCCCATTGACATGAGAGGGACTTCCAGCCCGTATCCCACAAGGAATGGCTCCAGGTGGCCCCGGATATGGCTATGATTTCATATTCCATCACTCCAATTTTGAAGGAAGATTGGCTTGGAAGGAGACTATGGAGAGCTGTGCCATAGTGTTAATGGGCTGGCTGGGGAGATCAGTGATCTCCATTGTCTGGTCCATTGTCTATTAGGGTTACAGGGAGTCTGTCATGCAGCATAGGGGCTTCCACCCCACTTGACCTGCCACCTTATGCCTGGGCCAAGTCGGCCTAGGCTTAGAATACGCCAATGATCGATCATCCAAATGGCAGCTATTCGAACTAGCCCAGAAGTAAAAGGGGCCTTTAGTTGCAGCACCTCAGAGGTCTCTTTAACTAAAGACTTCACAGTCATGGGTGTTAGAACGCAGAGCTGTACGTTGTAATTATGATATTAAAGACAATCATATAATATTAGTCTGTAGATTTTTCAAGCCAGTTGGGATGCTGGCCTATTTGACGATCTCCTATTCTCCATAAGAGGGAACACTACAATTAAATCAAATTTTATAACAGCTTTCAAATTCTATTTTTCCTTATAAATGGGACAAGTAAAAAAAGTATTTGTGTTATTTGCCATTTTTACGCCTCAAGACCACTTAACCTAAATTGTTCTTAAAGCTTGTGCTTTAATAACGCCTTCCCGTACTCTAAAAACTCATGTTTTAAAGATCAAATAAATCAGCATGAGCAATTTCACCGATTTTTAAAAGACACTATTAAGCCATTATTCTTCCCAAACGCTAGAACGATTAGTTTTTAATTTGGAATGTTACTTGTATGCATTGGAAATCGAATTTATCAACAGATTGAGATGTTAGTAGTAATATATAAAAAAAATACAATATTTTGTGCTTAAATGTTTATTTGAAAAAAAAAGACACACACAAAGACGTACACCGGATAATCATGAAACTGTAACAAAGTGATGTCTGGAAAATACATTTGGTAAGTAGCACCTAACCAAGTGGTCTTCCAACAAACATTTTATCAATCCTTCTAATTGTTTTTGAAATATTTGCTATAAAAAATAAGGTATTTTTTTACCACAGCAAACCAGAGATCTCCTGTTTCCTTACCCTATCTTTACAAAGGTTGCCAGAACCGGTCGGTTTTCACCAAAGGTAAGTGAACCATTGAGGAGATGCAATAACGGGGAGGAATCATCATGCAGATCCCAAGAACAGGAATTTCAGCTGGCTGCTCCCGTAATATTCATATAACGTAGGTTTCTTATACATACAGTATATCGATTCTTATAATCAGCATTAACTAAACTGTACACAAAGGCTTTGGGATAAGCACAGATCTGCTCTCTAGTGACATGTAATGGGCGCCAGTAACAACACTAGATAAAAATATTAACAATTACCAGTCAGGAAGTATAGATCAGGTGTGTCATGGTATATTATCCTCTACATACAAGAGGCGTGTAGTATACATGGAATATGATATATATATATATATATATATATATATATTTCCACGCAGAATGTATTGATATAAACACCAGTGCACTTTAAACGAAATAATGGCGTTCCATACAGATTCAAGATCAAAGTGCTCTCAGTTCTGTGGTGGATCTACTTAACGTTCTTATATTAGATGGATCTTTGCATTACATAATAACAAAAGATCTCGTCTTGTGGTTCACGGAACAATAAAACTTCTTTAAGTCTTCCCTCTGGATCATTCTTTGCTAGTATGAATGGGTCAAATCAATTTGCATACATCTAGTGCGCTCGTCACTGTTCAGTTTGCGAAAGCATCAACCAACTCAACAACTGCTCATATAAATATATTTTTCTGGAGACCTGCCGTTATGATATAGTAATTAATAAATATATATGCCTAAGCTGAAAAAAGTTATTCAGCAAATGTATTTCTTCAGCATTATCCAAGGCCCCTCAACAGTAACGTCTTTATATAGAAATATAGAAATAAGTCTTTCATCCTTAAAATGATATGTGTTACTCTTCTAGACTATTGGGCTTAAAAAGAATGAACAACTAATTGAGGTTAAGGGTAGAGGTGGGCAAAAACGAAATGTTTGCCGGTATACTAAAGATTGCAAGAAATGCCATTTTCTGCCCCCATGGAAAAGTTTTCGGGGGAAAAAAATGTTTCTACCTCGAATTTGGAAACCAACTTTGCTTATCTTGTTTGTTTTGTAGACTACATTGTTCTGCACTTTCCTACAATAAGCCAGTTCTCCTAGTGGAATCCCCCCCATACCCAAGTCTCAGTTAGTTTTCGAGTTGGTCGTCACTCTTTGCAAAAGAGCTAAACTGACAGCTCTGCTTCAGGACCTCCAGAGCACCCGGGCTCCAGCCAGCTGGGGGAGAGAACAGTGACGATTCATGGACCCAAAAAAGGGTCCGGTAGGCCAGGTACCATCACAACGTATTTGTGAATTTACCCCGGGAACTAAAATGTTACTTTTCTCCCACCTCTAGTTATGTGTAGAAAACAATTGTAGTGCAAAGTGGAAAAGCTATCGGTAGGACCATTCCATAGATGACTATTACGACTGCACCACTTTTATCAGCTAGAATTGTTTGATCTACATAAACTTCCAGGAATCATATTCAGGACACCATGGATTACCTCCATTACATTCAAACTGAAAGCGTACAGTAAGTCATGTGTGTAATAAGAACATTTTTTTTAAAAGAAAGTGCAGATGTATTATTCATCCCATCAGAGACCTTGGTGTTGGGTTCACTGTGTGGCGTCTTCCCCACAGAGTTAAGAAGAGCCCTGTCTTTTTTGATATTGGATCCGTAACTTTTCGAGTTGTTCTTTACATCGAGAGTGTGCCAGGTTAAGGCTTTGATTTTCTTTCGTGAGGTCTTCATACTCCAGAGCCATGTGAGCTGCATCAGAGTTTTCTTTTTCGACTTGATCTAATCTGGCCATGAGTTCTCTCCTAAAAATATATATATATAAAGAGAATAATAAGAAAAAAAAACTAGCACTATGATGGCCGATGAGCGTCTATGACAGCAAGGATCAACTGAGAATTTAAAAAAAATACTAAATTAAAGTTTTTGATATTGCCATTTTTTTCCTTGTTGGAAATAGCAAGTTTAAGTGTTTGCTTACTTTCACACAAGGGGAAGCCAGGGGAGGAGATGTGGCTTCTAAAGGCATAGTAGAAACCAAAACAGAGTGTAGAACGCATTGTGGGTGCTCTTAGAAGTGTGCAAATTATTCACTGTCAAGTATAAATTAAGTGAATCTAAACTAGCAATTTTGCTATCAGAATGTATGAATTATATGATATAATTAACATAAGTGGATCACAAGCCCATTTATTAAGGAACCCCACATAATAACATAATAATAAAAATATACAAAAGGAACAATCTCCTTCAGAACACATTCAAAGGCCACGTACATTGCTTTGTGAATATATAACAACTGTACTCTGATGCCCACTCCCGAGGACCGCTAGGGCAACCCCTCTACCCATGATTAAATGAAAAAAATATATATATAAATAGAATATTCCTATGCCCTACCTACCTGTCTATCTGTAACCCCTTCATGACAAAGCCTGTATAGGTACGGGCTCACAATGCAGTTTTTAATGAGTTTAAGGACAACCTTTTGCCCTTAAGGGGTTAAACACTTACTTTCTCTCTTCCAGAAGAGCGATTTCTTTCTTCACTTCATGGTATTCCTCCGCAATCTTGCAGTGCTGTTTAAACACCTGCATGGATTCTTTGGATGTGTTACATGGTGGCACAGGCTGCAACAAAATAGCAGGACAAATTAAAGCCCTGGAACATGGAATAGGGAAATATTAACACGCACACATCGCGTACATATAGTGCGTATATGTTGTACATTGGGACAAAGAAACAAGCCATTATACTTTTTATCAGTGAGATCTAGCGTACTGGTTTGCATATATATATATATATATATATCTATATATATTTTTTTTTTTTTTTTGTCCTGATAAGCAATATTAAGTTTCTTAGGTGGCCGTTATTTATTTTCTTAAGATTAGTAAGAAATATACAAATAATTGGTGGATGGTGTAAAAAAAATCTGAATAAAGTATTAATACTTCTATTGAATCAGAATGCATATGATCCTTTCTGGCCATTAAGTCATCATTAGCATTTTATCCAGTTCCAGATTTATATTTATATCTTTTATATTTCACTATTCCTGCCCATATAACTGAAAAACACATTTTTCACCTCTATAATTTGGAGCTCTGGAGCTGTGATGCCCCCATAAATGTGGTACCCTAAGAATTTACGTAGATTGCACACTGGCCAGGTCATAGATCGCCGTGTTTTTGCTCATTAGTCTCTTACCTGGAGTTGCTGGTCTAGATCAGGAAAAGCCAGAGGGAAAACATTCTCTGCAGATGATTCATCTAAGGAAAGTGAAGAATTTCGAAACTTGGTTACAAAAATTCAACTTCATCTTAATATAGATGATTTTTAAATTAGGAGATGTTGTGTTTCAGTATCAAGTGCAAGCTTTACTGTATTCCATACTATTACGTGATACCCAGTCATCAAAAAAAGGTGCATGAGGGGTGCAAAAAAGATTGGATTTAAAATTTTACTTATTTTGTGTGCTTAGCATGATTATGTAATTTAACCCTTTCCAACGTGCGCCTAAACTGCATTATATTGTGTACCGCGTGTGCAACCTACATGTATGTACAACCACGTTTATTGGATATATTTACCAGGGAGGGGTGGGGGCTTTTAAGAAAATTATATTGGAGGAATAATAAGGGGAAAAAAAAGATTTTGGGATTTTTTGCGTACATTTAACCCTTTGTAATGTGATTAAATGCACATGTCTCAAGATTGTAAGCTTGCAAGCCGGGCTCTCTCCACCTAATGTATCATTTGTCTTAGTCTGTCAATTTTCTTCTTGTCATACCCCTTGAATATATGTATTGTATTAAGCGCTGCAGAATTGTTGGCGCTATATAAATAAAAGATAATAATAATAATAATGTCGCCATAAACTAGGTATCTGTGAACAGCGTAACATGTCCTGAATATAAAAATATATAGGTTTCTCTAGGTAACGTGTAAATTATTTATGCGGTTGTCACCTAAATCTATGTATAGCAAAACTAAGGACGTTTGGCTAGGTGCCCCAAGAGGAAAAATGTGCCCCGACCCCCAGCGTTCAAAGGGATGCAAGTATTTCCTATAAATGTCTGGACCCCAATTAATTTAAGACGAAGAGCCAATAAAAAATATCTCATTTTTAAATGAGTGATTGGCTGCTAACACGACCCACGCTCGAGGCTCCCACCAGCATCTCATGTTATTGGAATAAAATGTGATAATGTTATTTTACAGGCGAAAGACCAGCTCCGGCACAACTCCGATAGGATTAGCAGCAACATTAAGGAACAAGACTAAACAAGATGATAAAAGGGTATTAGCTTTCAATTTCTTGGCTATAAATATCAGTTATGAGAGTTATGGCTCCCTGCTATTTTATCGCTATGATAAATTTAACTCTCTTCAACGCATGCTGTCAATCCAGATTTCCAGAGTGTTTACTTTTAGGATGATAATTGCCTCCTTTAAAAATAGGCGAAAGATCTAAAAGCAGAGGGGTGAATCATGCTTCAGAGCCAATGAGTGCCGAGTATGACTCAATCTCACTGCTCCAGCTGCTTCCAATACATTTTGTCAGCCAACTCTGAAGCAGCTTGAGATGCTTTCTCCGTCCAGTGTCTGATGACCCTTTGAAAGTAGATGTTGCATCATTTCAGATGGAGTCATCTATCCATATAGTAATCACTTTGACACAAAAGGTCCATGTGTAACTGTTTCAGAACCAGAAGAGGTGGTTTGTAACGTAGTCGTTATTGATACATGTAAAGGAGTTACTAATGGGTTCAGCTGATGGCAGGACTCTAATACTAAAGAAGAGAAGGACCTCGGCAGATGGGCTTCATTTCCTCAATGGCCTATTAGAAGAGGGTAATGAGATTCATGCCTATGGTGCATCTAGACCATGGGTCACTGGTGCAAGAGAGACACATACGAGCTGGTGAGATAGCCCAGTTGGTAAATACCTCTGACAGCTGCAGGGTCACAGGTTCAAATCCCGGTAGGAGCAACTTCAGCCCTTTATCCTTCCAAGGTTGATAAGTAAGTGCCATTCATTGGGTAATAACAGCAACTATTTTTTGGCCTCTGATTTGAAAGCTGCGCTTCTGGATTCCTATGCTTCTGGATAGTTTACGTATGAGGATATTGGGCAAAACCCCAAACTCTTCTGCAACCAGTTCCCCAGCCACTTCTAAAAAACCCAGGTAGCAGCTGATGTCTACACCTAAATATAGGAATTTAGTGCCCAAGTGGCATGCTATAACTCCCAACACCCTTAACCTATCTACATAGAATATGTGTTTGATTTGCAGTTGCCAACAGTAAAAAATACAGAGGCTGCCTTTTACTAATATATAAGTGAAAACCCGCACAGTGTTATTTGGTTGTTAGGTTGTTGGATTGCTGACAAATGCATATTTTGCGTAACTGTTTTAAATAGGAAATGATGAATCACGTTTTCATGAGTCTTCATATATTTAACTATCTATAGGAGCATGCATAGTATTAGGAAAGGTATTTGGGGGCAAGAAATGAATGCAATTTAAGGAAGTTTTACTTTTACTAAGAGTGTGGTAGATAACGGGAACAGCCTCCCAGCAAAAGTGATATAGACTGATACAGTGAGGGAATGATAACATGCATTCGATAGGCATAGAGATATTCTAAATCTAAGACAGCAGAACCATTCAGCCCATCTAGTCTGTGCATTTATCCTGATGTAAACACGCAGACCTTACTCTGTCCTTTTGTCTTACAGACTTTGCAATCAAGATCATACAAAGCTCACCGAGAACACCAATCAAGACTTAATATGATTAAGTTCACTGTCAGTTCTAGGATCCAAAATGTTTTCCGTTCCAATATAAAAAAGATTGCCTTGGGATAAATATTATAGAAATTAGTGAACCGATTGGGGTCGAGCACAAGCTGAACCGGGGCAGAGCCACACCATCGGATCCAAACCTGATCAGGACTTTTGCATGCAGAAGGACCTAAAGACAAGACTGGGCCCCAGCTTGGGTTCCTCTCCTCATGAAGAGCCAGGAGCTGATCTTAAACTCATGTTCCTCATCAGATTCCAAGCCTGGAGCTACAGTATATTCCAAGCACTGCTAATGAGTAATTAGCCCCTTCTAGTCATACCATTTTTCTTGATGTAAAGACTCGGACCTCAGTCAGTTGTTGGTCTCATCTTAGGTACAGAGATACCCATAGGCCTATCCAATGCACGTTTAAAACTGTATTAGCCTCTACCACTTCTGTTGGGTGGTTGTTCCCTTTTATCTACCACCCTCCTTACGTTACATAAATTTCTTCCACCCAAACACTGATTGGGCCTTCAAAAAACATAAGATTGACCAAAATACTTTGTAGACAGAGCATAGGCGAGTATAAATTGTTGAGTGAAAATGTTTGATCTGAACACATTTTTAGACCAAAGTTTTAGGCGGAAATTATGCGATTGAAAAACAAAATGTGTTATCCCGATGAGAATATTAAACAAAATATAATGTTTCTATATTTAATCTATATTGTATTTGAATAAAATTTCAGAAAATGTAAATTAAATAAATTGTGTATTCACGCAAATATTCTTCTGTGCGTTTTCCATTACTTTAAATACATGAGAATCCAGTAAATGGAGAAAAGAGAAGTGACCTAAAATTTAACAATATAATTTTTTTCCGAGAAATACTGCTTTTTTTCAGAGCTTCCACCTTTCTATGTTCTATTATCTTTCTACTTTCTAAAGTATCTATAATTAGACGTTATGGTATATGAAATGTATAAAGCTCAGGGTTATATGTTCTATATGTTGTGTGCTTCAATGTTAGCTGCATGAAGACCATTTGTTATGTAATTAGTCTTGTGAATAAGCATAAAAAGAACATTATAGGCAGAAAGGAAGTTAATGGCTACAAAAATATTCCTGACTGGAATAATGAATATGGCCGAGCATTTAATAAACATCTGCAATTCCTAATACAGTGTCTTAGAGGAACTGTCTAGAAAAGGCCTGGGGGGGGGGGAGAAATCGGACAGAAGGACGTCCATGACTGAGGTGAAAAGGCCCTGAACCTTATCTTTTTTTCCCAGGTTCGTGTCTGATTGGCTCCCTAGCTTAGCGATAAGGGTCGGAGTGCTAAAAATAGACTTGGATATATATATATATAAAACGAGTTTCTAACGCAGGTATCAGGGTCTTTTTTCTACAAGGAGAAAAGAGAAAGAAAGTCCTCCCTCCCCAGTTTTGTAATTTTGGGTTAGTTGTGTTCATTCTATGGCTGGTCATTTATTGGACGGTTATGTTTATGGTTTTATATATCCGGTGGGTATGGTGCATGAGCTAGCCATCTCGTGGTATGGTGGCCTGTGGTGCCCAAGCCTGAGGGCTTAAGCGCTTAGGCCTTTGGTGAACCCATTGGGCTACTGGGCATGGAACGCCAGGGCCCTAGGGATTGAGCCTTTTACGCCCGTGCCAGCCAAGTGGTTATTTACGTATTTGATGTTGTAAATTAATATCTTTGCTGGTTTTATTATTTGCAGGTTAATGTCTGTATATTTTAAAATTGTATTATGAAGGATTTGTTACTTTTCATTCATACTAAAATGTCAGGGTCACAGTGCATTGTGGCCACATTTATAATATTCACAGCTGAAGTAAAAAATATTTATTAAACTAAGTAATTGGATGGGTTTTTTTTTAATTTTCATGAGATTTTCATGTTTTAATGCGTGTGGGAGTACATTTTGCATTGACCCCAATATATTTTATTGCAGGTAAATTGAAGCAGGCATTCTTTATTTATTGTAGTCAGACAATGAGACATTTAACTCCTCCCCCAGCTGCCTCTATTGAAAGCAGGAAGTGTGTGTATGTACACTTCCTGCGCATGCTCAGTAGCACTCCCAAGTTAACGGGAGCTGGGCTCCTAAGGAAATCATTGACTCCAGACAGTTGAGGAAGCTTACTCCAATAGCTAAAGTATGAGGGCATCCAAAATACAATGGAGTCTATACAAATATGGCTGAAGTGCTCATTAGAGGGGACAGGCCTTTATTTTGTTCTGTGGCAAATTATGGGCGCTGGAAGGTTGTAAGGTTGTATGAGTGTGCAAGGAGTTGTGTGTTTATCGTTGCTTTGTCACAGGGTTCTGGAGGACGGTCCTTTCTCTCTACAAGCTTGAACGTTTTATAAATTTATGGTAGGGATTTTGTCACACTTATTGCCTCCCCTTCCCGAGCTGGATCCATCTCTGTATCTATCTACTGAGAGAGCGATACTGGTCAATTTAGTTTGTACCTGAAGAGTCTTTAAGGCTGAAGGAAATCCGGACGGGTTTGTCAGCAGGTATCCTGGCTGTGGTGATCATGAGGATGCTTTGACTTCAGCTCTTCTACCGCAATTTTCTCAGCAACAAATATTCCTATAAAGTATTAAAAAAAAAAATACCAGAATCTGGAAGAAACGCGCAAATGATAAGAAGCATCTGCCTTCTCAGGTCACGATTAACAATAATGAAAAAACACAAAAACGCAATTGAAGTGCTCATAGTCTGAATGCAGAGCATAGAAAACAATCTGTATAGTTTGTACTGAATTCAAAGCTAATGCATAGATCAAAAGATAAAAGGTTAACTTATCAACAAAAAAAAGGTTAGCATTACCTATATGATGTTACCATGCAGCACAACATAACAACGAAAGGGACGCTCCAGCCATCCAAATTCTGTGGTGTCTCCCTTGGAAATGGCTGGTGGCATTCTGTAGGATTCCCCCCAGATATTTTTGCCCCTTTGTCCGCCCCTTCCACTATTTTCAGTGCATATGATATACTTGCCTCTGATCAGCTCCAGTGCAGGCTTGGTGAATGCTGCAGGCGTGCGTGTACGGAGACCCCTCTGCGCATGCACAGAAAGCTCTCCCATTGATTTTTGGACAAGGAGGAGAGCTTTCCGTGCAAGCTTTTGTTTTGAAGGAATGCATATTAAAGCACTTTAATAGATGCTACCATTCAAAGGTTTGGGGTCACTTGGCTGTTTTCATGGAAAACATGGACATTTCTGACTGTGACATAATTGCAAAGGGGTTTCTAACCATCAATTAGCTTTTTAAACTTACACTTGGATTGAACAAACGTGGAACAAAAGAGTGATGGGAGTGATAAAGGGCCTCTGTACGCCTATGAAGATATTCCATTAAAACTCCAGCTACAATAGTCATTTACAATATTAACCCCGTCTGCGCTGGATTTCTGATCCATTTCATGGTATTTTAATGCACAAAGCTTGCTTGTACCCACACACCCCCCCCCACTGGCTCATCTGATGGTACCTGGCATAAGGGGGATCATCGTATCTGGATGGTTACACCTAATCCCACGTAATGTAAAGCCTAAAGAGAAGATGCTTTAGCACAGCTGTTTAACCATCAATGTTCTTTACATATATATATGATATACTATAAGTAGATAATTGCCACAATAACTCACAATGACTGTCAAGGACGAGTGAATAAAAAAGTTTACTATAACAGACTTCCATTCCGAATGCATTAATAGGTATTGTAACACGATCATAACGTCTGTACGGCTACTGTACTTATGATCAAAGCCATTATGGTCTGAGGTCATGCCCCGCGCTGATGTCACATCCACTTCCAAAAGTGAAGGGAAACACAAGGAGGTGCGGGGTCATTGCTGCCACGTGCCTCACCTTGTTCTGTCTGGGGCAGATGTCCTTCTTGCCCTGCGGAACCTATGCTCTTGCTTATAGCATTACTGCATTTATTCTACCTCCCTTTTATTAGAACAGTAAAGTGCTAAGTACAACTAGTTTATCTTTGACAATAGATCCACCAGGTTACATAGGTTATCATGGTAACAAGAAGCCACATTAGGCTTCCTGTTCCATGGACTGATCTTACGTTTACTTTTTTTATCCTAAGGAAAACTGCTGATTGCTCCCAGACTGACCATTGTTTCCACAAAGAAAGCCTTCACATTCATCTGTAAAAGCAGGGCTTCTCTGTTTCAGATCAGGACAGTTAGAAAACAGGAGGGATGAATAAAGGAAATAATTTCCCTCCTTGATGGACTCGTGTCCAGCTTATATTATTATTATTATTATTATTATTATGTTACTATGTACTGTGCTCAACAGGGTCCAGCATCCCACAAGAACCTGGTAAGATCAGCTGCCAAAACCAGGTGAGATGTAGTAGCCATGTCACTTTAGTGAATACCCAGGATGATAGTTAACTGCCGTGTCAGCAATCATTGATTCATTTCACGATTACACTGACAATATCGTGATATAGTAATTAAGGATGCACGGTTTTATCCCCCCACCTGAGCCATCATTCACATCTTCTCAGTATCCTTTCAATAAAATCAATCAAACTACATGACAGATGTGTAATGTATCTCATATATGTTCAGAAATACTTTCTCGCTCATTGTTTAAAGCCAATAAAGAATATTATCCCAGGCATTCTAATTCATTATTCCAATAGAGATATCCAATTCATTCTGCTGTCCACTTAGCAGTCTGTGGATGCAATTTCACTCTCTGCAAGGTTTTCATCCTGAATGAAATTGACCCTTATTTGTATGCGCCGGCCGGGGGAACGGAATAGAAAATACATATGCTCATTACAACAAATTGGCTTTATCTCCCGTCTACCAAAACTCAAGCAACGGCTGCCAAAAAAATCTTATCCCTCTATCCCATATGGCGAGGAAGAGCGGGGGGGGGGGGACATCTGGGGTAATAGTCTGGCAGGACCTTAGCATGCAGTTCCATTACTAAAACAACTGTTCCCGGTGCTAACAGTTGTTTATCTGCAAAATCAGAACGCAGATGAAGTGATGCTACAACTTCATCGGACAAGTTGTAGTTTCACACCTGTTGTCTTACCTCACTCGGTTAAGTGTGTCTGCACTTGAGTAATCCTGGGTCAGTCACTGTCTTGGCCGGTCTTTGCCTTTATGGAGTAAAACGTTGGAGTGAAGTGTGCACCTGCTGCATACTAACACACTGACAGGCATTGAAAGACTCGGGCAGCTGTTATTGTAGCATGGGGCTACCTGAATTGGTCAATGGCTTTCGCCTTTTCAGAAGAGCTGGCTTCCTCGCTTCTCGATTGCACTTTTCATTCCTTTGGACTGGACGTTCAGTGTGTTGTCATGCCTCAAGGGGAGTAAAAAAAAAAACACCCTCTCGTCGAAAGGGTTTAAAAAAAGTGACAAACTGTCAGAGTTCAAGGCTTTTAATTCATTAGTCCTGGCAAACCTAAAATACAAACAGTCTTACTTCACGGGGCAGGAATGTTTACAGCGTGGCCCAATCAGTGTCTGTGTCTATTCCAGCTAGCTGGCAAAGATAGACTGACTTCAGTCAGCAGAAATGTCTGTAGCTCCAATCAGCGAGGGTTGACATAGCCAATTTGGACAGGCAAGGTTATCAGACCTCACTATTATCCAACAAAGAGCTCAGACTGGCATTTCAGGCCCCTGCGTAAATTGTATACTGAAAAGTACCACATTGAAAAGATTTCTTAAGAGCTTTGGGTTCTAAAATAGTTCTTGTTAACATATAATGTAATGGGTTTTTTTTGACAGATGTATCTCTGTAATGTGTGTGTTCTAGATCTCTAATGGTAGCCCAATCTACTTAGACAAACACACTGCCTTCTGGTAAACAATAGAATAGCTCAGTCTTAATCACGCAGAGGGACTCTGTAATTGATGAAAGTCTATTAATTAGATAAACAGAATTTTTTTAGCATTGCCATAATTTATGATCCCGGGGTGGTGCTTAAACTGCAAATGTCACCCAACTATCACATGCCTGACAACAATGGCGGCCTACATGTTTTACTTAAATAAAGATAAATGTAACCTACTTATCCTTATTGTTATACAGTGCTGTATATAACACTGTATGTAATGGTCATAGTTAATTATTTCATTTTCCTTACATCTGGTTACTTCTACATGAGTTCAATTAAATGTTTCTTGTTAGAAATTATTTAGAATAAATTTAATTTTTCTCTTTTGTTCTTACGCAATAACCATGACTCTACTGAAGGAGAACAGAACTTCTAATAATGGACGTATTGTAGAATCTCAACTTTCTATGTGCCAGAGAAGATGCCGTCCAAGTTGACATAGGCAACCAGTTACAGGGCCATGGCGGACTTGCATTAGTGGTGGGGGTGCCACAGAACAAAAGATTGTGTTTATGTGAGTTAAGTCAAGACAGAGAGACAAAATGTCACAATTAAGACAGCTTGTAGGGCACTCCAGGTGAGACATCTCAGGTTCCAATTCCCCCTGACTAAAATGACCTTTCCTTCCTTTCCCTGAAATTATTATTATAGGTGAGCATTGATTATTGGAGTTGGAATATCGAGGTATTTTCTTGCGAGAAGGTTTATCGAGCGTACGTATAAACTCCCCCGCCTACTCCCCACATTACGACACGCTGATGGTGAGCCTTTGAGATACTTTATATCGGTGAAACGTCAGCTCATATGACACGTTGGAAGTTTAGACTCGCTTGAATTTTGATACCTTGGTATTATACACAAACATATCCGATTTAGGCCAAATTATACAAATATTGATTCATCATCATTTTAGTAGTCCGAACATCTACAGGAAATTTGTGGTGAAAGTAACAATATCGTTTTCAAAATGCAGACCAGATGACGGTACCAATTTCTCCACACATGATAACAGAAAAATGTTCCACAGGAATGTATTTAAACATTCTGAAAAATATATGGAACTGCGCTTTCTCCCGATGTTGCTGAGGAAGAGATGAATGGTTTTTTTCAAGAACTAACACCTTCAACACCTTCCACAAACATTGGCACATATTTAAAACAGGACAGGGGAGGGCTTGAAGGAAGATAGAGAAGTGCCCCCCGGGTTGCTGTGATTTAAAGATATTGGCCCACTACTAAAGATTTTTTGTGTGCATTTTACCTGCAATTCTACAAATAGCCACCAGGGTGTCTACAGTAACGAGTACTTTATAACCTGATCAGATCCTTTTTGGGGAGGTTCTATTTGTTCAGTCAGGTTCAATTTATGTAATTTTTTTTGGACAGAATTGTACTGAACATATTGAGTGATTTATCTGCCAGTTGTGTTCTGACACATGGGCCACGAGGCTGGATTTGTCCTCCAAGCTTAATGGAGCCAACCCTTCCTTGAAATAGGATGGCCCACTTGGAGACCCTACAGGTTGCTTGGAATGCAAGTGGGCAGGGCGACCCTTAGGAAGGGGCAAGCAAGGCTTCCACCTCAATTCCAACACTTAGGAGAGTCCTCATGCTTTTGATCTCTCCAGGTCTGAGCAAAGAACCTGGAGTTTGGGAGCCCTACTTACCACCCCCCAAGGGAAAAAAATAGCCAAATATTCTACCCAGATGCCAGTTCAAATTATGTGGCGATTATTTAACAATGGCCCTAACAGAGGCGTAAGGGGGCTCCACTCATTTTTACTTAGCAATTCTCTGAGTGGTCTACACACTTTTATACGAATGTCTCCATGTTTAGATGCACAGCATATGCTTGCAAAATCATGCATTTTTATTTAGTCTAAAATGTATTCTAAATGGTTAAACATCATTACAGAAATAATAACACCAGAAAAAGTATATTTACATACAATCCATTTATAAAGCTACTAAAACAGGTAATGGGAAATGTTTGCTTCTCATTTGGTCATTGCGTGAGGTCATGTATGGTCATTCTCAAGTTAATGAGAATATAATATGTCATTATGTGTGTTAATTAAACCACTTTATATGAGAATAACTTAATATTGGCTCAATTTTGGAGAACTGCAGAAGACCTATTAATCTAGGAAAGCTTTGCCACTGAGAGGGGTACGCTCACCCTGTCAACGCCATGAAAATTGACTTCATGAAGGTGATATTATGCGATTTTAGAAATCTCCTTTAATCCTTTGATCACAACCCCATTTGTATGACTTCTCTTCTAGCCATTCTCTGGTGCTGGTGCCATCTGGCCGGTAGAGAAGGTTAAATGCAGCTGTCCAGGAACTGATTGAAGAAGATACTTAAGGGATGGTAAATGCTTCCTATTTCCTATTTATAGGCACGTGTGTTGGATAATTTTTCCTAGAAATGCAGAAATGTGGAATATTATGCGCATTAAAAAATAAACTAGTACATTCTGGATTATGCCCAGCCGTAATTTTCACACCTGTGTAGGTAACATACTGTATGTTATCATGCTTTTTGGAAAAATCAATAAAAAAATAAATGTTTCTATTCTGTTGTGCTGTGGGGGGAGGGGGAGTGATATAAATTCACTTTTATATTTTTTCTTTTACCTTGAGAATTAATATAAAAACCATCTGTGTTGATTCATAACAGTATATGGAGTCTGTTTGTTATGGAGAACAATATCATGATAAAATGCTTACATTTCAATCTATCTTGGATCCCTGGATGGTTTCTTTTCAGAATCTGGGAGTCTTTCCTTCGACCGCCCATCTGTAGAAGTCCAATTCTCTCTCTCTTTCTTTTTTCTTTTTATCTCTCTATTTCTTTATTTTTTGTTCTAAACTTCATTTTCTACTTATCTTGCTCCCTTTGCTCATAAGGTGTTATTTTTAGTCCAGTTTTGGGATGGAATGACTACTTTGCCAATTAAGGCTGCAATACTGTTATACAGGTTATTGTATTGTTATCAAGTATTGCGACAACGTGATCTAGATTACTGGGTACAGACACTATTTGAGGTCTTTAGATGGTATGTCATCCCACGCCCCTCTTATTTGATTCTCAGTGTGTACTTTGCATTTCTTTTGGTGTTTGTACTGCCACTTCACTACAGGGTGCTGCCATATGATGTCATACCCCGCCGCTCCATGTCTTAAAGGCACGCCACCCCTTTTAGTGCAGTCTATGGTGGCTGTGCCGGCGCAGAGATCTCCGCTGTAATCAACCCATTGAGGAGCGGCACACTGGGGTGCTTTGCAGCAGGGGGGCTGCCGACCTTCTGAACCTTCCGCCGTAGATGGGCCTATGCCAGGATATTTCACTGATTAGAGTTCACACGCAATATAGAACAGTAGAACTTACAACCCTGATACAACTTCTTCCATGGGATGACCATACGCTTTCAATACAGAGTTTCTTGAAAGGTCATTGGAAAGAGGCAAGCTTCCATTACATGCTTTGTCATCAGATTGTATTTAGCGTGACCCAGTAAACCATGGGGGAAACTGAGCGGGTTTCTGAACGTGCCTTTGCCCCAAATACAGTTCAAACGTAGCTTGGCTACCCCCTCTCTGGACCCGCCAACCCTAGACGGCCTAGGCAAGAATACGCTCCCAATTCCATAAACCGAAACAATCACCTTAACTGACTTTTCCGAATCCAAGTGTTATTTCACAAGGAACATGAACTTTTATACCAATCCCCAACTTCCTTCCTGAAGTGAAAATTATCCTTTTCTGAATCCATGGCTTTATATTTTTAGGATGAAAGGTACTATTCTTAGATGCTAACTTTGCCCAAATACCAACACGTAAAAGTTCACGGACTCAAATACTGCCTTAGATCAGATACCTATAATTGTGATGATGACATATATATGACCGAAGCCAAAAGACTTGACATATGTATAAATATACCGAAATCTTCAAATGTTATTGGTGTTCCGTTACAGAATCATCGCACTGCGGTTATGGTTAGATTGTACAGAAATGTAATATGCACATTTTTTTTAGATTTCCAACTTTCATGTAGATATAGTAATATTTCTACATAGGCAGGATAAGGTCCAGAACATGTTTATAGGTAAAATTCATGATTCATTTTTATAAAGAAGAAAATGGCCGAACTGGCGAATAAGAGGCGGCCTGGCACTTTAAATCCAGCGGCTTACAGCGGGATATATGGGGCCACATGCTACTTTCCTATGCTGAAATATGCATTTCCCCGGGGTACCAGATAGCCAGTCCAGGCCCGAAGAGGAAATCAGGGCAACTCAGAGGCCATTTTTTTTTTGCTCCTAGTTTGTGAATTTGTGAAATACAGAGAATTAAACATATTTGCTAAGTTAGTCCATGCATTTTCTGTTGCATTGAGATATGTGGAAACATAAGCACATATGTAATAAGTGAACTATTTAAACAAAAATAATCTGTAAGTTATTATTGAAAAAATTTTGTTTGATTTTAAGAAATGGATTGATCAGTTGGCAAGAATGATGGATTCTTGGATTCTTGGATTCTTCTGACTCCAACAAGATGCAGATAAATAGTGACTACATAATGATACCATAATGGGGCAGACACAACATATTTAAACTCAATTTATAAAAATAATAAGCCCTGGGCTAATGTTATATATGGTAAAATACAGCATATAAACTTTGAAAGTGTATGCTTCCTATTTACTGTATATATGAAGAAGCACGGTTGCAACATTGTTATGTTGGCTATTGCAACATTTTTAACCCAGTACATGAAGCAGACGGAAGGGGAAGGTTGGCTTCTTTTAGCTCAGCAAATAAGCCTAGTCACATGACCTAGTGATATCGTGGCCCTAACCACATTTGTTGTAGGCAGGCTAATTGAACGCTACTCAGTCCTGAACAAAAAAAAATTGCATTATGGGCAGACCAGATGGGCCAAAATGTTTCTTCACTGGTGCAAGTCTATGTTTCTAAAAAAAAAGTGCACAGGAAGGATCCAGCCACAGCGCAGTCTAAACATTGTACACCTCTTCTTAATGTATTCATACCTAGTGTAGCCCGACTTGAGGTGGGGGGGTCACTTAAAGTGGCCGCCAAATGATGTACCCATGGCTCCATACTACATTCTTGCCGCATGCAGCCACGCATATCCAGCCGGTGGCCGCACACACACCATAGGACCTGAGCGGCAATATGAGGAAGTACTATATGGCCCTATCGGCCACCATGTATTTGCCTGGTATGCCAAACGACCAGTCCAGGCCTGACCGCTGCACTTATTGCCCCCCCCTTTATTATACTGTAAAGCACTCGGTACATAGCACTAAATAAATAAAAATACACATTCTGACATTAACAAACTCGCTATATTCTCTTGGCGCTGTCGGTAGCTTGGTGATATAACATACGGCATGAGCGATGCTAGCGGGACTGTATTTACACCAAATGAAGAAGCACTTAATTTCTTAAACAGCCAACATTCATAATCTAACTTTAGCAATGAAAATGCTCCCTGGACCATAGAAGTTGCAACTAGGCCCGGACTGGCCATCGGGCACACAGGCTGGTGGCCGACAGCGCCAGACACTCACCTGATTGGGCGCCGGAGCGTGCGGCCAGCAGCTAGATATGCCTGGCGACACGTCATGTGATCATTAAAACATTGCGTGCAGCCGTGCATATCCAGCCGCTGGCCACACT
This sequence comes from Spea bombifrons, assembly GCF_027358695.1. Classification (NCBI taxonomy): domain Eukaryota; kingdom Metazoa; phylum Chordata; class Amphibia; order Anura; family Pelobatidae; genus Spea; species Spea bombifrons. The sequence goes on from NC_071088.1 coordinate 10,207,597, forward strand.
TACAGTACGTCATCCGGCGACCGCTGGCCTTAAAGTGCCAGCGCCCGTCATTGACAGCCTGGCCCTGCCTGCAGCTAAACAGGGCACCAGCTGGAAATAAAGGCACTTCCAGAACCCTTTTATTACAATGAACACGTTCAGAAATAGTACACTGATAAGGGCGAAGCTGAACTATGTAATTATACTAAATATTAACTAATAAGTAACAAAAATAATTCACTGTGTTGTATGACAGCATGACTCTAGCGCTATGTTTTGGGAGTGATGCCAATTCTAGTTTTTACTTAGACGGCCGGATAACCTGCAGGCCTTTTTAGCTGGTGATGGGGGCGTCCCTTATTATAGCAAATGATGCCTATATTAATTTAATATCGTGGTGATAAATTCTAGCATAGTTCAAACCGCCGAATAAGGGCAGATTAAACTGTTAAAAACTATTTGTTATAATTATATTTCATAAAACTAGTTGCCGATGGTTCGATTTAGCAACTCATAGCAGTGATTTATGAAAATCCATCCTTGGCATTGCTTACATGTTTGTGGTAAAGCTCTGATCTTTTTAGCTTTGCAAAGCTTAGTGCGAAAAAAAAAAAAACGCTTGCCTAGGTTGTCGAAGATTAATAATATTACAGAAGGGAGGTCATGGGGTTAGTGTTGTTTTTAAATGTAATTGTGTTTTTGACAAGTGGATTCAGAATATATTAGTTGCGATGACAACGGGAAATATATTTGAGAATTAGATGGACATTTTCCTTCCATACCTCCCAAGTGTCTCAGTTTAGGAAGGACAGTCCCTATTTAAAAACCAAAATCCTGTTTTCTCCCCCGATGCCCCTTTTCTAGAAGCTCAGAATATTTTCTGGGTATCATAGTGTTCTACAGCTCAATACATTCTCTAGAGCTGGATGAAACTTTTCCCCATATCCGCAATAACTAGGAAGTACAAATTTCTCAATGTGAACTATTCCATGGAGATAAATAAATGCGTAACCACTTATGACATCATGTTGCATAACATTACAGGAATATCGCAGGAGAAGCGGGGTGAACAGTAAGGAGATGGAAGTTTCCATCTTCTTTCATAGGCGTCTACGGTCCCTGAAGAGAAAGAGAAACCAGCTGCAAAAAAGATAGATAATAAATAATAATGAAAACTGCAAGATAATGCGTCTAGATATAGAATTGTGTGAATAAAATTTGTTTGTTCTTCTTTGGAATGCCTACATTTATATAAATATATAAAGTCTCACAAAAGACATAGCTTTTAGGCACCCTAGGAGAAAGTCTTTGGCCATCTTTCATCTTGTGGACCTTGGATGAGGCGACATTCATAATAACATTTCCAGAAAACTATGATACTAAAAACCACAAAACCGGTCATGTTGTATATTCTTCAATTTCCAGTATCGTCAGCTATCAGGATCTCCTCGCACGAGCACAGGTGGGTTCTTCGTCAGTACATATGCACCTTTTTGACCCGCCGATGCTTGTGAAATGATAGATATTATAAGACGGTGAGAGACATTCTCAGACATGTCATGGATACCTGAGAACCTTCTTTTTTTGCAGGTATAAGTTGGCATCCATTGCTTCCTATAAACCAAGTACTTGAATCAAGGCCATGTCCTTCAAGAAGGAGCTTTCACTAGTGTTTTCTGGGTAGGGGTTTTTAAGTTGCATTGAGCATCTCTTACATGAAAATGTGGAGTGGTATAGAATTCCTATAATAATCCTCAGTTATTAAACATTTGAGCGGAGGCATGCTGTTTATTTGCATACCAGTATCATAATGTATATATTTAGAATGCGTCAGGGATGCCTCTTTCATATTGTTTTCCTCCGTAATAGTATAGCACACTCATCTTATCGTCTGGTATTTTATTACTCAATAATGTGTACACTATGTGTTGTAATGCCTATACCATTAGCAACACAAACAAATAGAGAATAATATGAAACGTAAAACCCCGCCATGATACTCCTGCTAAGAAACACATGGCCCCGTTTATTTAATTGAAACTACCTAAATTAGACTCCTGGACTTCTTCTCTTTTGTGGTCTCCCATTTTCACATCGGAAAAATATCTCACCAATGTACCACGTCTCTTTTCGTTAACATGGTGCCCATTTTAATGAAACCTTGTTTTCTTGCACTATAGAATGTCGTTTTTTGAATGATATTAATAATATGGATTTTTTTATTTGCTATGGGCATCATAATACTCATGGCATTAAAGAGCCACATAAAATCTACACTTTTACAGTCTACAGATAGATTGGGTAATTGGGAAGTAGTACGATGTTGTGCGGTCACACAACCAATACAAAGCCAAGCGCTAGAAGTTCAGTATGGAACATTCTATATGTTGGTAACATACTTGGTTGGAGATATTGAAAAGTGGCCAGATTATCTTGAGAAGCAATATAAGATGGATATGTATTGATGTTGGGCCAGGTTGAGCAGGTTGTCCATGGACCTCTGAGCTTATCTAGACACAGTGGAAATCTAAGTAGCCTGCTGTAAACAAATTGAGGTAATACCACAGTAACGCTATACTGAGCTGGAACGAGAACCCAGGAGCGGAGCTGGGCAGCCCTACCTCTTCCCTGTACTCAAAAACAGAGTTGGCCTCCTCTAGGTTTGGACCTGCCTATGTGTGGCTCTACTCCCTTCCAACTTCAAGTGGAAAAGAGAAGTCTAGATGGAGAGACCTAGGAAGACCTAAGAAGGGTTGACCAGCGGCATATTTTAGGGAGGTGCAGGTAGAGCATAGTGGTGGGGGTGTTGAAGCAGGGTGCTTTCCTAAATGTTCTCCATTTCCCCAGTTGCTAATTTGCTATCCTATCTGCAGCTGTGAACACGGATCACCATAAAGGAGGTCTCTCCGCAATGCAATGTGATCATGGTGGGGCTGGGGGGGGGGTTAGGCCTAAAAAAGATACATACATGCATGCATGCATACCTCACCAGGTATAGCTATCTGGAGCTTCCTTCCCAACATTTTAAATGATCAGACAATCACTTTTGTTTAATGAGGTATGGCTCGAAAGGGAGGCTGGATAAAAGGTTTTACTAAGATGTGTTATGTGCTGTGGCCAACTAAAAAAGAATAATATACTAATAAATAAAGTATTATATCAACACATTTTCTGTTGTTTTGAGGATCTAAAACATGGATGTATATGTAGATACCCTCACGGCCACCAAACATTCTGAGCTTCTAGAAAATAGGGATATCAGTTGAGGAAAGAGGGACAGAGTGGTTTGGGATCCAAAAGGGACTATCGCTCCTATAGATGGACACTTGGAAAGTTAACAACTGTAAAGGAACATAAATCGTGAAACCTAAAGGCCAGTTCTCACCCACCTCAAATGTAAGCACAGGTCTCACTAGTTTCTAAAGCAACTTAGTAATAGTTAACGCCACCACAAAGCGAGAGCTGAACATAAAATTCATTATCATTTTTTTTACTAGTGTATATTCTAACTGTGCGTTTTATTATAGCTTTTCTTTTAAATTATGTCACCAGCTCCCGGTGTACCCACATACGCTAAACATATATCTGTCAGCAGGATTCTTCACAAGCTGGGGGAATTCAAAGGAATAAAAATAAGAATGGCTAAAAAAAGAAGGCATGACAGCTGTTTTATTAGACAGCAGATATTTGTCTTTTTTATCTAGAAGGATATTGATACCGAGTACTAAATACGTCCAGCAGAGCTCTTGCTCATTCCTCTATGCATTGTGTTTGATGACTTCTTTGTGCTAAAATGTTTTGCTGAGTGCAATGTGATATCTTTTAGATTGTGTCCTGTTTGGAGATTATGTGGGCTTTCTGTGTGCAATAGACAGAAGTTGGTTTAAGTCATAAACATTTCATGACTCAGAGAGGTCTGGCAGATAGAAAACCATGCGGCACTGATGATGTCATTCTCTGGGAAAAACCTTCACAGATTATCTCCATTCTGTTCCGGAGATTGTATGCCAACTGTATTCAGTCTGCTTAGGAGCAAGCGCACCTTCCAACCTCGCGAAAGAGATATTATGTATCCGTCAGAGACTGTGCTAGTTCTAATGTTTGTGTACGTGCGCTACTTTGATACATTGGTTAAGGCCCCACATCCGCTTTAGATACAGTACGAAGCGCCTAGAGCGGTGGAGCTGTCTCAGAAAGTCTAGTTTTAGTTCGAAATTGAGGTATATGCCTTTTTTTTATCATTCCATTAAACATTTACTTAGTTGGAATAATTGTGTGTTAAAAGCTACAAAGAAAATCTGACATATAAAGGGAGTCTCTTGTTAGATGAGCTAACAGCCCTTGGCCTCCTAGACCACGAGGTCCTCTTTGTCACGTAGCTCTGCTTAAATAAAAATAGCTTTTTTATAGGTCAGCATGGAATCCATAAATCAGAGATGTTAACCCTCTAGTTTCCAGGATGATGGGAATGCTTGACATTCTGAAAAAATGTTTGTTCTGCGTGACACTGAACCATTATGCATAGCAGTAACACCTGAGCACCTGCTCCGGACTTGTTTTAGTTTAGCTCAGTAACACTGTGTGACATCATAAAACCTCTACAGAATAAACATGGACAGGTTTAGTGATGAATGTCTCCGAATATCACGTTGGAGCAAAACATTAAATAGTGGAAATGGAAGTCACACAAACTATATACCAGCAGTGAATTTTTTTTCTGCATGCCGGCAGCTGATCTATAGTTATTGTGTCGTACGATAGATTAGTCAGCGACCCATTGGCAGCTCCTGTGTAGAATATAAAAATATAAATACATGAATAATATGAATATGAATTAAACATATGATCACTGCCTTTAGGCAGAGATTGCTTCGCGTTGTAGGTGGCTGCTGCCATATTCTACATGTATCAATCCCTGCCTAAAGGCAGAGATCATATGTTTATTTCATTTGTTATATTCTTCACAGAAGCCAACAATGGCTCGCTGACCGATGTATTGCGGAACACGGCATAAATCAATAGATAATAATAACAGCATTCCATTTTCCTTGACCGGAACATCTGTTAAAATGCCAACATGAGGCTTCCAGCTATAACGGAAACCTTTCACGTACATTTAAACACATAAGACTTCTCCAGAGATAATTGGGAAGACCGGTCATCGGCTCCACTACACACGAAGCAATCGTGATTGTGGGCTACAGGTGGTTGGCATGTTGGGTCCACTTTGCCAGCCAAATATCCCATTTGCGGTTTGCACTTGAAGGGTTAAATATGAGTTTTTGGTTTTTTAATGTGGTTCATGGGTCGCATCTAACAGAAATGTACCCGTTTTGGTTGCATGAGGATTTATTAATCATGAGAACGCCACCACCTGTTTCAAAAGCAGGAGAAGGCCAAGTTCATGAAGAAGCCTGCGTGTTCATTATTAGAAAGCTAGTTGAGGAAATAAAATTGCTCTCATTCTCTCCTCGGATCTCTTATTAGAAATTGATCTAATTTTCATATAAGGTAACATATTTAAATCACCTAGCAACACGCCCAAAATATCAGTCCTACGTGCCGCGGATTATTTATATGTTTAATCTGCTTTACCTTTTTATATCTGACTTCCTATAGAAGGAAATGCAGTCGTAAAGGAGGGTTAATTTTAACTCACGCTGTAGGAACAAGAAAGTTATATATAATATCTGGCTACATTTAAAATAGAAAAATAACACCCGGCAGAAATATGCATATCAAGCAAATCAAGACATCTGTTTCTTTTAACGCGCGATGTTTTAAAACATGGAGAATTTGGCATAATTTTATATCTAAAAATCATTTAAAGGGACTCTGTCATCCAGAAAGGCTGCCTCCATGTTGTGTTAAGATCGTTTAGTACATCGTTAGAGACTCATTTGTGAGACTCAATTCCCTTTGGGCACAGGTGGGCATTCTGCATGATTTCCATGAAAAAAAGCAAGAATTTCGCGCATGCCCAGCAAACACCATTCAAAAAAGCACCTAAATATTGGGGATTCCATCATACTATATGGCCATATTTTGGCCTTCGCTATGTCAAAGTACCCCAAGTTTGGCGAGTCCTAATTTTTCACGGCTATATTGCTTACCAAGGAGCTGAATCAGTGGGACTTCGCTATATTTTAACCCCATGAGACTCTCAAGGAATTTAAAGCTCTGGACACCATTCATGAATTTAGTTATAAAGTTACAAAGCTTGTTACAAAACTGTTAAATAGATTATTACATGATGGGATAAATCTACAGAGAGAGAGAGTTTGGTTTAATTAGCCAAAACCTAGACTTTTTCCCAGGAAAAGCAGATTGCTCGCTAGTAAGCAATTCAATTTCATTTATCTATCACCTTCTTCCTTACATTTCATCTAAGCCTTCGACCCTCTAGCTTTAGATCATAACCTCTCGTTCTAACATTTCTCCTGCTTTGCCATAAACTTCCCTTCTGTATTTTGTTAAATCCCTAAGTAGCTAAATGTTTCCAGACTTTTTTTATTGCTACATTTGTAAAAAGCAGCGTTGGGTCTGGTAGAATCCCTCTTTACTTTTGGTTTTCCATTTGTATTTAGGATACACAGTCCGTTAACGTCCGAGTGTCAGTGAAAAGACCACCCAAGCCCTAGTTTCATGTTAAATTCATGTCGGAGTCCATTGTGTTTGCCGAGCCTCGTCCAACATCAGTGCCTGACCTCACAAATGCTCTACTGGATGAATGAGAATAATGGGAATATATATATATATATATATAAATATATATATATATATATATATATATATATAGGATGGAACAATTATTTAATAAGACAAGGTTTTTATTTATATGAAATTTCTATGTTTCTGTAGAGACCTTTTTTGATTTGCACTGAAGCTGACAATTTACAGCCGAATCTTCCTATTTTGGCACCTCCATATATCTTGTTATTATGTGGGTTTCTTAGACCTTGGCGTGCTCTCCATGGGTCTTACGATTTGTGGGTTTATATTTGGTGGCACAGCTGCTTAAATATGCAGAGCATTAAAATATTTAATAATGGTTCATTTCATGGAAAGATATATCTGAAATTTGCCTTCGTGACATTTCCTTTATCTTGGGATTTGTACACATCAAAGTAGACTGGAAAATCTTGACCATTCCTTGTTATTAGAAATAGAGTCGGGGGTTTCCAGTTGTACAGTAATATACTTTGGCAAACATCAGAAGTCCTGTTTGCCAGCAGCCGGCACGCTAACCTTTGGCTGAGCTTCTTGCATGGCCAATGTCCCAGTAAACTGCCACAAAGGGAATGAATAAGACCAAGGTCAAATTAAAGTCATGGAGGTAGACAATCCTAGTAAATCATCTAAATATATGTACATACAACCAGCGTTTACATTATACATCACATATATACAGTAATTCCTTCATGATATACTTCTGTCCTGACAATTAGCTCGTTTTAGTTTGTATTGCTGAGTGTTTTGTCAGCTTATTTTGTTAAAGTTGAACTTTTTTAGTATTTTGTGAAAATGTATAATTTGGCCTTAAATAAATAAATATATATATATATATAATTATAATATAGAAGTGTATCTGTCTGTCAATAGAATGCCGTACCCAAAAACACCCCACATGGACAGCCCTCCAATCGGGGGAGAGGGTGAGCGCGGAAGCTCTGCCCGTTTGCGGAAGCGCTCCAGGAGGCCAGGTTAATTGAATGGATAGCGGGGAGAAGCGGACACAAAAAGGACAGGAGAACAAGAAGAGTCAAGACAAGAAGCAGAGAAGGAGACGGGCATGGGAGCTGTTGGCACAGAAGGCATTGAGAGAGAGTGTGAGAGAACGTGAGCGAGAGTGAAAAATCCAAAGACGTTGGACATTCTACTTCGTTTTGTTTGATCCATTGTGGGTCCCTCCTTGTTTTTTACATTTGTATATATATTCACTAGTGCTGTGGAATATGATGGTGCATTATAAATCAATAAATAATCATAATAATCATTAACACAATTATAAATTTAATGGTCCGCAAGCAAAAATATAGTGGAAGGGCCAGAATGCCAGGCTGCTGTCCGTGACATACTGTGACTATAATAATAAAGTATAATTATTGTTATAATATTATAATTTATAATCACTACAGGCCATAACATTAATTTCACTGAAATCAATGGGAGCGATTTCGGAACACGCGCACAGTGAGCGTCTTAGTAGACGAACAGACAAGATGCAAGAAGAACAGACAAGATAACATTTTATTTTGTCATGAAATTCCATAACTAAATGAGCACGGGGTTGATCCAGATTTGACTCTAAGCTGACGGAATGAAGAATGCCTATTGGGAAATTATTTTTATGCAGCGCTTGTAAAGACAGGTTCCCAGAAGCAAACGACTTTGACATACTTGCCCTAATTCTCTGTTGATTCTGTTTGCATAATTACCTGCTGTGATCTGTCTGAGTGCCAGTCACCTGCTCTAACCTCCAACCGCCTCTGATCGTATGAGCTTCAATCTGTTCCCCCACTTAATTTAGCCGGTGTTGCTGGAAACCACCAGCTCCCTTCAAGCCATTTCTTCAATCCTTGTCTTCACTTCGCCCATCTAAAACTGGCCGATAAGACTGCCATGGAATTCATTCAAGTTATTTATGTTTAGTGTTATAGACCATGAAGGACAAGCAAGTTAAAACCCACGGTTCCCTTTAAAGGGGTTATGTGGTCACAACATAGGTATGTAGAAGACACTACTGTGTACGGTGATGCCAAAGTATCAGCCAAGGTTTCAGACACCCCGAGGATCATTGGTCCCAATAATGTGGCAACTATGGCATGATCATTACATAGTTACATAGTTACATAGTTACATAGGCTGAAAAAAGACATGCGTCCATCAAGTTCAGCCTTTCCTATATCTGTTAATTTGTTGCTGTTTGATCCAAAAGAAGGCAAAAAACCCCGGCTTCGCTCTTTCCAATTTTGCACTAACCAGGGAAAAAAATTCCTTCTTGACCCCAAAATGGCAGTCAGATTTCTCCTTGGATCAATAAGCTGTTTCCCCATAATTAAAGATTATATCCCCGAACATTATGTTTTTCCAGGTATCCGTCCAGTTGCAGTTTAAACGTCTGTACAGACTCTGATAAAACTACCTCTGCAGGCAGAGAATTCCACATCCTTATTGTCCTTACTGTAAAAAACCCTTTCCTCTGCTTTAGTCTAAATCTCCTTTCTTCCAGTCTGAACGCATGACCCCGTGTCCTATGCATAGTCCTGTTTATGAACAGATTTCCACACAATGGTTTGTATTGGCCCCGAATATATTTATATAACGTTATCATATCCCCTCTGAGGCGACGTTTTTCTAAACTAAACAGATTTAAATTAGTTAACCTTTCTTCATAACTATAGTGCTCCATTCCTTTTATTAATTTTGTAGCCCGCCTCTGCACCCTTTCTAGTGCTATGATATCCTTCTTTAGAAAAGGTGCCCAAAATTGCACAGCATATTCAAGGTGCGGCCTTACCATTGATTTATACAGAGGCAAAATTATATCTTTATTACGCGACTTGATGCCCCTTTTTATACACGACAATACCTTACTGGCCTTAGCAACCGCAGACTGACACTGCACATTGTTGCCTAGTTTGTTGTCTATAACAATTCCCATCAATGACTGGCTGCAATTATTTATTACCAGGGGTGTCTGATATCTACCCATGCCACTGGCTTGATATCCTGATCAGTGTAGACCCATATGGATCGGGCCACCTCAGCAAAGATTGTAAAGATTTCAGGGGACAGCCTTTTATGTTACTGCATATGGAGCCCACTTTACATGATGCGGGGCTGTCCATTTAGCACCATTATACATCACTGTGGAATATGATGGCGCTATATAAACAATAATGAGTGTCTCAGATCGTCATCCTCACTAATGGGCAATGGGAAGCTGTATTCTAGCGAAAGCTGGGGGTCCAGTCATTTGTCTCTTATGACATCATACATTGTCTTTCAGACCCAGATAAGTCTACGAGTACATAATTAAATGGAGTCCTTTTAATTGTGCATTCTTATGAAATTCAGTGCAACATCATTACTACAGCATTAATGTCATCTATGATTGAGAGAATTATATCTGGGTTGACCTCTGGCATAATCAGTTAAAGAAGAAAGAAAGTTTGGTTCAGGTTGACTTCATTCCGAGTTCTGGCTGTTATGCAGGCAACACAGAAGTGGATTAATTATAAAATTGCTGACTATGAAACAAATTACAATTACAAATGATGATTTATGGAGGGACTATAGCTTCTGGAATAGCTTAGGAAAGACTTAACTATATAGAAACCGGCTTACAGGAGCAGCGTCCTCAGATTTTATGGTTTTGTTTTATTTCTTATTGTATTAGTGCTACAGGATCTGCAAGTGATCTATACGTTATTTGTCATAAAATCTAGTAAAATTATTATTCTACAAACCATCACCAAGGGTCCATTAGGGACTGCAGCTGGGGGTTTAATATTGAGGTAGTTAGAATAAAGCAGGTTAGAATAAACCGTTAACAGAGATAGAATTTGGGATACATTTCTAATCATGCTTTCCAAATTTTGAAAGGAGGAAGTGGAGGTTTGATCGATCAGACGGCAGTCAATTGTCTTTGGCACTTTGACCATCGTCGGTGGATTTCAGCAGTAGTTTTCACTAGCAGTTGGGTTAACAAGAATTTTTTTTTTAAGGGGGGGGGACTTATGGCAGCAACACTTATGGCTGCTTGTGAACTGTTTACTCCACTCCTATCCTACCTATTTCGAAGGATGATTTTTGTCAAAGCCTCTCATCTTCATCTTCAAAGCCTTTTCAGGGGTTCAGACATAAATATGGCATATAACCAATTTAGAAATAAATATTTTAATAATTTATAAAACAATGAAATTATAATTATATTTATTGTGTGCTCTCTAGGATTGCTGCCCAGGTCCCGTCCACTCTTGCGCCTTTCAAGTTTATAAGGAATAGCCTCAACTACGTGTGCAGCTGCCCCCTATTATAATATGATTATAATATACAAACACAATATAATAATTAGTATAGTAATAATAAATAAAAAAAATCAGTCTATATTTTATTTTTATTTATTTTTTACTATTTGCAAAGAAAAAAGAGATTATTTTGTTTCTTTGCATAATTAGTTTTTTTAACACTATATGGAAGTAAACATTTTGTAGTAGTTATTTACTGCCACCTACTTTCCAATTGCAGTAAGTCCTCTGTCAATGACATGTTTTTTATCTAGTTGATTATGTGGTTTATTCACTAAAAACAATAACATTCAAAAATCTTGGATAAACCCTTCAAGAAAATAAGTGTGAGAAAAGCTCTACTTGGGTTTTGTTCTAGGTCATGCTATCAGTAATGTCCTGCTTTGATCTCTTACACAACCCTGTGATTTGTACCTTAGTGAATAGCACAGCGTAGAATTCTGGCCGACTAGGCGATCAGGCTCCCCGAAGCACCACTGCTCAATGGACCGGATAAAAGGGCGATCTTCCCCACCTGCCCATTAACATTATGGAGGACTGAGCTGATTTACTTCTGCGTGGCGCTGTGCATCCTTAAAAGGCGGAGTGCCGCTATATGACATCATATCTCAGTGTTCAGAAGAAGTTTTATCTCATTGTTTCAACTAGACATATATCAAGTTATTACTGATCAGCAGTCAAATCTTCTATTGCATACCCCTTTTATTCCTTATTCCCATGTTTGACCTCAATTACATTAATGTTAATTTTACATTTAAGTTAGTATACCTTTACAATAGTCTATAATGGTATAACTCAAACGCTAGCATCATACTTGCCAGTATTCTAGGTCACTAGGGCACGATGCAACAATGATATCACACAAAACCACAGCCTGGGATATCGCATGACTGGGGCATGGACAGAATCCCTGAGTGTGCGGCATGGATTGCTTAAATCAGTCCTTATTCCGATTCATGTTCCACTGCCTACTGTTGAGCTAAGCTGAGACAGCCATCTGGTTTAAAAATTCCCTGCATTATTCAAGCGTACCCAAACCCCAAATACCAGCTGCAAACACAGGGAAGAAAACTTAACGTATTATTCACAGCTCATTGAAAGGCTATATAGGGTAATGTGCATACACAGTACAAATAAAGTAGATTAAAAATGAGTTCTCAAAACTATGGGCAGTAAAGCTCTAGTGTAAATGTGTATAATGAAATAAGTAATATACAGAGAATGTACATTAAGTAATAAAGAGAAATCAAGTGGGTAATGGTGGTTAGCAGTATATAGTTATGGTACCAGGGCGCCACCTAGTGGCGGAAATGCAAACTACTTTACAAACTGGTAAGAGTGACCATGTGTCCATGTTTTAATGAGACGCTCACCTGGGAATTTTGTCCCAGATTATTATTTGTCACTGGAAATGTCTCCCGAAACCTTCTTAAACTAAAAGTGAATTTTATTTCAACGTAACCAGGTATTCTTCCAGGTAAATGGTTCTACCATCATATAACGCATGACAAGTACCACCAAAGAAACCATCCATAGATTAGTAATACAGAATTGAGAAAAAGATATATAAAGGCGGTTTTATTGTTAATGCGTATAGGAGTTCATTTTGCATTATAGACTCAAATACAGTCTATCTCCTGGATGACTCTACTGAATCCAGGAACTGTAAGCGGGAAGCATACTTAAGTAGACTTCCTGCGCATGCTCTCCTGCATTCCCATTGAAGCATAACATTCAGCTAGCAGTGGAAGCTCTACCGAGCATGGGCAGGAATTGTACTTACGGTAAATAAAGCCTATTTGTAGGATTGTTGAGAATACAAATATATAAGCAGCCCTTAACAAGGTGGGATGTGGCATTTTGTTGTTGCTTGTTTGGAAGAGGGGGTCATAAACAGAGATTATTGGGCCCCATGGAACTATTTATCCCACTAAGTGTCCCTGCATATTTACATACAGCCCCCTTAACCACACTTCATGTCACAAACCACCACTTGTTATACACTCTATGGATGTATGTATGTATGGATGGATGTATTGAAACCTACCTGTAACTGATAATTTAAACTGCTTTGTATAGGTTTGGAACATTTCTGCCCATTTTTGTTTCTTCTCTCTCTCTCTAAGCCTGAAGAATAATAATGGAGGAGGCAAGAAAATCCACATTATTACACTACAGCACACATTTTTTACTACAGTTCCTCCCATAAAGCTAGATTCGTTGAGCATTTACACAGTGTCACAAACCTATAACTCATTCCAGATTTAGTATCTAAATGCTCACAAATAACAACATTCAACAAGGAAAAAGGTCTGTTCATTCGTCAGCCATATTCATTTCAAGATGAAAACGTTGTCACCAAACACTTAGTTCTCTCCTACATGAAGGATAACAGAAAATTATCATATACAATGTTAATAATTGCTTTTTATCAGGAATTGCATAAAATAATTAATTATACAGTGTGAGGCACTGAATGTGTCCTGATGAATGTCTCTGATACATTTAGTGACTCAGTTTGCATATAAACATCAAACACAGTAGAACGCCAGATCATATTAGCAGCTTTCTTAGCGGATCCATGTGCGTAATACCTAAGAACGCGTGACCGGGGAAACATTACGCATATAAAGAATTTTATAAGACAACTTAATAGTGACGGCAGTTATCAAGTATTTCCTAGGGCCCAATGAAGTATCGCACCGGCTGTCATGCTTAGCTGTCAAGAATTTTTGCGCAGACGTCACATGTGGAAGATGTGTTAAAAGATAAATTGGTGACACGTTGCCGGATTCACTGCACGTCGAAATATCAGTTATTTGGGTTGGTAATTAAACAATTGATGCATCTTGGAACTGGTATGTTTTATAATTAATTTCATATATATATATATATATATATATATATATATATATATATATATACATACAACAAAAAAAGGAAGGTATGTATACTGCACCAGGAGAGCTGCTTCAATTATTCTCAACTAGCATAAAACCATAAAAACAAGTAAAAAATGAGCTAATGCGCTAACACACAAAATGTATTACCCACGAATAAAGCAGATATCTCCCAATCTGGTAAAGGAGGAGTCAGATCTTAATAACCAAAGAGAAAGGAAGGTTATCCATCGTTTCTGTAGACAGAGGAAGTAGATCTGTATATATTTTAAACGTTTCCTCAGATGTTGGGGATTTTAATCTCTGAAGGGCTCGGTAATGAAGAAGCGCTGGGAATACAGCTTGGATTGAAGCTGAAAGCATGCCAACAAAATGCCCAGTCCTGTGTAGCATCAACTACTACAGAGTTCCAAACATCAGCATAAGCGAGTCAGGAGCTTCATGAAATGGGTTTGCATGGTCAAGCCGAAGATCACTGTGCACAATGCCAAGCGTAGATTGGACTGCTCTACAGGTCACTACCACTAGACTCTGAAGCAGGGGAAACGTGGTCTCTGGGGCGAGTTCTTGATGCTTGAAGGATGAATCTGGTTTTGCCAGGACAACGCGACCTGCCAAAATACAAAGTGCCCTCTATTGAGTTTGGTGGAGGAGGGAAAATGGTCTGGGGCTCTTTTTGGCCCCTAAGTTCCAGTGAAAGGTGAGGTTAATGCTGCAGCAGACAAAAACATTTTGGACAATTGTGTGCATCCGACTTTGTGGCACCAGTTTGGGAAGACCCTTTCCTGTTCTTGCAAGGAACACAAAGACATGGTCGGATGAGTTTGGTGTGGAGGAACCTGTGTGGCCGCACAGAGCCCTGACCTTAAATTCCCACAGATGGACTCCAAAATCCAGTGGAAAGCCTCCCTAGAAGAGTGGAGGCTGTTATGGCTGCAAAGAGCGGTAAATCCACATTAATGCCCCGGTTTTTCGAATGGAATGTTCAACAAGCTTAGATAGGTGTGATGGTCAGGTGTAGACATACTTTTGCTCATACAGTGAGTTTAGTAAAATGAATGTAAATAATTAAACTCTATTAGAACGGAGATCCAAAATATTAATTGATGAATCTAATAGGTAATAGATGGCATAATTTATTGAAATAAGGAGGAAAACCTGAATGGAAGAAAACGACCACAGAAAATAGCTAAAATAGCTAAACTGCTGATTGTGAGACAACAGGCTACACCGACAGATGTAGATTCAGACGGTGCAACCAGTAACAGACTCAAGACCGCAGCAACACCTAAAAGATAAGACTGCGGCTACACAATCCCGATAGCATAACGGATTTATTGTAGCAGCGTAATATCGCAGACAGGCTGGGAGGCTCACACTTGATGTGTTTACCACTTCAAAGCTAAACTATAACAGGCAGACCGCTATCAAACGCAGCACAATCAATGTATGGAAAACAACATAGAACTTAATAAAGAAGTATCCTTTATATAAATAAAAGATGATGTATTATGAGCACTGACTGGTGAAGTAAATATCACTAATAATCATGGCACCTGTTGGGGGGTGAGATATATCAGGCAGCAAGTGAACATTTCGTCCTCAAAGCTGATGTGTTAGAAGCAGGTAAAATGGGCAAGCGTAAGGATCTGAGCCACTTCGACATGAGCCAAATTGTCATAGTTAGGCGACTGGGTCAGAGCATCTCCGAAACTGCAGTGGGGCAAACTCTTGTGGATCGTCCCCGGTCTGCAGTGGTCAGTACCTATCAAAAGGGGTCCAGGGAAGGAAAAAGCGGTGAACTGGCGGGTGACCAAGGCTAATTGATGCACGTGGGGGCAAAAGCTGGCCCGTGTGGTCACATCCAACAGACGAGCTACTGTAGCTCAAATTGCTGAAAAAGTTAATGCTGGTTCTTACAGAAAGATGCCAGAACATGCAGCGCATCGCAGTTTGTTGTGCATGGGGCTGCGTCGCTGCAGACCAGTCAGGGTGCTCCTGCTGAAAGTGCCTACAGTGGGCACGTGAGCATAAGAACTACACCACAGAGCGACGCAGGATGCATCCATGGAGGCTCTCTATTCTATGAACAATTGGAGAGCAGATTAAGTGTTTATTTGCCCCCAAAAAGTATAACCTGATCACCTTATTAACCTGACCAGAATTTTTATTCCAGATTATATTTATTTAGTGCCATATAAAGTGTTATACTGAAAAATACGTGCTTTTTTCCTTAGGAAACACAGAATGCATAAGTATTTTAATTCAGAAATATTTACTAGAGATAAAATATAACTTTTGAATATATTATTTTTGATTATGTGAACTGTAACGATCACTGATCGCTGCGAATTTTTTACCCCAGAACGTCTCATTATAACAAAAGGCCGGCATCCACCCCTCGTGGAGCTCAGAGCTCTTTGTGCTCCCTTCTAACTGCAGCCTCGCATGTTGTCTGCTGACCACGCCCCTCCACACAGGAAGCTGTCATCTGTCACTAGAGCAGACAGGAAAAGCAGTGGCACGCAGAGACTATCGATCCCCCTACCTCGCACTTTCTGTAGAAGCGCGGCCTTCGCTTTCCCTCTCTGGCTCCCGCCTTACGCACTGAGCGACTCGCTCGGTCTATCGGCTACCGTGGTCTGACTCGCAGGGCGTTGTGGGTAGGCAGGGCTTCTTTTCAGCCTGTCTAGAGGCCGGTTAAGTGCGTGCTGTTCTTCTCGTTGCCGAGTCACCGGATACCGTACACATGGCGCTGCACGTACCAAAGGCCCCGGGCTTCGCCCAAATGCTAAAAGACGGAGCTAAGGCAGGTGACGGGTTGGGGAAATGTAGGCCGCTGACTTGTAGGTTTCTGACATGTGGGGCACATGGAAGCTTCTAGAATAGTGGCTGAGCATGGGAGCCTCACCGGGGTATCGCTCAATAATCTGTGCTTACCCACCCGCTATTAGCTCAACTGGCATATTTTGCACTTTAGGTCCTTAACGTGTTGTGAGCCGCGGAGCAGCACAGAGTTAACTGGCACTCTGAGATTTGTAGGGGCAGATCACCGCCCTTTGGGCCTGAGAGGGTTAAATAAATCGCCTTGCCATTTTTGCCCCGTTATACGGAGCTGGTTCTCTGTATAAAGCCGTGTGGGGCATGGGGCACAGCCCTGGCACATGTGAGCCTGATGTACCCGTCATGGTGTTACATGTAATGATGGTGGTGGTGGGTTCAATGGGCTGGCTGGGTGGATGGACTCTTCTAGATGTAATAGATTAGTTCCAGCAGGGCTGGGATTGATGGGATTCAGCAGGCTGGTTCTCTGTAGGGTTTGCGCTCATATATTACGCGTATCACGCAGATCAGGCGGGGTGTTTTATTTTCTTGGTTGTGGGTTATACTTGGTCTGGTGAATCTTACCTGGATCTCTTTCCAATTACACCATTTATGTTTCTGGTATAGATTTTTAATTGTTACTCCTCCCTCTGTATAGAAGATGCGTCGTTATGTGGTTGCTTCTCCTCGTAATGGTTCCCTGGGGATGTGTGTGTGTGTGTGTGTGTGTGTGTGTGTGTGTGTATATATATATATATATAATAATCACATGCGCACTGTAGTGCTTTTCCGCAGAGCGTTCCTGATGGCGTCCGCGTTACTTGGTGATGTGACGGTTTAAACGTGCTGCCCCTGTGGCTTTACCCCTCCCTCCCACCCGTCCATCCATTCTCTTCTCCCCTCTTTTTAGTTCAGGCCCATAAAAGGCAACATGAAGAATAAGCCGAATGAAGTAAAACCTGTTAGGGCGCATCGCCCGTCTTATAGCATTTATTTTACTTACGTTCTTAGACTATTCATATGCCAGAAATAATGCCGTTTATAACGCTGCTTTATGGCGTTATGGCTGTTGGCAGAGCCGTAGGTTGCCCTGCAGTCTAGAAATTGTCCAGTTTGATAACGTTTTATATTTGTTTCTGCCAGTGCTTCACGTATCTAAGTGTGCAAAACTTTGTTCCATCAACACAAATCTCCAGTATTTAATAAGTTTAATAAGGCAAGTGAACTATTCTGATTCCCTGTTTGCTCAACGGTTAATTTGGAGCATATATCCCGGCACCGAAAATCCTTTGACGTTAGGAGCTCGTCCCCAGCGGTCCCTCGCCTTCGTGATAGATTGTAAGCTTGCTGGGCCGGTCCCCTCTCCTCCTCCTGACCCCTTTGTCTTTACCTATTATTTTGTCATAGCGCTGTGTGCCGAAATGATAATGACTGCTGCGTTTTAGTTTAGTTTTGGCTGGTTGGATGCGACACTCCTGTGAGTTCCGGGTTGTTTGAATCACCTGTATTGTATACATCTATACATCTCTTATGATTTGTGCTTTTGTAGCATGTGATGCACGCACCAAATTTACAATATTCATTTTTTTTTTTTTTTTATTACAGCATTATTCTGGGTTAGAAGAAGCTGTTTTTCGCAACATCCAAGCTTGCAAAGAACTTGCTCAAACCACCCGCACTGCATACGGCCCTTATGGTTAGTAATATGACGTCTGTTCAATTATTGTGTTTTTACACATTTATATCTTTTTTTTTTTTTTTTCTTTTTCATTTCTAAATACATCTTTTTTTTTTTTTTTATTCTAGGAATGAACAAAATGGTTATCAATCATTTGGAAAAGCTTTTTGTGACAAATGATGCCGCAACCATCATCAGAGAATTGGAAGTAAGTCAAGTTCTTGATTATGTTCGTAAATTGGTTTATAGGCTTATCTCATGCCGTAGGATGGGGGTTTTCTTAGAGCTGCCGTCACATCTAAAAGGGAATCCCGCACCAGGGGCACTTATTACAAATGTGTTTCAGTGTTCTGCGATGGCTTTATTAAATCTGATATCAGCAGCAAGACCCTTTTAATAGATGTTGAATTTAAAAAAAAAAACACCAAATGTGAATTAGTGTTTCCTTAACCGTGACGTATGATGTTAGGGGTACCATTCAGTACTAAAGGGATGATGCATTTCAACAAGATCTGTGTTTCATGTTTACTAAGTAGTAATACTTATTGGCAGGTTCAACATCCAGCAGCCAGAATGATCGTCATGGCCTCACACATGCAAGAGCAGGAGGTTGGCGACGGCACGAACTTCGTCCTGGTCTTTGCTGGAGCTCTCCTTGAACTGGCAGAGGAGCTGCTGCGGATGGGTCTTTCTGTATCAGAGGTTTGACGTTATTTCTTAGCAAGTTCCTGTATTTTATATGCATGCATTCATTCATGCCTCAGCTGGGTACTCTCTTTGTTAATCATGGACGTTCTTAAAATCTGCCCTCATATACATGATTTACATTTCCTTAAGGTGATTCAAGGATATGAAAAGGCTTGTAAGAAGGCTTTGGAGATCCTTCCTGACCTGGTTTGCAGCTCTGCAAAGAACTTGCGGGACGTTGAAGAAGTTGCTGCCCTCCTCCAGACTCCCATTATGAGCAAACAATATGGAAACGAAGCTTTCCTCTCAAAACTCATCGCTCAGGCGTGTGGTAAGGCTGAGGGGAAACAAATCATTCATACACTTACTGAGTGAGATTTGTTTCCTGCTTAATTCATCTGCATTTTACTTCTCTTTAGTTTCTATCCTTCCCGAATCCGGACATTTCAATGTTGACAACATCAGAGTTTGCAAGATTTTGGTAAGTATTCCTGACTTTTTTGGTAGCATATTGGTTCTTGATTCTTAGGAATACGAATTACTTTGACTGAATCTGTAATTTCGATAATATTTGGGATAGTTATCGTTTAACAGAGCAGTTATTTTAACCGGCCATGTCTCCATGAAGATAGCACTTCGGGAAAACGAGTGTCCTTTTAAGTAAAGCTTCCTCCGAACGGCCTCCAGGCGCCCTTAAATCTATGGATTATATTGCAGTCTCTTATTATCTTTGCAATTTCACTTAGAATTTAGTACTAGTCTGCAAAATAAACAACTACTGTAAAATGTCATAAAATAAGAAACCTATAGAGAAACTGACCATTATCTAAATTGTCCTCTTATACATAAGATTTTGTAGCATAAATTTACCTTTAATTACTCTTGTGAATTAAATTAACAAACGTCGAGTAAAAAAAAAAGTTCATGTTAATGTTAAAATAATGCAAATTTTTAGATGCAGTATATTAAGTCTGTTTAAAGGCTTGTCTAGTGGTGTGATTTTTGTTCTTGAACTTTGATATGTCAGGACATAAAGCAGTTATTTTCGGTTTTAGATGGTGGGATGTGATCTGTACTGTGACAAACCCTGTAGCATGAGGGCCATACATGTCACATTTAGGGGTTCTAAGCACAGTCCTCTAGGGCAATCAGAGTTGGGAACACCAGCTTGTTGCAAAACAGTACTTTATTTTAACGCATCCCCAAAACCAAATCATAAAAATAGACAGGGCTCCAATTCGGAGCCCTCTCTACCTAAACTATGCTGGCCCAGACTGACCAGCCTAATCACCCACTAACTACGCCAGGCTCTGGAAAACCTCCCCCAGACAGCACACAAAACTCCAGGCAGGTATTGCCTCACTTGGCTCAGGGATGGTCTTCTTGTTCAGGGCCTCTCCTTGCCCTGGGAGCACAGGGAAACTTCCTCTTCCCCCACAGTCTCTCTGAGTATCAGGCTCCAGGGATTTTTGTGCCTGATGCCGGCCTCATAGAAATCCTGTAGTGGATCCTGCAGACTTCTAGCCTCCTGGAAAAGCCGGCATGGAATTTCCACAGAATGGGGGAACGGAGCATTGGCCCACCCTGCTCTCCAATTGCTCCACCCCAGGGACCCATATTTACGATCTGGATAGCACCTGCACCCAAATGCCTCACTAAGCATCTCCCTGGGGTTTATACTGTCACAGTACGTAAAGATGGGGAACAAGTTATAGCGGTGGGCTTTGCTAAAATGTACTCTCTACAGGGTTCTGGCATCTCCGCATCATCTGTCTTACATGGAATGGTTTTCAAGAAAGAAACTGAAGGGGATGTCACATCTGTTAAGGATGCCAAAATCGCCGTGTACTCTTGTGCTTTTGATGGCATGATCACCGAAACAAAGGTAGGCTATCCTTGGTACATTATTGCTTTTTTCCTTCTGCTACCATGCAGCAGTTGCTTTCTGTAGATAAGAGTTCCTCTGCTTCTGATCTGTTTATATTGTAATGCAATGAATCTTTATAGGGTACTGTGCTGATAAACAGTGCACAAGAACTAATGAACTTCAGCAAAGGTGAAGAAAACCTAATGGAAGATCAGGTGAAGGCAATGGCAGACGCTGGAGCCAATATTATCGTTACAGGCGGCAAAGTGGCAGACATGG
Source organism: Spea bombifrons (assembly GCF_027358695.1). Classification (NCBI taxonomy): domain Eukaryota; kingdom Metazoa; phylum Chordata; class Amphibia; order Anura; family Pelobatidae; genus Spea; species Spea bombifrons. The sequence goes on from NC_071088.1 coordinate 10,228,843, forward strand.
CTCTTCATTACGCCAACAAATACAATCTCATGGTGGTGCGGTAAGTGCTGAGCTCGGCCTGTGTGGCGTTGTGCTTAGGCTCAGGGTTACTGGCTGTTCGTTTGTATTGTACATGATGTATGTGTAATATGTCCGTCTCTTGTATTGATAGGTTAAACTCTAAGTGGGATCTGAGGAGACTTTGCAAGACCGTGGGTTCCACAGCTCTTCCAAGACTGGTAAGAAAGCGAAGTTGCTGCCTCCGTCTCTCTCTCTTTCTGCCGGGCTCCCTGTTTCCGCAGCATAAAACGGAGCCATTGTGTTCAGGGGTGCATGGCACTTAAAACGACAGAAATAGATTTTCATACAGGTGTGACAGGTCAGCATCTGAGAGAAGTTTTTAAAGGCATCATGTTATGAGGATAGGGAAGCAGCCATTGGGCCTTTTTTTACTCCAGATAAGCTTGACCAGAGCCCAGTTGCGTTGTGGCTATCTTAGTAGCTTTCACTCTTGCTAATGCTGCATCTGCCAGACATTGCTCTGAGTGTGTATTGGTATACAGTAAGTACATCAGTTATTGTTAATGAAGGAGAAAAAAGTACACATGCTCCTTAATTATTTAAATTCTTATCTACCTAACCTCTTGTTTGTACTCCCCTGTTCTCTAGACGCCTCCTACACCAGAAGAAATGGGTCACTGTAATAGTGTTTACTTGACTGAAGTCGGAGACACACAGGTTGTTGTGTTTAAGCACGGTACGTCCTCCTTTTTCCCCCTCTGGTGAAATGAATTTTTCCCTTCTAACCTATGGGTAATCTGCACACGGCAAAACCAGGTATAGGCAACTACCGGTTGCCGTTTCAATATAAGCTGATACCCCCCCCATGAATATAAAATAAGTGTGGTATATTTTTTGTTCTCTTTAGAAAAGGAAGATGGAGCCATTGCCACTATTGTTATTCGCGGCTCCACAGACAACCTCATGGATGATGTGGAGAGGGCTGTGGACGATGCAGTGAATAACTTTAAAGTTCTGACACGGGTTAGTAAAGGAAGAAGCTTGGAATCTATGTTGAGGTTTATGTCTTCATATGACTGTTTATAAACCTCCTAAAGAACTTGGCGTTCCTTCCCAAGGCCATGTTTTTGGTTTCTTGTTTGTCAAGTGTCGTCGTGAATAAACGGGTATGTTTTTGATTTTCATCTTTGTCCCTCTCTTTTCTGTATTTAAGGATAAGCGCCTTGTGCCAGGTGGTGGAGCGACTGAAATTGAATTGGCCAAGCAGATTACATCTTATGGAGAGGTAAAAAAGTACAAGTAGTGTGTTCAGCAGCATTGAGTCCTATGGAATCTATAAGTACTGTTTTATCTTAATGGAAACTAATGCCAGTTTCTTTTTTTCCTTGCAGTCATGCCCAGGGCTTGATCAGTATGCCATCAAGAAGTTTGGGGAGGCGTTCGAATTTCTTCCAAGAGCATTAGCTGAGAATTCTGGAGTAAAAGCTAATGAAGTCATCTCCAAGCTCTACGCAGCGCATCACGAAGGCAATAAGAATATGGGATTTGACATAGAGGTACTCAAATTCTAAATCTAGATGTAACACAGACCTCAGAACCATTTGGCCCATCTTTAAAGACTTTAATTGGTCTTTAAAGTTGTGCATGTTTAACTTCCCTCACTATATGAGCTTCTGCCACTTAAACTGGAAGGCTGTTCCACTAATCTATCGCCCCACCACCCTTACGAGGCCTTTTTACAATATTTTTTTTCTTGCTATGAATCTATTGCTACTGCAAGAAACCAATGATTGTTTTGTATGCCAGAGGAGATTAACCCCTTCTTTATCTGTTTCCAGGCTGAGACCGCGGCAGTGAAAGATATGCTGGAAAATAACATATTTGACACGTACCTTGGAAAACATTGGGGAATCAAGATGGCAACCAATGCTGCCGTCACTGTACTTCGGGTAGATCAGGTAAGCATAGATACTGTTCTCAAGATCTGTAACCAAACGGGCTCCCAAAGAGAATATTGTGCATTATATGTATACATCTGCAGCGGTACTATAAAGAGGGAACCAATGAGGAGTCTTCCCCGAGTACTGATTTTATTTTTTATTTTTTTTATCCCCCCACAAAGATTGAGCTTTATGGAAAAGGAAGCGTTAGAAGTGCTCTGTCAGTGTGTGTTCCGTCCAGAGCTATTTTTTTTTAAATGTAATTCTTTGCTATGCCTTGTGTTTTTGCGTGGGTCAAATTGTTAATCCAGTTTTTGTAAAGAGGCTTTTTGAAGACATTAATGTCCGTGTTTCCCTTTTAGCAAATCCTACATTGCATCATTGGGTGGGAAATCTGATTTTATGTATCCGGAGCTACTGTAAATAGCTGAATTTTGAAGATGACAGTATTGATATTTTTGAAACTTTATTTCGAGGCAACTTTTTGCCCTTTAATTCCACAGTAGCACCTGGAAGCATGTGGGTTTTTTTCTTTTCCTTTTTCCCTGAGCTTTATTATTTACTTTCATATCTTTCTGGGTGATGTTTTGTGAGGGATGTGTCGTTGTTACAAAATGTATTTTTACTTCTTCTACTCATGGTAACTGTAAAACAAAATTTTAGATTATAATGGCAAAAGCAGCTGGTGGACCAAAAGCCCCCAAACAGCAAGGACACTGGGATAAGGATGATTGGCAGGATGAACCTGAGAGTCATTAGGTGCCGCAGTGTGCTTTGCATGTGAACACTGCCCGTGTTACCCACAACTAACTCGTGTGATCATGTTATTTCTCTACTACTAAACTGAAATCACTATTGTTACGATACACACCAATGCACCGTATGCACATACATGATATATAATGCGCATGCTGCTCTGATTGAGAGAGATATATGTATAAATCTCTCAATCAATTAAAGGAGAAGTCAGGTGTTGGTTTCATGTGAGAAACCACTTTGTAACGGCTGAGCTTCATGACGTACTGTACCGCTATGAGAATAGTGGGTGGCAAACTGACAGCGTAGTATATCATCATACCAGTTTCAACATTACTGGTCCCTAGTGCCGGTGGCTCGAGGCAGTCTGAGAACCCATGGTGAGACCCCGCTCGTATGGATCGATGCGTTTTGCGGGTAGCATTAGGTCTGCCTGTTACTTTAATAACAGACAAAATAGGAAAACAATGGCTTTTGCATATATTTGCAGTTGTTCCGTTATCATTACGTCTGCTTACTTGACGCTTTACATTGGCAGCCCCTCTACCGGTTACTGAAAAATTAGGTTGGCCGTTTCCACTTCCGCTCTAAAAGGATTCTTTTTTTCTTCGGAGTGTAATGTGACAGAATGCGTTTTACCTGTATCTTTTAATGGCAGGTTTTTTTAATATATTGAAAAGGGTTATTCTCAGTAATTCTCATTTGAGTAAATGTTAATACAATCAGTGGTTTTCATAGCAATACTTGGACATTTTGCTTGTGTTGCATGATGCATGTTACTATTTAAATGACCCTGACCTATATTTATATGTACGGCTTTTTTTAATATATTTTAAAATGTTTCACAGATAATCATGGCAAAACCGGCAGGTGGCCCTAAAGCTCCCACAGGAAAGAAGGACTGGGATGATGACCAAAATGACTGAACATCCAATTGTTTGCCTGCGCTATTTCAATTAAGGACTGTCGTATCCGTGTATGTCGCATACAGCATGTGTGGCTCTTTGAGATTGGTTCCTATTCTCCTTAAATTAATAAATAACTCCTTTACAATACGGTGAAAATCCTTTTTTCGTTTATGTACTCTGACCGGTAGCCGTTATTGGACTTTGATGGCATTGATGTTAAGTCCATTACTACCATCTTATGTTTTCAACCTTGCACCTGTCAGGATAGACTGAGTAAAGAGGACCGGGGCGTAACCGGCGTTACACAAGGGCACTTCTGGATTAAAATGATCAATATATACATACGATACAACTCTTATATTAAGCCTTTGAAATGGGTTTGAGTGTAATAGATCCCATTAGGTGTGTTTTTGGTGCTTAACCTTAATAGTATGTAAGGCATATGTATGTAGTATGTAGGCCAAGCCATTCTGGACAGGTTCGTGTTTAGCCTTGACGAATGCAAACACTACTGACGGCTTTAATGGTCAGGGGTTGGGGTGGGGCACACAAAAGCTGTCATTAGTTTAAAACCTGCAATCTTGCAATGAGGTTTAGTCCCCCCCCCCCCCCCCACCACAGTGCACCTTAAAGGGACACCCCAGTAATCATAATACATATAACTGAGTGGTACCTTTTTGTTTTCATGTGCTATACTCTTCGTCGCTGGCTCACGCTGAGGTCAATGGGAGCATTCTCCTGCCACTGATTGGCGGCTTCCAGAAAAGTAGTGTAACGTATTTTGTATAGGGCATTATAGAATGCATAAGGATACATGCATCCATTGCTATTGCAGAGCCCAGCACACAGTTAATGTAGTGAGCGCTTTAGTGTATTATGTAGGGACTGAATAGCCTTTAGTTCTGGTTTATACACAACTGCCATTGCATTGATAGATATCATATATAATTTATATCATCATTAAACTAAGAAACAAACAGTCCATCCCACACGACTTGTAAGAAGTGATATCTGGAGGAAGCACGCTTCCAGTTAAATGAAATCCTGCACTCAGGTACCAGTAAGTTTAGGCTCCCCTCCCAGGAGAGACTTTACACAAAATCTTTTTTTTTTTTCCACTTGCAGAAAAAGTGACTTCTCATCCTGCCATGTAAAAATAGTTTGGGTCTTATGAATTTGGCAGCGTGGACACTAGTTTTAGATGTATGGTTCCAGAATGTATCAGGAAGCCAAGATGTAGTCTGTCGTCAACCTTATCCGTCCTATTTGGGATTTATATCACTGCCAACTAGGGGACAGTTTCCACGCTCTGGAAAAGCACTTTCGGGTTTCAGGTCTAGCTGGAAACTCCTGTCGAGGGCTGCGATAATGTGAAGATGCGGAGGAGCAAAATGAGAATCGAGCCAAGGCGTTTGGAGAGAAGCAGAGTGGTCTCCACATCGACCTGGTTGTTTGGAAAGCCCCTTGTGCCTGGAGGAAAAGCTTATTCACAAATACCGACAATGTCACGACAAGACATCTCCTCGGAATAAAACTAAACTAAAGATGCTCTTGTTCAACCTGACCTAGGTGCTCCATTAAATTTCACATTTATTCATAGAGCACCGTCAGATTCCTTATCAATGTTACAGCCAACAGTGAAAATATTTAACAAATACGGGAAATAACACGCAAAATATTGTTACAGAAGGATGACGAGGCTCTGCTCTATTGCAATCTATTGTGCGGGTGAAGGAATGAGACAGTGCGAGAGAACTGAATGAGGATAACTTGTGTGGAGGCCTTAGGGGGTCCAGATCTGGCAGGTAAAGATGATGATTTATTAAGGTTGCAGGTATAAGGAGGTTAATGTCACGGGCTTCTCAGTGACCGTAAGTAGGACAGACTCAGGTATGGGATACCGAACAGAACAGCACAGGGAGAAATCCTGGAAACGTATGTGGGAAGAGCTAATAAAAGTGGACATCTTGTGGGAAGTACAAAGAGGGCAATTAGGAGGTGATTTAATTTAAATCTGGAGGGCATAGGAGGTGGAGGAACTGGTACAGTGGGGCAGCAGATGAAGAGCAGTCGGGTAGTTTAGTAGCAGTGTTCAGGGTGGATTAGAACAGTAACTATGTAGCAAGTGCCGGTTATTAGGGAGTTACATATCACAGAGTAATGGATTAGCATTTTTTGTCAACTCTTACGCGAGGGAATTGTGTTACCTCTGTTTCTGATAGGTCCTAATGAAAATGGCTAATCTATGCCCCTGACTTACTCAGAGTATGGCGCACAACACAGTCTCTGGATCAGGGCTCTTATTGGCAGGGTGCAGTTCTATAAATAAGGCTGTTTGGTTTTAGGTGATGTTTGGTAGACAATTTCCCAAAACGACTAAAATTCCACCAGTCCCCACTTTTGGGTTTATTCACCAAAGAGTGAGTTCACATGAGAATCGCTTCACTATTCATTACGTCTGCCAACACCGGCAGGTTCCTCCAGCTAGAAAGGCCCTGTATATCGCACAATTCAATGGATGAAAAAATCTCACTGATTTAACTACATCTTATCCAGGGTCAGCCAAGCTCTTTCCGCATCAGAAGCTCATCGAGGCTGGACCTCGGTGATGTTTAGCAAAGGGACCCTGTGGAAAACACAACTCTCTTTGCAGACTCCAAACAACTCTCCCTTTAATGAATCTCACCAAGAATGGCTACAGGAAAAATACATTCATGCCGTAGTAGAACCTGTATCCAGTGAATACCAGTTTGTATATAATTGGGTCATCTGATTTGAAGGAAAAACGAATCTGTTAGTAGCTCATACCCTACCTCGAGTGGTGGCATCAATTCAGCTCCATGCTACCAGGAAAAGAGACTTAGTAAAGAATTTAAACTTTCAGTTCTGACCTAGGGTTCCCTGATTTGATGGCGAGATATCCCATGATCTGCTATGGGACACTCGCTCCTGCCCATACCGTGGAAAGTGGTTCCAGACCAATCTTCAAGACCAGAAAGCCTAACTTTTGCTTCTCTACTTCCCGGCTCTTCAAGGGACAAGTGAATATCCTGGCACTAGGAAAGCATTATATACAGGGAGAAGGGATAGCTAGGATTATTTTATTTTTATCCTTCTAACTAGCAACCAAGCATATAAGCCCACTTTTTCCTGCGATGGCTACAGGCCTACATGAAAACGCCACTGTATACAGTAGTCTGTATTTTTAGAGAAGAGGAGATCAGAATGCTAAGATTATGCAGACATTTACTTCATTCATTCGCTTCCCTTAGGAATAATTTTTAGAACCAGCCAAAGCGTTAAAGACCCTTAAGAGTTCTTTATCCCCCCACCAAGTGCTAGTTGGTCCAGCCATAAAGAAGTATGAAAATTGCAAACCAGAAGTGTGGGATTTGCAGTTGCCTACAGCTTTTCTTTGAAATAAGGAGAAATAAAATAAAAGATAGCAGAACTATTGTTTAAATCAAATAATAAAAACATGTTTGGTCAAAAAGGATCGTGTAATGTTTGTATAATATTAAATGCACACAATTTATTGCATAAGTGCAGCTGCTGGAAGAGACTGCGGAGGTCCGGTAGCCGCAGGACCAGAACCAGTCAGCCCCGTCCTTCCATTAAGTACATTCTTCTTAATATTCATTCATTCTACTGTTCCAGTTGGCCAGTGCTGGAACTTCTGGCTTACAGCAGTGCTCATCATTGAAACCCCATATTCATTCCAAACCCCCCCAGGCCACTTGTCTGTGTAGTTCAATTAAAATAAATATTCCTTGGCAGATTCAGCGGCTAGGAAAACGATCTTCCAGTAACGTTACAGTATTCGTTCATAAAATAAGAGGTAAGCCTGCGAGCTCAGTACTTTGCTGAGCGGCACCGCTTGCACGTGACTGTCACTGATGTGGTACCAGTGACCCCTGGGCGGCTCAGCACTGGACTCTATAAAGACACAAAAACACAGATTCCATGCGTTATTCACGATACAAAAATAAACATAAAAACAAACAAGCCTCTATAAGTTGACCCGGGTTACCTTCAGGGAACGCTCCTCGAAGAACCAGGTCACAAAGCGGAGCGTTACGGTTCCGCGATTTAACGTAAGCGGTGTAGTGACCCGATCTCATGGTGCCGCTGTGCTCGATGACCCCGTACAGCGAGTACAGAAGTCTGGACTCTCCTTCAGGGATGTTCTGTGGATAAAATTTTTTTAATTAATGACGCCTGAACTTTTTAAACATGACCGTCCTTAATATTGAATACAGAAAATAGCCCCGGCCTCCCCATTCTCTTCAGCGTTTTTATGCCGTTTCAATGCAACGCAGCATTAGTACTGCCGAGAGGGCAAATGTGCCAGCGGCGTGGATGGCTTCCATCAGAGTTCCATTCAGAACCCATCACTGGAGAAGAATACGATGCACAAACCGGAGCCTGCACATAATTGCGTGCACACACGAGCAGACCTCCTAATATCACAGTAAAAAGGGCCACCGCACACAACGTATTGAAAATGGTGGGAGACTCATTTATCTATACATTATGCAGGGCAAAAAACAGACCTTTTAGCAGCAGAAACTCTGGTGACGGCCTGTATGATGTCAGGTTAACTTGTTGAGACAAAATGTTGCAAATAACCTAGATCCACCTTGATGAATGAACCCCAAATCTTTCCCTTAAGTTTGACAGTGACTGATCGTTACACTTCCAAAGGAACCCCCCAACACGCGGCAACATAGTATGAGCTTTTGGCATCACGGAGCCAACGTACGGTGGGATTTAAGAGAACGGTCACTTACCTTACATTTAACGGTGCAGAACGGACCCAGGTCTATCAACTCGGGGAATTTTATATGTTTATTAATTTTGTGAAGATTAAAGCCGTTCTGGGGGTAAATAATAAAAAAAAAAGGTTACAAATACGGCTTTACAACAAAGAATCGTTTCAACATAAGAACAATTACTGATAAAACAAAGCAACGCATTAAAATAGTAGCACAGCGGTTAATAGTTACACATTTTATCAATCACATGCAGAATAAACACAGACACGGCGGCTTTACTAAAAAAACAAATTCCACAAAATGTAACAATATTAACGGGCGGGCGGAAGACTTACTTGTTGAAACCGTTTCAAATGCAAAGTAAGGATGGGAGGAGGGACGGATACCAGCATTTGCTTCTTGGCATTCGTATAAACAAACTTCTTCTCACCTGGAACATAGGAAAATCTGCAAACTTGATATATAGCAAAAAAAACCAAACAGATTTATTGCATAAAACCAGCGTCAGTTAAAACGACAGTCGCGTTCATTTTTCTAACTCAAGGAATCGATGTCGGCATCAGACCAAAACCACCATGAAGATGAAAAGACACTTATATTCTTAATTTTTGAGCCAATTGTTGATTGATCATTACATGAATTAAACGGGATTCGGTCTTACCTTTACTATTGTTCTTCTGCCTATTCAGCTGTCGTCTCGTACACTCGTTACACAGTAACTGGTTGTTGCCGGTCAAGTCTTCCTTGCTAGTGAACTGATAAAGACAACTAAGCACAGAGCATTCATCCAGCGGAAGACTCTTTCTTTCCGAGAGGGTAGAGAAGGCAGTTTTCGGGTCTTCATTCACTACTTCGTAGACTTGCGCCGCGGGCTGTTTGTCAATTATTTCCACCTCAATTTGCTCAGGTCCCAGATCGGCATCCAAATTGAGTTGGTTTAAAGTTTCTGTTAACTGATCTTCGGGGGTGAAACGCTCTGTTTTAGGGGCACTTGTGTCACCAGTAAACAGGGTGCAAGATGTTCCAGCTGGGAGCTCAGTGTTATCCGCGTTCACGTGATCATCATCATCATCATCATTTTCTAGAACCACATTGTTTCTCAGACTTTCTGTACCCTCAGAGTAGACATTCGCAGCACCGTCCTCCATGCTCTTTTCTCCATCGACTATAACCGATTTAGTGTTTTCTTCAAAATCTTTTTTATCTAGTCCAATATAATTTTCCAGTTTTTCTACATCTGTTTGGGTATCCTCAAGGCTTGAATTGGTGACATTTTCTGGATTCTGTGTATCGGATGCAGCGTCGCCTTCCGCGCGGTCTACGTTGGTTTTCTCCGAGGGAAGTTGTTTAGGCGCGGATCCATCGTCCAGTTTTGAATTAACTTCCGACTCCATCGGATCGTTCGAGGCTGCGTCTTCGTCGCCACTGTCATCGTTCTGCTCGGAATTCAGATCACTGAACACCACCGTCTTATCCTGTATCTTCTGCAGTCGGCGCTGATTCTGTGGAAACATTAACACTATGTTGAGAACGCACCACGGTGCAGAAAACCCGACAATGTTTTCCAGCAACAAAAACCTCCAAACTAGACGGGGCAACCAGTTCTTACCCACAGTAAAATTAATTGAAACCTGAAATTAACAACAATACCATCGACACCGATCGGATGCCAAATGCTCACCTTTGCCTGCTTTTTAGCTTGTTTCTTGGCCTTTTTCTGAAGATGTTTACTTGGTCCGGACTCGTCGCTCTTCTCTTTTACGTACTTATCATTGTCTTCGTCAACATTCTGGTCGCAAATATTTTTGGCTATCTTGGAGTTCTTCTTTACACGCTGAAACACACGATTCGAGACACTGACCATTCATTTCTCAGCATCTACACAGCAACACATGCTATTTGGTTTTTAAACGTATGATCATTAGCGCCACAATAATTATTCTTAGGTTGGCATCACTCGGCTGAGAACGTAAAACCGGCAAACAAGGCATTCATAGTTTCCATTCCATTCCATGCCAATATTTTGTAGGTTACTGTTATTCTTACCAGATCATCCAGAACAGGGAGGGAGAGGTCGAGAAATGGCTCATGGACCAAAGACACCTTCAGGAAATGAAACAATGTTAATTCCCACAAGCAAAGAACAAACAACTTTTTATGTTAGAACATGCAACGCTCTGTGTTATTTAATTACACAATAAAACTACCCAAAAGACTGTTGTTGTACGATGCATCCCGGCGCTAAGCTGCGGGAAGACCCTACACACATTATATGGACAGAAGTATTGGGACACCTGACCATTACACCAACAGGGACTTCTATGACATTGCATTCTAAATACACAGACATTAATATGCAGTTGGTCCCCCTTTGCAGCTTCCACTCTTCTGGGAAGAGAGTTTCTGTGGGAATTTTTGCCCATTCATCCAGTAGAGAGCATTTGTGAGGTCCGGCACTGATGTTGGATGAGAAGGTCCCGCTCGCAATCTCCGTTCCGAGCGGGAACGGAGATTTAATAGGGTTAAGGTCAGGGCTCTGTGTGGCTGGTCAAGTTATACCACCCCAAATCCATCAAACCTGTCTTTATGGACCTTACATTGTGCACTGTCACACTGGAACAGAAAAGGGTCTTCCCCAAACTGTTCCCACAAAGCTGGAAAGCATAGCATTGTCCAAAACGTCTGGGTACGCTGAAGCCTCAAGATTTCCCTTCACTGGAAGTAAGAGGACCAAACCCTGAAAGGCAGCCCCAGACCATTATCCCTCCCCGACAAACATTACAGTTTACACAGTGCAATCAGACAAGTAATGCTCTCCTGGCATCCGTCAAACCCAGACTCGCTCAACAGATTGCCGGAGAAGCGCGAGCCGCACAGAACATGTTTCCGCTGCTCCAGAGTCCAGCGGCGGCGTGCTTTACACCACTTAATCCGACGTTTGGCTTTGTACTTGGCGATGCAAGACTTGCACGTAGCTGCTCAGCCGTGGAAACCCGTTCCCTGAATCTCTGCTGCAGTTTTTGTGCTGATAAAACCAGTGGAAGTTTGGATCTCTTCGGCTATGGAATCAGCAGAGCGTTGGTGACTTTTACGCACCATGTGCCTCGGCAATCTGTGACTTTGCTTGGTCTTCCGCTTCATGGTGGAGTCGCTGTTCCTAAACGCTTCCACTTTCCAATAATACCACTTACAGTTCAGTGTGGAATATCTGGCAGGGATGACATTTCACAAACTGACTTATTGTCGATGTGGCGTCCTATCACAGCACTGCTCATGAATTCACGGAGCTCTTCAGAACCATCCATTTTTTTCACGAATGTTTGTAAATGCAGACTGCACGGCGGGGTGCTTCAGTTTATACACCTGTGGCAATGGGCCTGACTGAAACACCTGAACTCAATAATTGAGAGGTTCGTCCCAATGCTTTTGTCCATATAGCGCAGCAGTTTGCATGACGGAACTGCTCATGGGCATCAGGGTACGGGGCGGCATTTTCCAATCTTAAGGCGTTCAGCGGGTGATTTCACTAGGCCACATGATCCAGTTACTCCATTAGGTTGTAGAAACGTAAAGTCAGAAGCATTGCTTTGGTTAGTTCTAGGAGACACGGATACGGACTCATTTCTACTACACAACGCAGTCATTCACAATGAACTTGGTTGGGATCCAAGGACACTCATTAAAAAAAAATCTAAATTTGGCCATTGGTCAACTTGCTGTATATCCAAGTCACTGAAGTCATGATTAAGCTCAATTGAGTTTTCATTAAAGATACTGAAAATGTGATTCTCTTCCATTACATATACTGGGCTCTTCCATTACATATACTGGGAAGGTGATAATTGTTCTTAGTGCATTCAAGTTTACATTTTCCTAAATGATACACTAAAAAGAGATCTGCATTTATAAAGGAGACCACGTACCGTACGACACTGCTCACAAACGATTGTGCTAGTAAGTTCCCCTCCAAATAATCTGTCCACAAAATTCGGGATCGCTCTACGCTTTTCACAGTCTGTGCAGGAAGAAAGGGGTGTATTTAAAAATCAATGGTGGAGGCTGCAGCTTTCCCATAATGCAAGTAGTATAATTTTTTTAGGTTGAATGAGTGCATATGAGAGTACCTACAAAGTGCTGTTATATGCATTCATTGTTCTTGAACTGGAATTTCCCTGAATTTATATATAGATTATATATATAAAAATTTATATACATACATACATACCGTGTTTCCCCGAAAGTAAGACAGTGTCTTACTTTCTTTTTATCCCTAAAAGCCCCACTATGTCTTACTTTCGGGGTATGTCTTATATTGGGAAAAAATTGTCGAATTTTTTGTTTTAACCACGTAAGGCCGGCCTTGGTGGGGACTTCCCGGCCCCTTAGAGTGGCGGACCCGGTCGCAGGTGCGGCGGGCCTAAGGGGCAGGCGCCCCTTATGCCCTGCGTTAATGCGGCCGTAGGTAGAGTAGGGGCCTGGAGCTGCAGCTCCATCAGCCCCTAAGTCAATGCAGCCCTGCCGTGGCCCGGCCCACCGGGCATTTGCCCGGTGTGCCCGATGGCCAGTCCGGGCCTGCAGTATCCCACACAGCGTGTTTTGTATGTTGTCCATGGTCCTGATGGACCACGGAAAACATTATTGCTGCTCCAGCAGAGGAGAACTGTAAGCCCACACAGCCCGGTATGTTGGGACTTGTAGTCCTCCTCAGCTGCATCTTGCGGTTACAATAAGAGCTGCAGAGAATCTCTTCACACCCCCCTCCCCCTCCTTGGTCTCTCTCTGTATGACCAGCACTGACCTTTTTCCGGGAGGACACAGAGCCAGTGACACCTGTCGGCAGACTGATCAAAACGGCGCCGTCTTTTCAGTCGGAGGGGGGGGGCACTGGCCTGGCACCCCCCCCCCCAGGGTGCGGCCCGCACCCCCAGCCCCACTCTTTGTACCGCACGTCACTGGAGGCAAATCCCCCGTGTTTCCCCGAAAGTAAGACATATGTCTTACTTTCGGGGTACGGCTTATATTAGCTGACCCCTCTGAAACTCCCGATACGTCTTACAATCGGGGGTGTCTTACTATCGGGGAAACACGGTACATACATACATACATACGCACGCATGATACCAGCTGATAAAGCTAAACGCATGGCAAAGAGATCCATAATTATTTTAATTTGATGTTGAATATAAAAGGGTTTCATTTGAGTAACGCTTATTTCACATGCTGGGAAACGCACCTTTAATTTTCTTTTTGATCTCCTCCTCGTCTGTAGAGTCATGTAAAGCTTTGGTCATTGCCACACTTATTCTCTAGAATACAGAAGAAAGCAGAAAGCTAAAACTCACATGCAAACGACAAGCGATGGGGTTATGTCATCATCTCACTACCTCTACGTCTTTGTCTGGTGGCCACAGCGAATATACACTTAATACAACCGCCGTCATTCTAAGTACAGAAACCTTTGCAGGCGCTTATCTTGCGTGTCAGACTAACTGGCGTACTATATCACAATGGAGGAGTAACTGAAGATACAGTTGAAGCAGTGATCTCTGAAAGACCCTATGAAATGACTCGGTGATCACTTCTACCACTTACTACAAACTAGTTGGGTATCACAGACTGTTCAGACCATATACACCAACTACACGCGACCATCCATATACACCAACTACACGCGACCACCCATATACACCAACTACACGCGACCACCCATATACACCAACTACACGCGACCACCCATATACACCAACTACACGCGACCACCCATATACACCAACTACACGCGACCACCCATATACACCAACTACACGCGACCACCCATATACACCAACTACACGACCACTCATATACACCAACTACACGACCAACCATATACACCAACTACACGACCAACCACATACACCAACTACACGACCAACCACATACACCAACTACACGACCAACCACACGACCAACCACATACACCAACTACACGACCAACCACATACACCAACTACACAACCAACCACACGACCACCCATATACACCAACTACACGACCACCCATATACACCAACTACACGACCACCCATTTACACCAACTACACGACCAACCACATACACCAACTACACGACCAACCACATACACCAACTACACGACCAACCACATACACCAACTACACGACCAACCACATACACCAACTACACGACCAACCACATACACCAACTACACGACCAACCACATACACCAACTACACGACCAACCATTTACACCAACTACACGACCAACCATTTACACCAACTACACGACCAACCATTTACACCAACTACACGACCAACCATTTACACCAACTACACGACCAACCATTTACACCAACTACACGACCAACCACATACACCAACTACACGATCAATCAGCCTTGGTGTTCTCTACTTTGTTACCTGAATCTCTTCTCCTCTCATTCCATCCAGGAGGTAGCGAAGCAATTCCTGGCTATCTTGTTGCTGATATCCTTTAAACCGTATAGCTCTAGAATGACAACATGTCGGTAGCTACAGTGTTAATGTTAACTAACAAAACATGTTAAAACCCCAATTACATTCGACATTCAAGTGTCATTTTCTTTATCCTGATGGAGTAATAACCATATGAATTTGTTGAAAAAAGGAAAAAAAAAAAAAAATGTACGACTGGCTCACAAAAGGAAGTTGTGATAATGATTTGCCAGAACAAGAGACATTTAACAAACGGAACACGATCGTTTTCAGAGAGTATACCTAAGAAAAATTGAATTTGTTTACTTTTTTGAGCTAAAAAGCATCAAGACATCAAATATTAGGTTATCATCTGTGACAATATAATTATGCTCCACACATTAAAAAAAAAAACCAAGACAAAAAGGAATAAATTGATTTTCAAGGATCATAACCATCTGATGCCAGTAGCCCAGTGTACTTCTCTACATAGAAATATAATTTGTCGGCTGATCTGCCATTTTTACTTAACGCTGCAATTCTAAAAGCGTTTAAAGTTAGCAGAGTGGGAGGAACAGCACCTTTAATACATCTGGTGGCTGGTACATTTAAATAGCTTTTTTTTTTTTACGATTAAAAGCAGATAATAGCGTGTCGGCGGAAACGGCAAATCCGGTACATACTCACTTTTTACAGACCTGAGAGAAAAGCTCTTTTGGGGTCACCACTCCTTTTTTGGTTTCTTGCATTTCCGTCAAAAACTGGCACATCGCTAAAGTGAGAGGCCCCGGCAGCTGCTCCACGATCACTTCTTCACAAGACTGAAACGTAGAGAATCATTTAAAACGGCCTTACTAAAGAGAACAAATACAATCAACGCGCCACATTCAAAGCACCTACAGAACACTTTATTGGTGGGTAAGGATGAGGTTTTCTTGGTCACCGATATGGTTTCTTTACGTTTGAGACGAGCAGAGGGCATGCAGCAAATCCTACGAATTATACCCCAAATCTGTAACCTTCCCAGATCACTTACAGTTCAGTGAACAAATTAAACCCAAAGTACACAAAAACTATACTTACAGGTTTAATAAAAGCGAAGCTGTAGAGGTGACAGATCCCTCGACAAAACACAATACACTTTTTTAGCTAAAACTCTCAAAAAGGGCCACTTAAGTGTCAAAGGGCCCAAAACGCAGATATTTTGATTGTCTCAATGATACCCCCAGGTCTTGCGTCTGCCCCATGCAGCTTTCCAGGTGTGGTACCGGTGCCAATATGTGCTCTGAGTGTGGGTAGGCTTGGACCTGGTAGCATTTAATAACGCTGATCTCCGTCACACTTATGGTTAATGGGTTCTCCTTTATACATGTTTCAGGGATGTCACATAAGATGGCAGAGAGGAGAAAAAGCTGAATCCCTTACCGCTGTCTACTAGACAGGTAACAGGACCCCAATCGCAGTTATGTTACCGCAGACCCTTCAGACACTGTAGCATGCAACGTACTTACAGAGTCGGGCAGCTCGATGGCCACGCTTTTACGAGGTATTTTTACTTCATTCAGAAACTCTCGTAAGACTGGAGTCTGAGACAAATTCTTTAGAGAAAACGGGGAAAAAAAAAAAGTACAGAAAATAAATTCTAATTCGCCAAACGAAAGCAGAATTTTCATTTTATACGTTCCCCACATATTTAAAGAGTAAATATTAACACTTAAGGAAACAATGAAGAAAACCTTATGCCTGTAGCATGTATATAACAATACGCCTGTATTCTGCTTACCTGCATCACGGCATTGAAGAAGCAGGTGTTCCCCAAATTACTCAGACCTTTCACAGCAGTTTCTTTATTGTTACTGGGGGTGTTGGATGCTTTGACCCCTTCAGCCAGAGTACCGGGGTCTTCTTCATCACTCGTCCTCCTGTTATTTTGCTCCGACACTTTTTCAGGTGTCTCCACCCCTCGCTCTGCAATGAAGAACAGATCAGCATCGGTATTATTTATCAACCTATTTTTAAAAAATAAGTAGCAACCCACAAGGGAAACGACGAGGGATCATGTTTTGAAATAGAACGGCTTTAAGTCTCAAATTGTTTTTTACAGAACGATGTGAATTTGTTTGGATTCTCTGTTTTCGATCTATATATTGTTATAAGACTTTAATACATGTAATTTTCTTTGTGGTCACCTGGCACAAATGCAGCAACAGACACAGAGTAAGTGTCCGAGCCCCCCAGAATCCCACCCATATCCCATAGATTCTGCTTCCCGACACAAAACGTATACGCGTATCTCAAAACAGAATAACCTTTGACGCAAGAAAAAAAAATTTGATTATGGTGCAAGCAGGTAATGTTTTTTCCCCTGTATATACAAGAAGGGCAGGACGTAGTAGTACGTCCATAGGGGATTCTTGGGATGCGTTTTTTGGATGTACCGGTACATCCATAGGGGACTGAAGGGATTAAAGGAACAGTCTAGCTATTGTTTAAACCTTAACGCATAGGACACACTGCATGGTGCTTTTAAATTCTCTCATTGCCCTTTTGCGAATGCATGGGGGGGATTCGGCAGAGCCACTCCGTATGTATCTGCCCCCAGCCAGGCCAAATGTCACGCAGGAGATGTGCGTACTCTACTCCGGTTACCTCAAGCACTGGCTCAGAGAACATTGCGTGTCGGGGACCATTCAGCCCCCCATGTTTGGATAGCCCTCCCGGTGATTTCAACGGGAGGACTTTTCTGACACTGATCAAGGCAGCCAATCGGTGGCAAGACTAGTTGGACCAGGCAGTAAGTGGCAGCAGCAGGGCTTTATCTTCTGTCAGGTAAGTGCTTTTATTTTATTCTTCCTATTGAGGAAGAACGCATATTAAGTACCAATAGAGAAATTTAATATGCATCCTTCTACAGTAAGGGTGTCGGGGAGATTAAATTGTCTCTATGGAAACTGCTGGAGCTACATAAATATAATTGCCCTTCAAGGGTCAAATGCGAAATTGTTAGCCGTCGGTACTCCTAGGAGGTGCTATTAATTCACACATCTGGAACGCAGGAATCACCGTAACTTGTCAGGTTATGGAATCTATTGCGAGTTTTCATTTTAATAGCACAGATCTCCGGGCCAGTCATTCCACCGAGAACACTGTATTCTCATAAGAAACACTAGACAAAGCAAAGCAAAAGTTCCAAAAGGCAAGCCGAGAACAAAAAATAAAGACTATTTTCCCCAAGAAGTGACCCTTGGAACGCCCACAGGCACAATGGACGTATTTTTCTTGGAAGCCAGCTTTGTTTGAAAAGGCAAAGATCTTTCCTAATTGCAAGAAAATACCAGTTAATATTTACAGAAGGAGTTATTTGGAGTGTAAAATTACTAGTAAAACAAGATAAAAAAGGGATTTACAGATTTTTTGAAACTCACACACTCTTCTCCCAAATGTATTATTTAGTGGGAATAAATCAGGGGTAGCCAACAGGAAGCTTTTTAGAGAACAACAGGAATTGCTTTATGCCCAGAGAGACCTTGGCTGGCTAAAGATTTTAAAAACAATTCTGGACAGCCACACGCTGCTTGCTTTGATCGTACATAAGAGCATGAAATAATAATAATAATATATACTCAAAGCACAATCCCCTCTACCATAAACACTGAGGCATTCAAAGCTCCTTCTACTTTGGCTTAACAGGGAGTGTATGACCTTATGGTCGCCTTATTAACCAGTAATATGTGGAGTACTGGTGCTACTCAACTTGGCTCAGGAGCGAAGTGTTAAACGGCCCTTCCATAGCCGATGCTCTCTGCGTCTCTAGCAGGAGATCAAATAAATGTGAAGGAGCGCGTTACATCTGGAGACTCCACGAGGAGGAACATATTAACATCTTTTTATGGTACAAACCTGAATTACGGCTTTTGGTGTTTGCCTTGGACTTTTTTTGGATATACTCCACCAGCTGGCCTAACCGGTTGGTGTTGGTATAAGGAACTTCATCATCACAAATGTAGCACCTACCAACATAAAGAGAAATAAACAAGGCGGAATACATCTCAGTCACACAGACATCTATCATTAAAATGGCCAGAGAGAGAGGTGACACGGCTTTTATATACAGATGACACAGGTCAACTAAAATTCATGCAAATTAATTAAATGATAAGTAATATAACACGAGTAGCGTGGCACATTGCATAAAAATACTTGATATTTTGGCATTTATGGCACACATTGTAGTGTTTCTTATTACCAGCAAGTACAGCGACACAGAGACTACAACTATTTCATATACACAACAGTATCTCGCACCACAGACTGTGTATAATCTATATACTGGTTTAAAAAACACATTAAAGCACCCTTAACATACCAGACACTCCACATGTCGCAGCTCAGCACCAGGCAGTGTGGGACGGATCTGGGAGTATTGTAATGGTTCAACGCATGCTGATGCTCCGAATTCCTCCCGCAGCCCTTCACATAAAACAGATAAACACGATGTATTAACGATTAGAGAAAATCGTGTTTCCCGGGAAAGTTTATCGGACTGCGTTATGGACAGCCATGGCCTCGGATCCAAGCAGGAACAGCAGCGGGCGAGCTGAAACGCTAAGGTTCTACCCCACGATCTGACGCAGTTACGTGCAACTGTGCTGCAGGATGAAGAGTCATAGAATTTCTACCGGTAACGGGTAAAGCAGCTTGTTATTCATACCCCCTAAGCTTCCTATATTCCTAACACTTACCTTTAGCAAGCTTCTTGCTCAAACACAGTTGTATCTGTTGTTGTCATTTCACCTAATGCATCTCAAGATTGTAAGCCGGGTTCTCTCCACCTAATGTATCGGTTTGTCTTAAGTCTGTCAATTCTCATATGTAATGTATTAAGCGCTGCGGAAACTGTTGGAACTATATAAATAAAAGATAATTTCTCACGCTGCCAAAGCAAGAAAAGCCGGCAAAGTACTTTACCCGATGGCCGCACGTTAGACACAGCCAGATGGAGGCGCCCTCCTCGCGCTCTTCCTCTTCTCCATTCTTATCTCTGCCGTCTGTTGGGCAGTCCTGACACACCGTGTATTCCACATTCACCAACGCCTTTTTCACCGCTCCTTCCTCTAGTGCTTTTCGGAAATGCTTGCAAGTCGGTCCTGGAATGGGCGACTTTGGTCAACGAAGAAATATACCAAATGACACGCCGAGCGCAAAGCCTGCTTTTATGCGTTCACTAAGACTGCAAGCTCACAAGAGCGGGGCTCTCTGCTTCTTCGGAGAGACGTACATTGTAACGTGTTTATGTTATTGTTCATTTTATATTCATTCCTATTGAGCTATGGAATCTGCTGGCACTTTAAAAGGATAAATAATGTATTGACGCGAGCTACAACCTGAGCACGATTCAGGGTTCCAATATAATGAAAATTGAAAATGGCTATATTGACCGATTCATTAATGGATAGTTATCTAAATGATAAAAGCAAGCAGGCGGGTGCACACATTCAGCAGCCATCCTTCCAACAGCCTATAGTAAACGTGGAGGATACATAATACAGATATTAACAGCAGAACAAATACCCAATTAACCATTATAGGAAGCACATAAAAAACAATGCACGCAGAGGTCAGAGTAAGATCTGCGCAATGTTTTGAATCTGTTTCCCCTTCCCCACTTTTGGAATGGGGAGAAACTAGTTTTCTCCCTCTCCTGATCTGTTTGTGCTGTGATCAGCAAGTAGGGTTCCATAGCCTGTTAATGCCGATAGCAAGAAAGACCCCGCTGAGGCTCTCCTGTCCTCAAATGCATTTTTAGCGGGTGGCAGCAGATACACTTACCGGAAGTGAATGCCTGATCACGTGATCGGGCATTCTATGCGTGACGATGTACTGGTGCTCGCAGCGAGCACCGTTACACACAATCAGTCAGCAGGAAGCCAGCAATGCTGGCTTCTGAGGACCAAAGAGAGTCCAGGCTGTCGACAGATCCGATCTCCAATGTAGCGGGAGGAAGATGTCCGAATGGGCTTCTTGCCACAGGTTTTAAGAACGTACAGGTATATTTCAACCTCAGGGTCCATACCTGCATCCGGGGACTCCTGCGCCGGAACATTTCTCACTTTTTTCTTTGCCATAGCACTGTTCCAGTATTCCTTTGACAAATACAGCAACTAAAACAAAAACCCATACCATTAAAATCACACAAATATACGCAGTTCTGGTTTTGCAGAAAATAATGTTTTTAGGCAGCTGCATATTAGCTATTTGAATATGTTCTCATCTAATCTAATAGCCAAACCTAATTACTGACATGAGTAATGAAAGCATATGGAGGAATAGACTTCATTAGCACCGCCATAAATAATCAACTCATGACTGACAACAATGGCCTCCAGATCTGCAGATAAAGGACGTTATTACAAAATTAATCCATCAAACGGGGATTTCAAAATGGGGAAAATATTATTTTTGATAGTTTCTTCCCATAAAATGGCCTACAAGTTCTCAGGTATACCTGTTACAGCATTTGTTGTGTAAAAATACATGACTGTATCCAAGAATATTGGATATTGTCAATGCTTTACTTATATATAATATAGACAAGTATTACATATGTAGCACTTATACTTATAAGTACACAAACCACACGTAATAGATATCTACCCCAGGCTGGCTACCATTCAATATGGTGCATGCGCAAGCCCCTCCTTGTAAGATATTTTGGTAACTGTCTTTTTAGTCACATAAGTATTAGTCACATGTGATACCCGTTATTTTTTTATAGTGCCATCATATCCCACAGCACTGATATATATATATAGATAGATAGATACCGTATATCATACATACACACTTATACGCCCATATGTCATGCTGCCCCCATACAAGTCGGCCACAAGGAGAGGGGCAACTTGAGTGTTTAACACTGGGACAGGTGCATGTATGTAACACGGACGCCCATCACAGGTGACAAATCCTGACAATCCACATTTATATCACAGATAAAGTATAACATATCTCCCCGGTGCTATTATCTCCATGTTTATATCACAGATAAAGTATAACATATCTCCCCGGTGCTATTATCTCCATGTTTATATCACAGATAAAGTATAACATATCTCCCAGGTGTCCTCCACTGATGTCCCCGGTGCTATTATCTCTACTTGTTTGATGGGTATGAGTGTACCCCGGGGCTCCTCAGCTCTGAAATGTATGATATGATATGTATAGGCAAGGGACCGGGCCCTTTAAGGTACCTGTGGGCTCAGCAGCCTACAGACTCCCCTACGTGCCGCTGTTCTACTGGAGCCGGCTTCCACCACTCACTCTCCACGTTCCCGGTTCGCAACCCTTCTCCCAGCAGCCTCTCGCGCAGAACAGAACGTCATCCTCATCAGCTACATTCCGATTGGATAGAACGGAACTCTCTTGTGATTGGCGGACGAAAGAGCAAATTGGAATTAAGAGCTGAGATGACGCGTGGGTGCGAACGCCTGTGCGTAGAGTCGACATTAAGTTACGTCACACCGAACGCACAGCGGCCATTTTTGATATGGTCAGAAATCCCTGGAAATATATCTATTCCATTGTTGCAGAAGTAGTACATATGCAGGCCCCAGCGCGTGGCCTCCTCGTTTCATTATGGTATATAATGCCTCTGTCCTCCGTACTTACAGTAACTAATATGAGCTGTACGAACACTAGTCAGAGAATACTGGCCCGGATCAAAGATGGCTGCTCCCGACTGAAGTCGTGTAGCCGATCCATAGATTAGCCCTTACATCGAGAGACCTTTGGATTTTCTCTGCATAGCTTAACATGATTTGGATTTGTGGCTGCAGCTGAAATCAGGTATGGTTTAAAGCCCCAAGAGCTATCCCTAAAGATGATGTGTCCCCCTACCTATTGGTGTCACAGAAATCTTGATTTAGCCTGATGGAGGGTGAAAGGGGTCTCTTTTTTGGGGTCTGTTCACTAAAGGGGGGGGCTCTCCTGGAGAGTTGTGGTTTTACGCCCTCGCTTCTCTGTTCATTAAGAAGGGGCCGGGACCTCACGACCTAAAGGGTTGAGCTGGCCCCTATAATGTATAATTCAATCAGTGGATCTTCCTGATTTAACCATACATTATACAGGGTCAGCCAAGCCCTTCCTACGGTAGAAGTTATAGAGGATAATGTATTGTGAATTCAAAGAGCTGAAACCACAACTCTCCTGTTAAAGCTCCCTTAAGTGAGTAAACCTCTTTGGGACGGCTTTTTGTCTCTTTTTCCGCGCCCGATGGCCTTCAGAGTTCAGAACGTGATACGTATATATAGACAAATTGTGCAAATAAAATACATTCGCTGTCTTCCAAGTGCCATAATTAAAAGAAAGCTGTCGATGGGTCATATATAAAGACACCGCAATGCCACGTCGCTAACCGCCCCCTCAAACACAAGTTTCCTTCTTTGGCGACTTGATATAGAGACGCGTCACTATGTATGATCTACAACAGTCTTTAAAAACAACGTTACCTTAAATCTATAAAGCCGCTCTTTGGCTTCCCCTTACTTGGGATGTGATAGAGTATAACTAGTTAATATATGTTGATCTATAAGAGAAGTTGAAGGTGCTTGCGGTCCATCCCGGTCGTATTGGTCGCCTGCATTGCAAGCATCAACGTGTTTTTTGAATGCTGGATATTAACAGATATCTTGTAACTTTTGTCACCAGATGCGGTCTGAAGATGATGAGTCCGGAGGAAGCAGAGGCTCAGTTATCGGAGCTGGAGTTGTTATCTAGCATGTTCCCCTCTGAAGATGAGTTTGTGGTCACTGATCAGCTGGCCCTGGCCGAGCTGAGAGATTATGTAGAAAAACAAACGCCGTTGACGCTGGCTTCCAAAATTGAGTTTACAGTGAATGTGAGACTGGAGGCGAGCGATGATGCAAAGGTAAAGCTTTCCATGGCTGCTGTTATTTGCCGACTTAAAAGGGACCTTTCTTGTTGTCTTCAAAATACCAGCAGATATTATTCCAAAAGTTTAGAAGTTAAAGACCAGGCTATCGATATACCTAATTGCCACAAACGACCTAAACCAAGAGATAACTGATTACGTATATGTGTAAAAACTACTGGAATCAATGAAACAAGATAAAAAATGTCGAATTTCACTTTCCGCTTTTTTCTTTCAGCACGTTCTCTGCTTGCATTGTTCGTACCCCTTAAACTATCCTGCCGTGCCCCCTGAAATCCGGGTCAGGTAATATCTCCTGCTTTTCCTAACTAGCTGTCTGTATCATGTCTAGCATTTATTAGTTGATGCATAACCGGTGAAAGATGGGTTGCTCTGTGTTATGTTTGTAATCATGAGGTTTTAAAGAGGGTCTTCATTCTTCGGAAGTCAGTGAAGCAAAATATGTTTCACTGTCTCTCTGTTCCAGCAATACAAGCGCTGCTTGTACAAGTCCCATTATGTGCTCGGGGGTATTTGTCAGGAGCCCACGTGCTCCGTATGCATTCTACGGAAGCTGGGCTAAGCACTTAACCCTGTGATGGTCTTTCAGCAAGTCCACTAAGCCAGGTTGGTGCATCAGATCAGATCAGAGGAGTTCTGCAGAGCGTTTCACGCGGAGACACTTTGCTGAGAACGAGCCGTAGGCTTTATACACCTGTTAATATAATTGGTGATAAAGTGATAGTTCTATAATGCAATGTATGTAATGTTTATAGGGTACTTTTGTTTCTTTTGCAGATCTCCGTTGCTGGCCCGTTCCCAGCAGGCTCAGCTTAACGCAGCCCTTAGCACGTACCTGCAGAGCAGCTGTACCGGGGAAGTCTGCATACTGATAGCCACTGAGTGGGTCAAAGAAAATGCACACAGTTACCTTAACGCGGACACAATATCTTCGTCAGAACCACAGCCTAGCGTGGCCACTCCGGAAGATTGTGTATTCACTAGATTATGGATTTACAGTCATCATATTTATAACAAACAAAAGAGGAAAAATATTTTGGAGTGGTCTAAAGAGCTGGATCTTACTGGCTTTAGCATGCCTGGTAAACCTGGGATTGTCTGCGTGGAAGGACCACAGCATTTCTGTGAAGAATTTTGGTCCAGGTGTGTGATTGCTGATAATACAGGGGGAACTGCTTCAGCTGCTTTAATATTTCAACATTGAAAGTTAAATAAGAATCGCAGTGGAGTTTAATGGGTTAATGAGGCCTATTATTGACAATGGGCTTGATTTCCTTTCAAGTACCGCACTTTACAGCTATACTTTCCACGTTTCCAACCAGTTATATAATTTCCATACTTAATACTGAAGCTTTAGTGTCCCTAATGATGGGTGAACCCGTGTTTTAGGGATGTTCTTATAAAAGTTAGTGTCCTCAGTTCACACATATGTGTTAGAGGAGATCTGACCTGAGAACGTGAATGTATCACGACGGCTCTTTATACTAACAGGAGATGTGAAAAATAACATGGCTGCTAGAGAAGGTGACACGCAGACGGCTTCTGCTTCAAATTATTTTTTGTTCATATACACTACTGTTCAAAAGTTTGGGGTCACAAATTCTAGCTGTAACATAATTGCAAAAGGGTTTTCTAACGATCAATTAGCCTTTTAAACGTAATCTTGGATCAGGGAACATAACGTGTCATTGGAACACAGGAGTGATGGGAGTGATAACGGGCCATTGGAACACAGGCGTGATGGGAGTGATAACGGGCCATTGGAACACAGGTGTGATGGGAGTGATAAAGGGTCTCTGTACGTCTATGAAGAGATTCATTAAAAATCAGCATTTTCTAACTTCCATAGTCATTTACAACATTAACCCTGTCTGTGCTGGATTTCTAATCCAAGTGACCCCAAATTAACCAATGTGAGTCAGGAAAGGGTTTTCTCTTCTTGAAATCAGCAAAGCCAACATTAAGAACATCTTTTTTCTTCTTCTAACAACAGAATAAGAAAACTTACATGGCAGCGCATTTTAATCAGACATCGCGAAGATATTCCTTTGACCGGCTCTGTCCTGAATCTGAGAAAATTCCCCGCCGTGGAGGAGAAAGCATTTGATGTGCACGGCCCTAGAGGCAACCACATGGACCTCGGCCAGCTCTATCAATTCCTCAATGAAAATGGATGCGCTAACGTCTTCCCCATGTATTTTGGCATCGAAGGACGATGAAGACGCTTTCTAACTGCGTAGAAAACTGTGGAATTTAAAGAAGTGCCTTCGTTGCATATCCTTTCTTACCGAACTTTTTAATGTGTTTTTATTTTTGGAAATGTATATAAAATGTCATTCCTCATGCATAGTTTAGAGAAGAAATCTTAGCTTGTCCAGACTGTCTGGCCAACTCTAGTCAAGGAAAATAACGTTTGATCCCCATTGTGAGGCCAGAGGGATATTGCGCAATCATCCATATACAGTCGCTTCTGCGATTCCCAAAATGCATAAACCAATTGAGACCAATAACTGAATTTCCTGGGACTTCCCAAAACGATTCCTACTTAAAATTGGGTCTTTCAAGTTCAAAAAATGCTTGTGCAAATACGTCATCTGATCTCATCTCATGCAGTAAGCGTCACATCTCATGTCTATTCTTCACACGTAGTTAGTAAGTTGAATCCAGGTAGGCTCAGCATCAAACTGATTCGGATGGTACCAAGAAAATCATGGCTTTAGAAAAAGGTGCTAAATTTGCCCCAAATAAATATATGATTTGTATATATTTGTTTATGATTTGACAAGCAATACTCCCTTAGCCGGCAGCGCTACACAAAATCCAGGTCCAGTGCTGGGTAAGTTATAAGTGTGGACTCATTATTATTATTAAAAAGAATGAATAAAGTAAAGGCAGCTTCTGGTAATAGTTTGGTGTGGGTGCTAGAGTGAGGAAGAGGACAGGGTGATAGAAAAAAATCTTAACTATTTAATACACTTAGTTATACACATGTAAACAAGATCATATCAAATACTGATGATTAAAAGGGTTAAATATTGTATATCAGTATTAGGGATAACAGATGCTGCGTTTTGCCATTATGGTTTCTTTACAGGTGACTAGCGATTGTGACCATCCAGCCCTTTCTAAGAGGGAGACAAGAAGACGAAGCAAAATAACAGAAGAAAAAGGAGGAAAAAAACACGTAGCATCCGACTTCTTGTATATATATACATCTGTATGATTCTGGCATTATGATAAATTAATACACATACCATCATCAATTATGCATATGATCATTTCTTTAATAATAAATGGATTGATACATTAGGAAAAGTGATATAAATAAAATAGAATCACTTATATCAAAGCATTGTTTTTATGTTACAGAGTTACATTGATGTCTATAACATTTATAATGCATCGTGTCCACTCCTGTGTTATGGGACTAGACAGCGAGTCATTCTTAAAACACGTAAATATGAAAACATAAAATGTTATCATTTAATATAGAGATAAAGTCCCAATAATCTACCAAAAATGCCAGCATCCGTTACAGTATTTGTGCCTATACCATCTATTTATAAACGTACCTGAATGTGGGCGAGTGCTTTAATGTATGTAAAGATCCAAACTATTTAAACGAAAGGAGAAATATATACATATACGTATGCATGTACGTTATTATATTTTATTTATATAGCGCCAAATATTTACGCAGTGCTTCTTACAACAGATATATTCAAAGGTTATGACGAGACTAGAATTGACAGACTAAGAGATACATTAGGTGGAGAGAGCCCGGCTCGTATATATATATATATATATATATATATATATAGATACCAACTTCAAATCTTGTCTGTAAGCCGGTACGGGGTCACGTAATGCAATGTTACGTGATCATGCGTAAAAGCGAGGACATGTGCAAGCAACCAGTGAGTGAATGAGAGACTGGAGGTATGTATGTATAACTGTACATATGTTAAAGTGACAGTGTATGTATAAGTGTTTGTGTGTTAGCATGAGTGTGTGCGAGAGGGAGTATGTGTTAACATAAGTATATAAGTATGTGCATTAGCATGTGTGCCCATGCTTATATGAGTTACCAGGAGTGGGGTTCTGGAGCCCATGGGGTCTCTTGGCTTTACTTGCCCCCCGGGATAGTAGGAGTCAGCCCTCTACTGCATATTAGAACCGTAACCGATATCACATAGGGAGCTCGATCGAGTCATTCCTAAGGCTTAAAGCACAAATGTATTAGTGCTATTGGAACAAGATCACTCCGGACCAACACAAGATAAACCCCTTAATTATCACTAACAACACACTGTACGGTCCGCACACACAAACCGCTCGAACGATTCTGACCGAGAACGGTCTCTGCAGTACTCCAAGCCGAGCGCCGATGCCATCGATGCAAACAGCACTCTGATCGGAGCTCTGATGACGCTATCGCGTGGTTGTGGGAGCTGTAATCAATCGCCGAGCTGATCGAGCTCGGTGGCTAGGTGGTTGGCCGAGGCAGAAAGTTGAAGTGTCGGAAGGAAAATGGGGGGCAAGAACAAACAAAGAACAAAGGGGAATGTCCGGGTAAGCGGGGAGGCGCACGTTCTCGGGTGTCTCTTTATACGGGGCTTCTGTCTGGTGGTTGGGATACTGAGTGTGGAAATAACGTGAGGTGACCCCGGTCATTAACGGAAGGGGGTGCACAATGACAAGGCCTCTGGAGTAAACACATGTCTTTATACTGACCAGTCCACTAGTCAAATGCTTCGGGGTACTTTATACCATGGCAGCGCTCCAAAGTAAATATGACATCATTGTACACGTGTTCTGGGATCTTCCTGGTTCACGTTACGTAATAGGACAGCTGATTTCCCACAACATGGAGGGTTTTTTTTACACCTCAGTATGATATATTTACTAAATGATGAGTGATAAAGTCAGGTAGTGAGTGGAAATGGTTTATACTTCAGTATGATCTGTGTGGGGGTTTGGGATGGGGAGCGCGCTGGCCATTTTTTCGGGTCATGTTTAAAGACAGACCACAACTTATGTAACAACAAACTGGTAACGTAAGGTACATCAGGGCTCGACAAACCCTTGGCGCCAGGTCGCCATGGTGATTTCAAACCACTTCCTGGCGCCCAAATTTTTGCTAGGAAAGGAGGTAAAAATCGCAGAGAGCTACCATTGTGAAGCCGGCACCCTACCCTTTCCTGCGGGGAACGACATGCATTACGTGACCCCACTGGGCACCTTATGTTGGATAGTGTGTGAATGTGTATAAGAGTGTAGTGTTAGCATGTGTGATGTTGTGTATGTTGCAGTATGGAATTAGCATGAGCGTGTATGTCAGCATATAATGTGTGTATTAGTGTATGGTATTAGCGTGTGTGTAGATGAGTGTAGAGTGTTAGTGTTTATGACCATAAGACATTAGCGTGTGTTTCTGTCACTGTATAGTGTTAGTTTGTGTTAGTAATAATTAAATGTACTAACTTAAGTCTTTATGGTGTAAAATGCCCCTTGTAATGAAGGGGTTAATTGCAGTGCAGCACGGAAGAAAAGTGTGTTTTATGTCATATTGTCCCAATAAACAAATGAAAATAAAAACATGATTTGGGAAGAAAAAAAGTTGGCTCCTAGATCCAACCAAATGTGTCGACCCCTGAGGTGCCGTATATAATAAAACAAGTCTCCGGGGTACTGAAAACTCAACCTATGTATAGAGATGCAGAGCGATTCACTCACATAAGTCAGGGACTGTAAATTGTTCTGTGAAGCGCTACTTGTTTGCCTGTTTGTACAGCTCTGCAGAATATGTTGGCGCTATATAAATCAATAATAATGATAGTATTGTTGAGCGGTACATGCCCCAACATTAAGTGGGATGTGTAACTGAGTATCTGATTCCCTTCTGTGAGTTATATATACGTTCCACATATTGCAGGGCTGCACTTTAAATGTGTCTCCCAGCTGCGTGTGAAATATATTATGTTTCTTGGTTGATGTGACCATCCCAGACAGTCTTCGCTCCCAGCTTGCATTTTAGTGAATACACCTCACAGATGGAGACCAGTTTCTTAATCCACCTGCAACTAGTAGTATCTATATGTATATGTGTGTGTGTATATATATATATATATATATATATATATATATATATATATATATATATATATATATATATATATAAGCCATTAAAAAATATACTAAAAACATAACATTAATCATCGCCAAACATAAGTATAGGTATGTATTTTATAAAAATATTCTGTTTTAGAAAGTGGTCTTATCACCATAGCAACTAATAGAATTCTCAAGTCAACAGGGGCATTCTATTGTTGCCAAGGGGATAAGACCACTTTGCATAAAATAAATAGATCTGTGGATGTTAATCAACATTGATTCTGGATTGCAGCCTTCAAGCAGCGGGAGAGCAGCGGAGCTCCTCGCCAAAGAAAGCGGGACGGTCCCTGGTTTCATCGGGTTCGGCTCATCGCAGGGAGAGCATGGCTATGTCCCTGCGATCCAAGGCGCGGAAGAGATCGACAGCCTTGTCGACGCCGACTTCCGGATGGTGCTACGTAAACTGTCCAAGAGAGATGTCACCACGAAACTAAAAGTAAGAGCTTATTGAAGTCTTATTGAATTAGTTGTCATGCTTGGCATACAGACACTTAGAGATATCACAGCGTAAGATGTGTGTAGTAAATGTATGATTACCCTTACAGGCCATGCAAGAGTTTGGTACAATGTGTAGGGAAAGAGAAATGGAAACTGTGCGGGGTGTTCTGCCGTATTGGCCCAGGATCTACTGCAAGATCTCCCTGGTATGTTATTTATGGTCTACCAATAAGCAAAAGACTGTCGCCTCTTCTTTGTCCTGACATACCTTATCCGATATATATTGTTACTTCTCAGGATCTTGACCGCAGGGTGCGAGAAGCGACGCAGCAATCCTTTGAGCAGCTGATCTTGAAAGTGAAGAAATATCTGGCTCCTCACCTGAAAAATGTGATGGGTTTCTGGCTTCTTGCTCAATGTGACACGTATTCGCCGGCCGCTAGCGCTGCCAGAGTGGCGTTCGAAGCTGCTTTCCCTTCTCACAAACAGCCGGAAGCTTTGGCGTTTTGCAAAGATGAGATTCTGAATGTGAGTATTCTCTGTATTTACTGTCAACAACCTTCAAAACCATCGTGATTTCCGAGAGTGCCCAGTGCCTAGAAGTTGTAATATTTTTAAAATTGTAATTTACCATTTGTTCCGTTTGCATAATTTATTAGATCTGCCAGCTTTTTCATGTCTGCAGGAAGAAAGAAAAAAAGTGCAGACTATCTATGCCCTAATTTATTATTATCTTTTATTTATATAGCGCCAACAATTTATGCAGCGCTTAATACAATACATAAATTCAAGGGGTCTGACAAGACGAGAAT
Organism: Spea bombifrons; assembly: GCF_027358695.1. NCBI lineage: Eukaryota > Metazoa > Chordata > Amphibia > Anura > Pelobatidae > Spea > Spea bombifrons. The sequence goes on from NC_071088.1 coordinate 10,260,045, forward strand.
TGACAGACCAAGACAAACCGATACGTTAGGTGGAGAGAGCCCGGCTCGCAAGCTTACAATCTTGATTTGCTTCTAATGTGATTGCGTGCCAATGCCTGTGCATGCGTGCAGAAGGCACCAGGAATTATTTCATGACATGGGATGAGTAAGACGAACAGTTTTTTTCCCTGGTCATTGAAAACATTTAGCTTAATGACCTTTTTAATAAAATATATTAATCTAACAAAGTACTTGGTTATATACTACAGCTTTATTGAATTTCCATGGTTCCAAAGCAAACATATCTCCTGCTGTTGTAGAGTGCATTGAGAGCCATGTGAACAGGGTGGGTATGCATCTATATAGTGTTCCTCATGTCGGCTGGGACGATACACATTGAAGAGGTGCACACAATAGGTATACAGGCCTCAGACCGAGCTGTAATATTCCACAGAAGGGGTTTGTCTTGGCGTGGATCTATTCTCCTTAAAATGAGCGGTTGCATAAAGGTTATGATCCCAACATCTGGTGCGGTTTGGCGATCCTTAGCAAACGCTCGTAGCACCTTAACCCTTCTTGTTCTGAGTAGCGTGCAGGTCCAGTGGGTTAATCGTGAAACAATGCTGCTATTTTGCAAAATGTTAAGAAATCCTCATTCGTGGCTGGTAGAGATTTTATATTTTTACAATGTGTTTATGATGGGATAGGTCTGAAGTTGTCTGTTATAACACTCTGTACTATTGTTTGGAACACTGCTCTTTGTGGACTTTGGAGGTCTTGTCAGGAAGTTCTTCTCGGTGAGGTCTTGTTTGGTTTTTCTGGGTCAGAGTATGTTATGTTCTGGAACATCTTGACATGTCTTCTTATATAAAAATATTTATTTATATATATACACATACATTTATTTTCTCTCATGTGTTGGACTAAGATTTTATCTCATTTAATAAATCTAGTTTCATCCAATTGAAGCAGGAAGTGATTTTCTTTCTGTATTTATATTTGCTTTGTGTATTTAAGGCGATGTGTAATTATGATTTCATATATATTGTTTTTTTTTCTCTATGCAGGTTTTACTTGATCACCTGCTGAAGGAATCGGCGGACACCTTGAGCGATCCCCAGTATGTAGAGCGTTCCTCAAACCCTGTTATCTGTGCTTAGTAGTTAGTGTTATACCAGCCTACATCAGTGTAGTAGGCCATACCAGAATTAGTAAAAACTACAAAACATTGTACTTTCACATTATTGATATCAGATTTTTACTGTCAAATGTTTCCTTTATTGCAGTATATAAGAATGTATAGAACTTATTTATTATATATTCATAATAATTAACCAAACTAACATATATGAAAATGAAATAGCCCTTTTGATAATGGAAAACATAAAACATAGAATATGAGTAAATAATGTTGATAGCCTTCACGACAAAAAGCTACGATTGATGTCAAATCCTAGGAATGATGTAAATGTATCGAACTTATAATATTGAGTCCTGAGATAAATGATCCTCAATGTTGGTGTTCTTCCTAAATAAAGGTAATGTTCTACCTACACTGCTGGACTTTTATAACTAAATTATACATTGCAAATATCATTACTAGAATATTTCCTAAACAAGTCTCATAAAACATGTGTAAAACATGTCCTGATTCATATATATTGGGAAAAGCTTATTTAATTTTTTATTATTATTATTATTTATTATTATCATATTCTGTATCAATATGTGACCCAAGCTAAGGGATTGCTATATAGTCTGCATGTATTAAGTTCTTTCTTCTGAAATTCCATCCGTGTCTAAAGGACTGTTCCAGCTGAAGAAAGGGAATCCAAGTACTTCCGGGTCCTGACCTGTTCACTCTTGGCTTTGAAGAGACTAGTGTGTACGCTGCCAGACGGGGAGAAGAGTTCCCTGTGCGAGAGGATTGCGTTTCTTCTGTCACAAAACAAATTCTGGAAGTACAGCAAACATAAAACACCTAATGTGAGTTTCCAACATTCTTCCTTTAACCAAAAAAACATCACATACCCCATAATATCATCTTTTATTTATAGCGCCAACAATTTGTGTCTACATATATTCAAAAGGTATGACTAGAATTGACAGATTAAAACAAGGCGATGCATAAAATAAAAAGCGCCCTATCTGTGATCTTCTCAGTGTCTTAGTTAAAAAAAATATTGACTTGCTTTATTTCTTCCGTAGGTTCGCTCAGCCTTCTTTGAATTGCTGTCTTCCCTGTGCCAGCATCTACCCGCTGTAATAAAATCGGAAGCGTCCCGTGTGTGTCCTGCAGTCCTCCTCAGCATTGATGACAGTGATGCCGTTGTGTGTCCTGCTCTTTGGGAAGCTGTCCTTTATACCATAACAACTATCGAGGTTTGTGAGTGTGCCAATGCATTAAAGAACAATGACTGTTTTTCTGTTGGTCTTTTTAAGAGACAGTTTATATGTGACAGGGCAGTACCTTCTCTGCTGGCCAGAGTGTTTAAACCTTGCCATTTTAGGGCATGCATGTAAGTTTAGGGTGCTCACCCCTAAAACTAATAGTTGAATAATTAACTATTGGTAACTAAATAAATAACTAAAACTAATTGTTTGATATACCCCAAACGGGCATTTTTGTTATACTTCTTCATAAATAATCATGTTTCAGACCAGTTGATAACATAGGATTTAAAAGCCATAAAACCAGATAAGAACCATTCTGTCCATTTTCCTGATGTAAGGGGTTTAAACCTCTATCATACAAAGGTTTTTAGCCTGTTCTATACTCTGTTAATTAATCTTTCTCCAAACGGCTTCAACTTGTCACGGCAAGGTAAATGACTAACTTTAAGAGCACCGATACTGAAGACTCACAGTGCTCTAGCTGACACGAGTTAAAGGGACATTCGAGATGTAGTTTGTTAGTCCTTTAATATACATTCTTTTAAATGTTAAATCTAAATCAATAAATAAAACACTTTAGGAAGAAGCTGCAGCTCTCTGTCTCCTCCCACCATTTGCACCAGTGATTGGCTGCTTGCAGCAGCCAGTCAGTGGCAGGAAAGCGCTCCCATTGAAATAAATAGGATCCCTTTCTGTGGGTGTGATGAAGCTGGCTGGCGGTAAGTATATCGCGTATCGAAAGATGAGTACGAACACATCTCCTGCATGGCAAAATAGCTGGGGGTCGTGGAAAGGAGATGTTGGATATAGGAAGATTCTGTAGAAGATTCCATTCTTTCTGAAAGAAACTTCCATTTTTTAAAGGTTGTGAATGACCCTAATGATTCCACGTCCAAAAGGACTACGCTAACCCTTCAGATGCACGCAAAAGAAAAAAATAGGAAACTAAACAAATAGAGCGAATAATAAAGCACAAAGCAACTGAAATTTCCTAATCTTTTTAAATAATTGACGAAGGCGCAAGGCAGTTCCTGTAAAGCAAGGTTCACCTATCTATTCCCTCAGTTATAAATTAAGTAACACTGCAAATGTTTTTAAAAAGGAACAAACAATCCCATCATAGCGAACACGGTGTCTATAAGTTAGTCCTGGAGGAACATATGATTCAGGACACATTGCACAGAAACAGACCTTAGACCCAGTCTTATAAAGAACAAAGGCTGGCTCCTCGAACGGAGAGTTCCTAATGTGAATAAACAGACTGATAAAAACCTCAAAGGAGCCGAGATCTTGTCTATTAATTACTTAATGTCGCTCTGCCGCTCACATCTGGACTTTTTTTTTTTTTTTCACTGGGGTTTTTTCAAAGTTGAAATTAAAGCTGTCACGTTTTGCCCCAATATCAGCTCGTTTTAGGTAAATAAAGACTTTCATTTGATTTATCTTTTTTTATTGAAAACACAATGAAAAATTCATTCTGGAATTTTCTATTTTTTATTTGTTTGGCAGGATTGTTGGGATCATGTGAATGCGAAGAAAGGAGTTTTGCCAAAGCTGTGGGCTGTCCTCAGAGAAGGAGGTCGAGGGCTGGCGACTGTAATATTCCCCAATCTACTACCGTTTATTAGCAAAGTCCCACAAGGAATCGCAGACCCTCGCGTGGAGTTCTACAGCATTTTTTTTGACTCTCTGGTTCAAGGGTATGTTTTTTGTGAAATGAAGATCCAAATGCTATGTGCGTTTACTTTTAACATGGTGATGGTGATGTGTCTAATCCTCTAATGGTATGATTACAGACTATTGTAACTGTTTAGGAATGCAATCTTTCCTGAAACCGCATTGCTTTACTACGAATGATTGAGCCTGACTTCCAAATGTAGCCCTCGCTTACTTTATTGTCTCTTCATCATGTGATAATGGAGAGAAGTGAGTTCATTGGAGCCCCGAGGAAAATATTTAAGGGGAGCAAAGGAACCAAATTCTTTCTTCCCGATTCCATCCATGAGCTGTAACTGTAATTACTTGCCCCGGCCTTATTAACCATTTTTAAGAACGACGTTACAAGATCTGTAAATGTAAAAGACCTCCTCGGGCTGCGGTTTTTATGTGGTAAGGAAAATGCAGCAATGATTTATTGTTCATACAAGGAAAGATTACTATACTCCTACAGTGAGGCTTTGAAGTTGGGGTGCCCAAGAAGGCTAGCCCCCCACCATTACTACAGAGATTAACATACAGCCATGGAGTATAGCAGGTCCCTTTAAAATTGGAGAGCTCCCAGGCTTTGCTTAGTTCCATTACTGTTCTTCGTGGATTGGTGGGGTGGTTTTTTTTCAGTGGATGATGATGATGATTAATAATAATCTCCATTCTGCAGTTTATAATGTTTTAGTGGATATCAGATGTGAACCGCAGTAACAAATCTGATCATAATAACCTTTTTTACATATTTTAACAGCTTTTCCAGTGAGCGTGCCGTCGTAAGCCCTACCGAATGCTCTGCCATTGTGACCGCGTACATGGAGTGCCTGCGGTTTGCCATGCAGGAAAATGTGGGAGAAGCGGAGGAACAGGGAAAAATCCGCCAGATGCTCATCACTGACCAAGTACGGAAAACTGATTCCATCGGATTACCGTTCCAAGAGTTTGGATAATTAGTTATGAAGTGCTAGTAATTTCATATAGTTCTCAAACGCCAGCTGAGTAGTGAATTTACACAGTCTGTTTATGAACTGTCAAAACTGTGTATAAACCTTTAATGGAATATTGAGTAACTGTGGAGAAACAGCCCATTACAGCGATTTAGGAAAAGATATATTTTTCTCAGGAACTTCATCAATCTTCGGAACAGCTTTATTTTAGCTGATTGATACGAAACAAATACTTGTGCATGACTTGTATGGGATTTGCGTGCGATAGCTTTAATGCGCTGAAATGCCAGCTATATTTTGCTAATGACAAAAACTATACTGGTGAAACAAGCAAAAATGCCAAAAATGTACATTCTGAGTTACACTCTGAATACAAATCATATAGAGCAAAATAACTGTTACTATAAATAATACGTTGATGGAAGCCTTGGGCCTTCATAATGAATAATGAAGTGAGAGTCAAAACCACAGATCTCCTGGGTTTAAAACAGGGTTTAAACATTTAGGACAGGCAGACTACACACTGTGAGCCGAATACACGCACTTCTGTTGGGCTGCCAGATGAGGGTCATTTTGTTCTTTCTTTCTTTCCCTTTTTTCTTTTCTTTCTTTCTTTCTTTCTTTCTTTCTTTCTTTCTTTCTTTCTTTCTTTCAATCTTGAGACTTGAAAATTATATAAAAAAAAACCAAAAAACAAAAAAAAACCCCTTTCAAATACAAGTAAATAATAAGTAAACCCAATACCCACCCAATGCCCATTATAATGCTTTTACTGACTTGTTTTTATTTAATAATTGGTTTAAAGTGTTGCCTTGGATATGTTACATACATTCTGAAACTCTGTTTTTTCTTCTATAGCTAATTCCACTTATTGATGCTTCGTTAAAAGACCCCAAGCTTCAGAACAGTCCGTTTTTTGCCCAAGTGGAAGAAACGGTATATTCCTGGGAGACAAAAACAGAGAATAAAAGTCTCGGAGAGAACGTTTGTCGGATACACGCCTCCATATTGTCTGGATTTTGGGAGAGTCTGTCTCACGCGTGCGTGGCTAATGTTGATGTGATTGAGGCTGGAGAAAAGGATCTTGCTGGTGTTTCTGGACTTCTGCATATTCTTCGAATGCCAAGCAACTCAATAAAGACAAATAAAAAGAAAAAAGCCAAGATCCGGTTTGCGGATGAAGACGACAGCGCTAGAGACGATGTTAAACCGTCTCCCGAGGATAGTGAAGCTGTATCCAAAGTGCTGCATGAGTCCAGTATCACAAAGGAAAGAGAGCCGACCACCAGCAGCTTGAGGCAAGAAAGCCTTGAGGAATTGGTGTGCAAGTTGGCCGAGCTCAGCCTGGTGTATATTTCCGAGCAGAGATCAAGACGCCACTTGAAGTTCCTTGCTGCTCTGCTCAGGACGTTCCCCTCTGTCAGGGTCTTCCATGTCCTTTTGGAACAAAGCAGCGGTGGAGACCCCTCATGTGCAAAATATCTAGAGATGGGAATCGAGCCCCAAAGCGATAACCCGGCAGTGCAATTCCTGTATCAGACACTAACCGATTGGTTTAAGGAAGGAAGCAACGAAGACGCTGAATTCTTGGTGGATATTTTATACAGTGTCCTGTACTGCTGCGCTGACCCAGTGGACAGAAAAACTATCCTGGATGACATGACAAAGGTAGGGCTTTAATCTTCTGTTTTCTTTAAATTCATTTTTTCTTTGTAAAAAGTAATTATTGAGGTTTTGTTATTTAAAACCATACACGATAATGATTGTCCAAGGGCAGGAAGATAATCTTCATCATAGTTCACAGCTATGTATAAAGCACCTGTATATCCCAAAGGTGTTCTGTAAGTGTAGTAATGCACAGGTAGGGTCCACAAAACACAAGGTTTAAAATACTTACTGGTACAAATGTTGTTCAGGATCTTTGCAAGTAGGTAGGGAATGATAGAGCACTTTTTTCTGGGATAGAGACAGTCCAACCAAGACATGAATGAGAGCGATTTGAACCAGTTTCCACCGCCGCTTCTACTTAGCAGCTTCAAAAACACGAGCGGCTGAATTATAGGAGTCGATAACCATTTCTAAATGGCTTTTCAAAGAACATTTAGTTGGGAATGGGAGAGAGAACCGTTCAGACTGGGGTAGTCCATAGGTTAAGTGCGGCAGGTGAGAAGCGTTATAAATCACAGAGATGGAGACCCCAGTGCAGTTGCCTGATGGCTAAGATTTAGATAAAGAAAAAGGAGTCTTGGCTCTCCTAGTCCAATAAAGATTATCAGATGTATAAATTAACCCCTTCCCAGAAAAATGTTTTATCCCAGTAATAATAAAAGCTCAGCTTGCTATTCATCTTTTCTTTTGTCATTGCTTTCCCCAAACTTTGTGTGATTCGGAATAATAAGTGTTTGTGTGGTCCCCAGGCTGTCCAGCAGCTTTATTACCTTTTATACTTCTACATCGTTATTTTAATAAGGTCTGGCGCTCGTGCATGCAAAGTCTTAAAAAATATTTCCAACCCAGTGAAAAAGTGAGCCATGTGGACAGCACTCGAGAGGTCACCAAAAAAATAAAACTAAAATCTCTGACTCTCTTTATTTTGTTGTTTTCCTTTTTTAGATGGAGTTCAACTGGAGTGTTTTTCTTCACATCATTCAAAAGGTAATGATATGGTTATATGCGTGTGTGTGTGTATACATATATATATATATATATATATATATATATATATATATCAGTACGGTTTATTGGATTTTCCTTTAATGCTATTGGTTTACTGTAGCCTGTGAAATATATAGTTTGAGAAGATGGGGGGGTAGCTCCTCTGCCCCGGTGAGACCTCTATGGCTAGCATGTTTATTATGGAAGTATTCAGTAAATGTGCACAGTAAGGACTCATTTGCTGATGTGGAATCCATTCTTCTCTTGCTTTTCTTTTGGGGAGCATAAGAGGCTTTCCTCAGCACTATCATTTGGTTTAAAGGGAAAATAAACCTACAGGAGGATCTTTTAGTGAAACTCAGGATTTGCTGCTGTTGTTTCTCACGGGATTGTGTTGCTACAGCCACCAACTGGAGCGTTTGACTAGTCAGTCTAAAGTCACACTTCATATACGTTGGTGAAGGGTCTCACATTAATGATGACTGAATATACTAACAGATTAATACAAACACTTTGATGATGAGGTTTTAAACTTGGCTTTTGTATCCCCTCTCTCAGGCGTGCTCTGATTCCGTTAAACATTCCCTGGTTTGTGATTGGTTGAAGGGTGACGTTCTAGGTGACAAGCTGATCTCTCTGGCGAATGATCTTTGTACCAGCGGCCTGATGGACAAAGCTTCACAATCTGAGTCATACTGTTCAGATAAGTGGTCTCTATTGAGCTTGGTGTTGTCAGAACACGTTAAAAATGGTAAGTTAATGAGAATGCTCTTCTCTTTTGGTTGCTATACAGTCATGCAGTATATGCATTGAATTGACGTGTGCTGGAGGCATGTGCTTTGCATGCGAGGATACCCGGTGATGTCATGTCATAGAAAAATGCTTAACTTTCTCAAGGTTTTGCACCATCAGGAGCCACACAGCGGTCCTGTCTGCACATATAAAATCTGCCAGCAAGTGTGATGTATAAGTGTCTAGATAAACGCGGTCACGTTGGGAACTATATGAGAAGCTTATTTGTGTTTTTCTTTGACTGTTCTCTTACCCATACCTTGTTTTTTCCCCCCCTGTATAGAGTCTTTGATCGGCAAGGCTTACGTGGAAAGGATCATTGATGAGCTCCACTGTGCTCTGACTAAAGCCAGGGACCTCTCTGAAGCCGGAGGCATCGAACAATCTGTTTCGTTCATATGTGATGTTGCCTCCAACTTTTTCAGTTCTGTGAAGGGCTGTTTGCAGATGCCTTCAGCAGAAGATCTGCTCCTGACCATTTTCCAGCTTTGTGCTCAGGCACCAGAAACCACCCGCTTGTCAGGTACGACTACCTGACAACCGATTTTATTACATGACCCCAGCCAGCCTTATATTCTTTCTAATATTCTTTTATAAAGAGGAACCTTCACATTCCACAATTTCCAAACATAGTTTTTAGACCTATATACCTTTCTTCGGAAAGCCAGTCCATAAAACAGGTTCCAACTTTCTACATGAACTATCCTTTGCAGTCTAGTTTGTCCATAAGAGTCCCTGTTTAAAGCAACGTTGAGGTGGCCATCACTAAATGGCTGACTCGTTAGACCTGATTGTACAGTGCTTTTCCGTTGAGTTCCGAGGTTTGTTATTTACATGTATGTGTGTCTGGCTATAACAGTTTGTGGTGTATTCTATATTCTTGTACTATTCCAGAGAATTAATAGCAAATGTTTTGTATTTTTACACTAGAGTCCCTGATGGTTAAATTGCAACACACTTGGCCGGCTGGTATAAAATCACTCATCTGCCACTTGAACAGCAGACGCCAAGAAAGCACATTCTTGAGTAGGTCTGCGCAGTGGATCAAGAATCAGATCCAGGCATCACAGCTCAATGTTCAGAGGTAACACAGCCATCAGGTTCTCTTGTTCTAGGGCTTCGACGTGGAAATTATGTTTAATGAAATGATACCGTCTTCCCAATGTTCTGGGCCGCTGGTACTCTTAACAGTCCTCGTTTTATGTACCGGTTGTCATTAAGTGCCGGTTTAAGAATTCACCTTTATGGGTCCACATCCATCGTAAGTTGCCCATCGTATATATATATATATACTTCTATACTGGGGACTGGCACATGTTATGCTGTACTGTGTTATCGGTAGTAAGTGATGTCACTTATTATGGGAGCTTGTTCAAAGTATATTTGGCCATTGTTGGTTCTTCAGGTTGTTGCATGCATCATGGTCTGTTTGTTTCGTTCTACAGCCTCCAGTCTTTAATAACTGCTGTGGATCATCTACACGACAAGATATTGGAATCTAGCCCGTCTGCTGTTCACCTTCTAGCTGAGCATATGACCTTAATGACACCAGATGACGAGGAATGGCTCAAGATGCGCCAACACATCTCTATGCAGGTGTGGTACAATTCGTTCTGCAGACACACACGTAAAGTAGGTCTCCTTGAGTCATAAAGTTGGGTTATTCTCATAATGCTGGATGGAGCCATTATAAGGGACTTACCAAGTCTGTCCCTAAGGAGTAAGTAAAACATGTATGTGAGATTGATCGAAGTTGGACAGACCTCCCCCCCCCCGTGTAGTTGGCTCCATTACCTCTGGCTGTATAGATGTAGGAACCCGGGGACAGGTTATGGAACATCTAGAAGAAAACAAGCTTTCAGCCTCTTATACTGCAGCCCGCGTTCAACGGCCGTCGTATTTACAGGAGAGATACTGGGTTGCAGTCTGATTAAGATAAACGAGGTGTGGGACGTGTGCAGTTCCTTTATTGTGACATTTGTGTTCTATTACAGTGGTTGAGCAAGCCACTCTTGGAAGGACGGCTAAGCATGAATTCGGAAACATCTGGGATAGATCTTAAACCGTTGCCTAAAAATTGGCTTCCAAACCATCTCTGTACTGCCTCCCTTTTGAGCAAAATGGCTTTTCGAACACTGGAGAACAATTTACTTTTTAAAGACCAGGACATTGCACCAAAAGTAAACATTATTGGTAAGCGTTCTTCAGTGGAATGATGCGTAGTTTATCTTTCTTCGTATATCACCGTTAATAAGTTCCTCACGTGAAACTGTTCCATATTCTCTTGGCTGGGAGCCCTCTTGTCTCCTATACTTTTT